>NC_089506.1:61460647-61806500 GCF_036850995.1 Saccopteryx leptura | reverse complement strand
TTTCTGCTTCTCCCCTCCTTTCTCTCTCTTTCTCTCTCTCTCACTCACACCCTCTCTAAAAAAAATGAATAAAAAGAATAAAAATAAATAAAAAAATAAAAGTTCTTGTGGTCTCACAGTGTGCCTGCTCTGGCACACCAGTTGAAAATCACTGCTCTGAGGGGATAAAGACAGAAACTAAATATATCCCATGAATTACATGGATTTTTGTCAAGGTACATATCAAGCTTATCTATTACAAACTTGATGTGAAGCAGGCAATTTAAATAGGGGAAAAGCTCAAGCTCTTCCTCTCACTTTCTTTGTCTTGGCTGGGGACCTTCACTTCCCCTTCCCCAATTTCCTATAATTTGGAGAACCAAAAAAAATTGCTATTTGGATGAGAGAGAAATGATGAGCCTCATCAGCAGTCACCCCACGAGTGTCAGAAGTAGAGGACCACCTCTAGTTCCCTGCCCATACCTAATAAAAGTCTCCCACCCAGACCCCATCAGGCTGTGTCTGTTCTCTGAGGTTGCCTGCTCTCACTTCTCAAATGTATATGTCCTATCACTTCAATAAATGTATTGTGTTTTGCCAAATCTTTCGTCACACTCTTGAATTCTTTTTTGTTCCATAACAAGGACCTGGATTAGTTGAAGCTTCTTTTTGGCCTTCCTGGGTGTGTCCAGCATCATCAGTATTAATAAGTTTTATTTTTTGTGCTGTTGTGTGATATTTTAATATCATGTAAAATTATTGCTAGATGAAATTTTGTATTTAAGTAATTAGCAAAATAGAAAATTGTGCATAATATAAACATATTATTTTTTTTTTTTGTATTTTTCTGCAGCTGGAAACGGGGAGAGAGAGTCAGACAGACTCCCGTATGCACCCAACCGGGATCCACCCGGCACGCCTACCAGGGGCGATGCTCTGCCTACCAGGGGGCAATGCTCTGCCCCTCCAGGGCATCTCTCTGTTGCAACCAGAGCCACTCTAGCGCCTGGGGCAGAGGCCAAGGAGCCATCCCCAGCGCCCAGGCCATCTTTGCTCCAATGGAGACTCGGCTGTGGGAGGGGAAGAGAGAGACAGAGAGGAAGGAGAGGGGGAGGGGTGGAGAAGCAGATGGGCGCTTCTCCTGTGTGCCCTGGCCGGGAATCGAACCCTGGACCCCTGCACGCCAGGCTGATGCTCTACCACTGAGCCAACCGGCCAGAGCCCATAAAACATATTTTTATTAATATCTAATTTTTATTTTCTTTTAAGAAACGATATAATTATTTACAAATTTTCTTTTCAAATTTTCTAACCCAATAGATAACATCATATAGAACTCACATAAACCAAAACTCTTTGGGACCCTTAAATATTTTTAAATTACTTTAGAAATAGATGAAAATTACATTCTCCATTTATTAAAGCAAATAGAACATTCCTCCTTCCCACTTTTCTAAGTGTATTTCCTTGGAAACAGTAAAGCTGAGTCCTGAGTCTTCACTATAACCTTTGAAACAGAGAAAAACACCGTAAGGATTAATCTCAGTGGATTAGTTCCCTGGGAATTCTGTAACAAATAACACAAACTAGATGCCTTAAAATAACAGAATTTTATTTTCTCACGTGTCTGGACTCTAGAAGTCCAAAATCAAACTGTCAGGAGGCCCTGCTCACTCTGAAGACTCTAAGAAAGAATTCTTTCTTTTTTTCTTTCTAGCTTCTGGTGATTATCAACAATTTCTGACTTTCCTTCATTTGTAAATGCATCACTTTAAATTATGCCTCTATTTTTATGGCTTGCTCTTTTTTCTGTGTTTCTTTGTTTACATGACCTTCTTATAAGGACACCAACCATAGGATTTAGGTATCATTCAAATCCAGTATGACTTCATCTTAACTAATTATATCTGCAAGCCTCTTATTTCCAAATAAGGTCACATTCCGAGGTTCTATGTGGACATAAATTTTGGAGGAAGACTATTTAACCAAGTACAATTTGCTTTCTGACCCCCAAAATTCATGTCAATCCAAATGTAGAATACATTTACATCATTCCAACATTCTCATAATCCTTAATTCACTATAACATTAACACTATAATTACAAATCTCATATAAATGTCATCAACTCATTTTGTATTTTGTTGTTTTTTCTCTTAGTCAGGGAAGGTTCTTTTATTCACATGATTTTTTTATTTCCACATACCAAAAATTAAAGAATTTTGCAAAATATAAACCAATATTACTTCTCTTATTTAATTATATTATTATTATTCATAGAAAATCTATATTACTGTTAGCATAGGTAGTTAGCAAGAAATAAAATGACTACTCAGCTGCCATCTCAAGAACAATGAAGGCCCAGAGGAGGAAGAAGCACTGGCTTACTCAGTAACCTGGCCCAAATCCCCCTTGCAGCTGGTTGCTGACAGAGGACTGTTGAGCCGGGGTACAAACAGAGTTTTAGGTGCTGTGGAGTCACTCCAGTCATAAACAGAGGAAACCGTCTTGCACCAGCAGATGCAGCAACATCAGCTGCTTTTGCCCCAGGCCCTTTGATTTTTTTATAGAACCCTTGCCCTATCTCTCCCTTGGAGACACTCTTTGTTGGTATCAGCCTGCTTGCATCCAGGTGCTTTTAAAATAAATTTTCCTCTATGAACACTCTAGCCTCATGTTTTCTATTCAACCTGCGGTTTCTTCTTTTCAGTTAGCTAGTTATGGATAAAAAAAGGGAGAAGAGGGAGTTGGAAGAAGGAGTTAAATATTAAATGTAATAAAGCTGCAGGGTCTGCTTTAGTAGAAAGTTGTACTATTGCATTGAATTTAATTTGCTAAGAGTCTATAGCTTTCACAGGCTCATTTGTACATTCTAGGAGACTATTGTGCTATCATTTCTTGGGACTTAATCCTAGAACTGGTTAGGAGGAGTCTCCCCAAGGTACTGTTGGCAGGGTGCCTGATTGTTGTGGGAAAGCAAGGACAAGAGTCTACTTGGCAGATGACTCAGCCGAACTTTGGGACATGTGCAATGGAAGTCAAGCTGGCACAGCAGGCAGGGGGCCTCCAGCTTCTACTTTGAAATATGCAACATGACTACATAATGAATTTATTATTACTATTTTAAGTGAACTGATAATTAAATATTTAAAATATTCTCAGTATTAAGTAGAAAATGTTGAAGTGTTTGAGACATATAGTAAAAACTCTTTGGAGTTTTTAACAAGTTTTCATTTACTGAAAGTTTTATGAGTCAAAACATTTTTGAGAAAATTAACTGCTTTACTATTTTGTCTTATGATATCAAAGTGGCATAGGCTGTTCTAAACCACTTTCTCACACAATGAAGTTTGATGTCTGGAAGAGAGAAGATATTTTCTTTTGTTCTTTGTGTATATCCTTACAGCAATGGCTTAACATCTATAGGTTTATTTCCAGAAAATGATTAATTATATTTGGTAATGTAGGTATTGTCTCTTTTTTTTTTCTTTTCATATTGATTAGGCTAATTGCATTGTCCGTGACAAATTAGGATTATTCTGCCAAATTTTACACACACACAACCACACACACAACACGCACACACACACACCAGTGCTGGTGTTTTGTTTGGAATTTCCCTGAATTTATAGATTAATTTCACTTCATATATTAATCCCTAAAAATATGTAAAATGTCATGTAAAACACTAACTTTTGTGTGTGTGTGACAGAGACAGAGAGAGAGACAGAGAGAGGGACAGATAGAAACAGATAAACAGGAAGGGAAAGAGATGAGAAACATCAATTCTAATTGCAGCACTTCAGTTGTTCATTGATTGCTTTCTCATATATGTGCCTTGACCGAGGGTCACAGCAGATCAAGTGAGCCCTTGCTCAAGCCAGTGACCTTGGGCTCAAGCTGGTCAGCCTTGCTCAAACCAGATGAGTCTGCTTTCAAGCTGCCGACCTCGGGGTTTCGAGCCTGGGTCCTCCGTGTCCCAGTCCAACTCCTATCAACTGCACCATGGCCTGCTCAGGCAAAACACTAATTTTTTAAGGTATTAATCTTTTAATTATTGTATTATCAATTTATGTTGTGACATTGATTCTCCATTTTCAATAAAGTTGGCATTCTTAGCTTTCCTGCTTACTATCTACATTTTCAAAAATTATATCATCATTTTTATATAATCAGCCTTTAAACATATTATATTTTGAAAGTGATTGCCAGAATGCTTGGTTTTAGTGAAATATTTAGTATTTTTTACACCCTAAATCTGGGCTTTTTTCATTTGTTTTCTAGTGTTTGGGTTTTCTTTTAACTATCATCTTTGTTGAACTAAAAGTATGTTTCATATTTTTAGAAAATAAACAGTTACTGTGTAGTCTGACTTCTACATATTCTTAGTACTATGAAGAGGACAGACAGAAGATTTCATGTATTCTTTGTTTTACAGAGTTTTATTTTAACATATAACAAATGCTTTTCTTTGCTTATATATTGTATACTTCTATAATTAGAATATAAATATTTTTTCTGAAGTTAGATAACAAACATTTCTTTTTCTATCAGTTTTACCAAAATATGACTTGAAAATTTTTTCTCCACATGATGTAACTATTATAATGACATTGTATGAATTCATTCTCAAAAGTTTAGATATATGTGCAGAAAATGTAGAGAATTAATTAAGCATTATTTCCCAAACAGTTTAAACTAATGTGAAGCTTTTCATTAGTGACCTAAATTGCAAGAAATTTGTCATGCCTTAAAAATTTAATATCATCTGAGAAACAATTATAGTTTAATGGGCTTGATCTTACCATCAGTTCATTGCTTACTAAGGCAATGTAAACTGACATTTTAATGTAATATTTAGTAATACACCTGGCCTGAAGGAATAATATTTACTGCATTTAGCAAAAAATGTATGCACTTACAATGAAAGGAAATTATACTTAATCTACTAAAGAGATACTGGTGTGAAATCCAATTACAAATTCTTATCAGGAAGGCCATATTTAATATGGTAATATATGAGGACTCATTTTAGAATTTTAAATTATTATAATAAATATTTCATAACCTAAAAGGATATTTAATATTGCATATTTTTTAGTTTAAATAAACTGAATAACATTTTTAAAAAACAATTTGAAGAAAACACTTCAAGTGATTTTTGTCAGAACTGGGCTGAGCTTGCACGGGATGGAGTACATGCTGAGATTTGCTGATCCTGCTTACAGGTAGCAAATGGCCCAGACAGTACAACTTGACACACTGATGGACAATTACCATGAAAGTTAGTGGGGCATTTAGAAAAGCATAAATAGCAGAGCAGAAAAGATTTGTCCACCAAAGGTTTACAAGAGGACATGTATCCCTGCTCAAGGAAGATTGTTTCCTATGCAATTAAAATGAATTCTTCATCTGTCTAAAACCACTTACATAAAACACCCCCTTCTCTCATCTCCACAGGTTCTTCATGCGGCTGGGTCAGGCTTTTGGCCAGTGTACACCAGGTCAGTAGCTAATGTGTGCTTAGCCACGTACAGCCAGAGATAGTGCTAGGAAGAAGCCCTTAGCAGACAGCTTGCTGTAAACATGTACAGGAGCAATCCTTACGTGGGGGGCATGCTTCCCACATGTCCATTAGTATATAGTTCCACTTGCACTCCTGCTGCCTGCCGCTGGGAAGTAGTTAAAATCTGAAAACATTACCTATGAATATCTGTACACATACTCACCCAGAGCAGGTCCCTAAGTAAATGGGTGAGGTGGTAGCTTTCCTAGAAAGAGTTCAGATTTCTCTCTCTCTACTTATCTACAGATCAATATGTAAATAAATAAATAAATAAATAGTAATGAGTTACTATGAAATATACACTGAAATACATGTAATTCTAGGAAATGTTTTATAAGTTACTCTTTTTTATTAAAATTAGAAATGCAGAAGAAATCTGATATTATTATTTGAGTTATTTTACAACAATTCTTAGATGATAGCAAATGTAGTTTTCAGTTTGTCTGTTCAGATCAATAACAATGCGCTAAAATTATTCCAGCAAGGAACCAAGTAAGGAAGATATGCCTTGCTCAAGCTAGCGACCTTAAGCTTCAAGCCAGTGACCACTGGGCTGAAGCCAGTGACCATGGGGTCATGTCTACGATCTCATACTCAAGCCGGCAACCCTGAACTCAAGCTGGTGAGCCCACACTCAAGCGCATGAGCCTGCACTCAAGCCGGCGACCTCAGTGTTTCAAACCTGGGTCCACCATGTCCCAGTCCAATGCTCTATCCACTGTGCAGGCATGTCCTACTATATATTTATAGATGTTACTTCATTCATTTACTTTGCAGGAAGCCCGATATCTTGGTCTCAGCTATTGTCAGTAAAATCAAACCACATTTTTATCTTTTTTATTTTTAATCATCTATACAGAAAATATTCTCAACTAAGTGTATAAAGATGTATACTGCATTGGGTAGGTTTTTAAAAATATATATTCAATATGTTAGAGTATTTTTCAAACTTGATTTTTGAGATGCATTTTTAAATATCTTCATATTAGAAATGTATTTATTATTTTTTTTTGTAAGAGAGAAACAGACAGACAGGAAGGACAGAAAGGGAGAGATATGAGAAACATCAATTCGTAGCAAGTGCAGTACTTTTTAGTTGTTTATTGATTGCTTCACATACATGCCTTGAGTGCGGGGCTCCAGCTCAACCAGTGACCCTTTGCTCAAACCAGCAACCATGGGTTCCTTTCTGTTATTACATGCTCAAAGCAGTGCCCCTGCGCTCAAGCTGGATGAGCTTGTGCTCAAGCCTTGGGGTTTTGAACTCAGGACCACAGTGTCCCAGGTTGACACTTTATGCACTACAGCACCATCGATCAGGCTAGAAGAGTATTTATATTAAATCAATAAATGTAGAATTATTCTTACATGTATATATATATATATATATATATATATATATATATATATATATATATATATATATATATATATATATATATATATATATATATATATATATATTCATGTAAGAATAATTCTACATTTATTGATTTAATATAAATACTCTTCTAGCCTGATCGATGGTGCTGTAGTGCATAAAGTGTCAACCTGGGACACTGTGGTCCTGAGTTCAAAACCCCAAGGCTTGAGCACAAGCTCATCCAGCTTGAGCGCAGGGGCACTGCTTTGAGCATGTAATAACAGAAAGGAACCCATGGTTGCTGGTTTGAGCAAAGGGTCACTGGTTGAGCTGGAGCCCTGCACTCAAGGCATGTATGTGAAGCAATCAATAAACAACTAAAAAGTACTGCACTTGCTACGAATTGATGTTTCTCATATCTCTCCCTTTCTGTCCTTCCTGTCTATCTGTTTCTCTCTTACAAAAAAAAATAATAAATACATTTCTAATATGAAGATATTTAAAAATGCATCTCAAAAATCAAGTTTGAAAAATACTCTAACATTATTGAATATATATTTTTAAAAACCTACCCAATGCAGTATACATCTTTATACACTTAGTTGAGAATATTTTCTGTATAGATGATTAAAAATAAAAAAGATAAAAATGTGGTTTGATTTTACTGACAATAGCTGAGACCAAGAATATCGGGCTTCCTGCAAAGTAAATGAATGAAGTAACATCTATAAATATATAGTAGGACATGCCTGCACAGTGGATAGAGCATTGGACTGGGACATGGTGGACCCAGGTTTGAAACACTGAGGTCGCCGGCTTGAGTGCAGGCTCATGCAGCTTGAGTGTGGGCTCACCAGCTTGAGTTCAGGGTTGCCGGCTTGAGTATGAGATCGTAGACATGACCCCATGGTCACTGGCTTCAGCCCAGTGGTCACTGGCTTGAAGCTTAAGGTCGCTAGCTTGAGCAAGGCATATCTTCCTTACTTGGTTCCTTGCTGGAATAATTTTAGCGCATTGTTATTGATCTGAACAGACAAACTGAAAACTACATTTGCTATCATCTAAGAATTGTTGTAAAATAACTCAAATAATAATATCAGATTTCTTCTGCATTTTCTAATTTTAATAAAAAAGAGTAACTTATAAAACATTTCCTAGAATTACATGTATTTCAGTGTATATTTCATAGTAACTCATTACTATTTATTTATTTATTTATTTACATATTGATCTGTAGATAAGTAGAGAGAGAGAAATCTGAACTCTTTCTAGGAAAGCTACCACCTCACCCATTTACTTAGGGACCTGCTCTGGGTGAGTATGTGTACAGATATTCATAGGTAATGTTTTCAGATTTTAACTACTTCCCAGCGGCAGGCAGCAGGAGTGCAAGTGGAACTATATACTAATGGACATGTGGGAAGCATGCCCCCCACGTAAGGATTGCTCCTGTACATGTTTACAGCAAGCTGTCTGCTAAGGGCTTCTTCCTAGCACTATCTCTGGCTGTACGTGGCTAAGCACACATTAGCTACTGACCTGGTGTACACTGGCCAAAAGCCTGACCCAGCCGCAGATGAAGAACCTGTGGAGATGAGAGAAGGGGGTGTTTTATGTAAGTGGTTTTAGACAGATGAAGAATTCATTTTAATTGCATAGGAAACAATCTTCCTTGAGCAGGGATACATGTCCTCTTGTAAACCTTTGGTGGACAAATCTTTTCTGCTCTGCTATTTATGCTTTTCTAAATGCCCCACTAACTTTCATGGTAATTGTCCATCAGTGTGTCAAGTTGTACTGTCTGGGCCATTTGCTACCTGTAAGCAGGATCAGCAAATCTCAGCATGTACTCCATCCCGTGCAAGCTCAGCCCAGTTCTGACAAAAATCACTTGAAGTGTTTTCTTCAAATTGTTTTTTAAAAATGTTATTCAGTTTATTTAAACTAAAAATATATGCAATATTAAATATCCTTTTAGGTTATGAAATATTTATTATATAATTTAAAATTCTAAAATGAGTCCTCATATATTACCATATTAAATGGGCCTTCCGATAAGAATTTGGTAATTGGATTTCACACCATATCTCTTTAGTAGATTAAGTATAATTTCCTTTCATTGGTAAGTGCATACATTTTTTGCTAACATGCAGTAAAATTATTCCTTCAGGCCAGGTGTATTACTAAATATTACATTAAAATGTCAGTTTACATTGCCTTAGTAAGCAATGAACTGATGGTAAGATCAAGCCCATTAAACTATAATTGTTTCTCAGATGATATTAAATTTTTAAGGCATGACAAATTTCTTGCAATTTAGGTCACTAATGAAAAGCTTCACATTAGTTTAAACTGTTTGGGAAAATAATGCTTAATTAATTCTCTACATTTTCTGCACATATATCTAAACTTTTGAGAATGAATTCATACAATGTCATTATAATAGTTACATCATGTGGAGAAAAAATTTTCAAGTCATATTTTGGTAAAACTGATAGAAATAAGAAATGTTTGTTATCTAACTTCAGAAAAAATATTTATATTCTAATTATAGAAGTATACAATATATAAGCAAAGAAAAGCATTTGTTATATGTTAAAATAAAACTCTGTAAAACAAAGAATACACTGAAATCTTCTGTCTGTCCTCTTCATAGTACTAAGAATATGTAGAAGTCAGACTACACAGTAACTGTTTATTTTCTAAAAATATGAAACATACTTTTAGTTCAACAAAGATGATAGTTAAAAGAAAACCCAAACACTAGAAAACAAATGAAAAAAGCCCAGATTTAGGGTGTAAAAAATACTAAATATTTCACTAAAACCAAGCATTCTGGCAATCACTTTCAAAATATAATATGTTTAAAGGCTGATTATATAAAAATGATGATATAATTTTTGAAAATGTAGATAGTAAGCAGGAAAGCTAAGAATGCCAACTTTATTGAAAATGGAGAATCAATGTCACAACATAAATTGATAATACAATAATTAAAAGATTAATACCTTAAAAAATTAGTGTTTTGCCTGAGCAGGCCATGGTGCAGTTGATAGGGAGTTGGACTGGGACACGGAGGACCCAGGCTCGAAACCCCGAGGTCGGCAGCTTGAAAGCAGACTCATCTGGTTTGAGCAAGGCTGACCAGCTTGAGCCCAAGGTCACTGGCTTGAGCAAGGGCTCACTTGATCTGCTGTGACCCTCGGTCAAGGCACATATATGAGAAAGCAATCAATGAACAACTGAAGTGCTGCAATTAGAATTGATGTTTCTCATCTCTTTCCCTTCCTGTTTATCTGTTTCTATCTGTCCCTCTCTCTGTCTCTCTCTCTGTCTCTGTCACACACACACAAAAGTTAGTGTTTTACATGACATTTTACATATTTTTAGGGATTAATATATGAAGTGAAATTAATCTATAAATTCAGGGAAATTCCAAACAAAACACCAGCACTGGTGTGTGTGTGTGTGCGTGTGTGTGTGTGTGTGTGTGTGTGTGTGTAAAATTTGGCAGAATAATCCTAATTTGTCACGGACAATGCAATTAGCCTAATCAATATGAAAAGAAAAAAAAAAGAGACAATACCTACATTACCAAATATAATTAATCATTTTCTGGAAATAAACCTATAGATGTTAAGCCATTGCTGTAAGGATATACACAAAGAACAAAAGAAAATATCTTCTCTCTTCCAGACATCAAACTTCATTGTGTGAGAAAGTGGTTTAGAACAGCCTATGCCACTTTGATATCATAAGACAAAATAGTAAAGCAGTTAATTTTCTCAAAAATGTTTTGACTCATAAAACTTTCAGTAAATGAAAACTTGTTAAAAACTCCAAAGAGTTTTTACTATATGTCTCAAACACTTCAACATTTTCTACTTAATACTGAGAATATTTTAAATATTTAATTATCAGTTCACTTAAAATAGTAATAATAAATTCATTATGTAGTCATGTTGCATATTTCAAAGTAGAAGCTGGAGGCCCCCTGCCTGCTGTGCCAGCTTGACTTCCATTGCACATGTCCCAAAGTTCTGCTGAGTCATCTGCCAAGTAGACTCTTGTCCTTGCTTTCCCACAACAATCAGGCACCCTGCCAACAGTACCTTGGGGAGACTCCTCCTAACCAGTTCTAGGATTAAGTCCCAAGAAATGATAGCACAATAGTCTCCTAGAATGTACAAATGAGCCTGTGAAAGCTATAGACTCTTAGCAAATTAAATTCAATGCAATAGTACAACTTTCTACTAAAGCAGACCCTGCAGCTTTATTACATTTAATATTTAACTCCTTCTTCCAACTCCCTCTTCTCCCTTTTTTTATCCATAACTAGCTAACTGAAAAGAAGAAACCGCAGGTTGAATAGAAAACATGAGGCTAGAGTGTTCATAGAGGAAAATTTATTTTAAAAGCACCTGGATGCAAGCAGGCTGATACCAACAAAGAGTGTCTCCAAGGGAGAGATAGGGCAAGGGTTATAAAAAAAAATCAAAGGGCCTGGGGTAAAAGCAGCTGATGTTGCTGCATCTGCTGGTGCAAGACGGTTTCCTCTGTTTATGACTGGAGTGACTCCACAGCACCTAAAACTCTGTTTGTACCCCGGCTCAACCGTCCTCTGTAAGCAACCAGCTGCAAGGGGGATTTGGGCCAGGTTACTGAGTAAGCCAGTGCTTCTTCCTCCTCTGGGCCTTCATTGTTCTTGAGATGGCAGCTGAATAGTCATTTTATTTCTTGCTAACTACCTATGCTAACAGTAATATAGATTTTCTATGAATAATAATAATATAATTAAATAAGAGAAGTAATATTGGTTTATATTTTGCAAAACTCTTTAATTTTTGGTATGTGGAAATAAAAAAATCATGTGAATAAAAGAACCTTCCCCGACTAAGAGAAAAAACAACAAAATACAAAATGAGTTGATGACATTTATATGAGATTTGTAATTATAGTGTTAATGTTACAATGAATTAAGGATTATGAGAATGTTGGAATGATGTAAATGTATTCTACATTTGGATTGACATGAATTTTGGGGGTCAGAAAGCAAATTGTACTTGGTTAAATAGCCTCCCTCCAAAATTTATGTCCACATAGAACCTCGGAATGTGACCTTATTTGGAAATAAGAGGCTTGCAGATATAATTAGTTAAGATGAAGTCATACTGGATTTGAATGAGACCTAAATCCTATGGTTGGTGTCCTTATAAGAAGGTCATGTAAACAAAGAAACACAGAAAAAAGAGCAAGCCATAAAAATAGAGGCATAATTTAAAGTGATGCATTTACAAATGAAGGAAAGTCAGAAATTGTTGATAATCACCAGAAGCTAGAAAGAAAAAAAGAAAGAATTCTTTCTTAGAGTCTTCAGAGTGAGCAGGGCCTCCTGACAGTTTGATTTTGGACTTCTAGAGTCCAGACACATGAGAAAATAAAATTCTGTTATTTTAAGGCATCTAGTTTGTGTTATTTGTTACAGAATTCCCAGGGAACTAATCCACTGAGATTAATCCTTACGGTGTTTTTCTCTGTTTCAAAGGTTATAGTGAAGACTCAGGACTCAGCTTTATTGTTTCCAAGGAAATACACTTAGAAAAGTGGGAAGGAGGAATGTTCTATTTGCTTTAATAAATGGAGAATGTAATTTTCATCTATTTCTAAAGTAATTTAAAAATATTTAAGGGTCCCAAAGAGTTTTGGTTTATGTGAGTTCTATATGATGTTATCTATTGGGTTAGAAAATTTGAAAAGAAAATTTGTAAATAATTATATCGTTTCTTAAAAGAAAATAAAAATTAGATATTAATAAAAATATGTTTTATAGGCTCTGGCCGGTTGGCTCAGTGGTAGAGCATCAGCCTGGCGTGCAGGGGTCCAGGGTTCGATTCCCGGCCAGGGCACACAGGAGAAGCACCCATCTGCTTCTCCACCCCTCCCCCTCTCCTTCCTCTCTGTCTCTCTCTTCCCCTCCCACAGCCGAGTCTCCATTGGAGCAAAGATGGCCCGGGCGCTGGGGATGGCTCCTTGGCCTCTGCCCCAGGCGCTAGAGTGGCTCTGGTTGCAACAGAGCGACGCCCTGGAGGGGCAGAGCATCGCCCCCTGGTGGGCAGAGCATCGCCCCTGGTAGGCGTGCTGGGTGGATCCCGGTTGGGTGCATACGGGAGTCTGTCTGACTGTCTCTCCCCGTTTCCAGCTTCAGAAAAATACAAAAAAAAAAATAATAATATGTTTTATATTATGCACAATTTTCTATTTTGCTAATTACTTAAATACAAATGTTTCATCTAGCAATAATTTTACATGATATTAAAATATCACACAACCAGCACAAAAATAAGAACTTATTCAATACTGATGATGCTGGACAGCACCCAGGAAGGCCAAAAAGAAGCTTCAACTTAATCCAGGTCCTTGTTATGGAACAAAAAAGAATTCAAGAGTGTGACGGAAAGATTTGGCAAAACACAATACATTTATTGAAGTGATAGGACATATACATTTGAGAAGTGAGAGCAGGCAACCTCAGAGAACAGACACACCTGATGGGGTCTGGGTGGGAGACTTTTATTAGGTATGGGCAGGGAAGAGTAGAGTGGTCCTCTACTTCTGACACTCGTGGGGTGACTGCTGATGAGGCTCATCATTTTCTCTCTCATCCAAATAGCAATTTTTTTTGGTTCTCCAAATTATAGGAAATTGGGGAAGGGGAAGTGAAGGTCCCCAGCCAAGACAAAGAAAGTGAGAGGAAGAGCTTGAGGCCTTTTCCCCTATTTAACTTGCCTGCTTCACATCAAGTTTGTAATAGATAAGCTTGATATGTACCTTGACAAAAATCCATGTAATTCATGGGATATATTTAGTTTCTGTCTTTATCCCCTCAGAGCAGTGATTTTCAACTGGTGTGCCAGAGCAGGCACACTGTGAGCCACAAGAACTTTTATTTTTTTATTTATTTTTATTCTTTTTTATTCATTTTTTTTAGAGAGGGGTGAGTGAGAGAGAGAGAAAGAGAGAGAAAGGAGGGGAGAAGCAGAAAGCATCAACTCCCATATGTGCCTTGACCAGACAAGTGCAGGGTTTCAAACCGGCGACCTCAGCATTCCAGGTCAATGTTTTATCCCCTACGCCACCACAGGTCAGGCAAGAACTTTTTTTTTTTTTTTTTTTTTTTTTTTTTTTTTTTTTTTTTTTTTTTTATTATATATATAATTTTATTTTTTTAATGGGGTGACATCAATAAATCAGGATACATATATTCAAAGATAACAATTCCAGGTTATCTTGTCGTTCAATTATGTTGCATACCCACCACCCAAAGTCAGATTGTCCTCTGTCACCTTCTATCCTGTTTTCTTTGTGCCCCTCCCCCTTTCCCTATCCCTCTCCCATTCCCCCCTCCCCCCCCCCCCCCCGTAACCACCACACTCTTATAAATGTCTCTTAGTTTCACTATTATGTCCCACCTACGTATGGAATAATACAGTTCCTGTTTTTTTCTGATTTACTTATTTCGCTTCGTATCATGTTATCAAGATCCCACCATTTTGCTGTAAATGTTCCGATGTCATCATTTCTTATGGCTGAGTAGTGTTCCATAGTGTATATGTGCCACATCTTCTTTATCCAGTCATCTATTGATGGGCTTTTTGGTTGTTTCCATGTCCTGGCCACTGTGAACAATGCTGCAATAAACATGGGGCTGCATGTGTCTTTACGTATCAATGTTTCTGAGTTTTGGGGAAATATACCCAGTAGAGGGATTGCTGGGTCATAAGGTAGTTCTATTTTCAGTTTTTTGAGGAACCACCATACTTTCTTCCATAATGGTTGTACTACTTTACATTCCCACCAACAGTGTATGAGGGTTCCTTTTTCTCCACAGCCTCTCCAACATTTGCTGTTACCTGACTTGCTAATAACAGCTAATCGAACAGGTGTGAGGTGGTATCTCATTGCCGTTTTGATTTGCATTTCTCTAATAGCTAAAGAAGATGAGCATCTTTTCATATATCTGTTGGCCATTTGTATTTCTTCCTGGGAGAAGTGTCTATTCATATCCTCTTCCCATTTTTTTATTGGATTGTTTGTTTGTTTGTTGTTGAGTTTTATGAGTTCTTTGTATATTTTGGATATTAGGCCCTTATCTGAGCTGTTGTTTGAAAAAATCATTTCCCATTTAGTTGGCTTTCTGTTTATTTTGTTATCAGTTTCTCTTGCTGAGCAAAAACTTCTTAGTCTGATGTAGTCCCATTCATTAATTTTTGCCTTCACTTCTCTCAGGCAAGAACTTTTAAAACATACAATACCTGACGATTTATTCAGGGATACTGACCTCTTTCCCCTTAAATTGTCAAATTAAAAAATGACAACAGCAACACAACAATAGCCATCGATGTGAATGAATCAAAATTATACCAATTTTTTTGTCAGATTGGCAAAAAATATATTTTTGAGTGTGCCACAAGATGAAAAAGGATGAAAATCACTGCTTTAGAGCTGATAGATTATTAGTAGTAAATAAGCTGTCTCAGTTGGTATTTTGCACTATGATTCTTTTTTTTTTTTTTTCTTAATTTTTCTGAAGCCGGAAACGGGGAGAGACAGTCAGACAAACTCCTGCATGCGCCCAACCGGGATCCATCCGGCACGCCCACCAGGGGCGAAGCTCTGCTCACCAGGGGGCAATGCTCTGCCCCTCCAGGGCGTCGCTCTGCCACGACCAGAGCCACTCCAGCGCCTGGGGCAGAGGCCAAGGAGCCATCCCCAGTGCCCGGGCCATCTTTGCTCCAATGGAGCCTTGGCTGCGGGAGGGGAAGAGAGAGACAGAGAGGAAGGAGGGGGCGGTGGTGGAGAAGCAAATGGGCGCTTCTCCTATGTGCCCTGGCCGGGAATCGAACCCGCATCCCCCGCACGCCAGGCCGACACTCTACCGCTGAGCCAACCGGCCAGGGCCTGCACTATGATTCTTAAATAACATAAATTAAATGTTTTACAGTTGAAATATTTCTAGTGGACAAATAAATGAAATCAAGGTTTATTGCATATACGTATTAGGCACCTACTGGGTGCTATCCTATCCATGGTAGTTAGTGTTTGTTTTTATAAAACTAGAAAAAGTAACATATTACTATACCCACTTTACTAAAGAGAAGCTCAACCTTAGAGTAGTTTATTAATGATTTCAAATTTACCAAATGAATAGTAGTAAATGGAGATTCTGAGTCTCTCCAAATTTATATACAGATACTCCTTGATTTATATTGAGGTTATATCCTATATACGTATCATAAATTGAAAATATAGCACATCAAAAATGCATTTAATACAGCTGAACCTAAAGAACATTTTTGTTTAGCACAGCCTACGAAACGTTCTCAGAACACTGTTACAGCAGCCTATCATTGGGCAAACTCACCTAACACCGAAATATTTTATACTGAAGTGTTGAATATCCCATGCAATTTATCATGCATAGCATTTTTTTATTATCATAAAAAATACTAAGTTGAACATTCTAAGTCAGGGGCCATCTGTAGCTTTTCTCCACTGCATTATGCAATACTGTACCCATACAGAATCTTGAATTCTTGTTCCAGCTCTTCAGTTCTATGACTATATTAAGTCAGGCTTGCCAATCAAATGTACTGCATCTCATTTTGGATTGCTTAAACTAAGGTGGAGTTTATTGACTACATCTTGTTGACAACACAATTAGAGTTGAGCCATGTATTTTTCTTCCTATACTAAGCCTAATTTAGAAAAAAAAACAACAACCAAGAAAAACATTTTATAAAGACTTAATGACCTAAAATAACATTTTATATCTTTTCTAAATAATAATTTCATTGCCATAAAAACTCATATAACCATAGGGACAAAAGAAAGACTTAGAATAAAATCAAGTTTAAGGTACTTGGTTTTTTGATTTTTTTTTTATTTTTTCCTTTGGTATTTACCAATTCATGTGACTTTGTGATTCAAAGATCACATGCCAAATGTTACATATCCCTAAAAAATATCATATCAAAAGATTATATTAAATAACAAATGATTTCTGAAATAATTACTAGAAGCATAGGGAAAAAAATAAATTTCAGGAACACCATTATGTAAATGTATATACACTTAAAGCACTTTACTACTGCTATTATGCATTAAAGCTACAGGTTCAAATCCTAGTGGTCTGTTTCTCCTTAATCATATCCAAGTTGATTTTGTTACCACATCATCTAATCTTTAATAGTTATCATAACTCTGTTCTAAATAAAAAATTTTGTGTCTTTTTACCTTTCTATATATTCATCATCCATATAAAACATAATAATTTATGACTTGCCAAACTACAACAGAAATGGAAAGAAACAGCTCTTAAATTTGCAAAACACCAGGTCCCTTGAATCTTAGGCCAGCACAATTATCTAATAAGTTAACTCTCAAATTTACTTACGCCTAGCGAATATTAGCTGTTCTCTGTGAGATTAATTGGGTAAAAAATAACAGGAGATCAATTCAGTTAGCTCAGTTAATCTAGATTTTGCTCCTCTTTCCAGGAAGGCAAGCCAAATGATAGTCTATTATTGGATCCAAATAGCACCAGTTCACTAATCAGCCATTTCATATATTAACAAAAAGAATGATATAATTAAATCAAAGAGATTGAGTTTACTGGTAAAATATAATTAGAGAAAAAAAATCTTATTCCAACTCAGAAATCTCCACAAGGGTAGAAGAGAAAGACAATATTATTGGTTATAGTATAAACATTAAACAAGAATATGATGTGCACCTCAGGCAATTTGCTAAGAGATTGCAGACAGAAAGAAATCTCACCCTTTATATAGCAAAACAGATACAACCTATTACATACACCTTCTTAAAATGAAGACTTGACATTATTATAGGCTGCAAATAATACTTTGTGACTTTACCTGATGATTTGGGTGACCATCTGGATTAGCTAAGTAGTTTTAGCCAGAGGAGAAACACATTTCTCATATCTTTCTCACGAGAGGTACTTTTGCCACTCAGTGCAAGGAGCCCAAGAAGTTAGGCTTCTTTCCTCCCACAGAAACTGGGAGATGAAGTGCAATCTCCTTTGATGCTGACATTTCAAAGAAATGGCTCCCACAGCCTTCAGAAAGATATTTCTGCTTCCCAAAGCTGGCAAAAGGCTTATGGAGTTTTCAAAAGGATAGAAACATATATACATACATACATATATATGTAAATACATACATATATATATATATATATATATACACACAAACACATACACACATTTCAAAGACAGAACTACTTAAATTTTCAAGTGTTCTAAGGTATATTCTCTAAGAAAGAAGAGGGAGAAAAAATCCACTCACTTTCAACAGTGAGAAGAACTAAGCCTCTTATTTATTAAATTACTTATTTTTTTTTTATTTTAGTGAGAGGAGGGGAGGGAGAGAGACAGACACCTGCTGTGCCCAAACAGAATCCACCAACAAGCTCACTAGGGGGTGATGTTCTGCTTGTCTGGAGTCATTGCTCCATTGCTCAACAACTGAGCCATCTTTTAGTGCCTGAGGTGGAGGCAATGGAGCCATCCTAGCACCTGGAGGCCAACTTACTAGAACCAATTAAGCCATGGTTATGGGAGCGGAAGAGAGAAAGAGGAAGGGGTGGAAAAGCAGATATGTGCTTCTCCTGTATGCCCTGACTGGGAGTCAAGCTTGGGACATCCACATGCTCAGCCGAGGCTTTACCACTGAACCAACCAGCCAGGGCCAGGCTCTAATTTTTAATGTATTCTGATTTTTATAGAATACATCATTTCTAAGAATTCTGATATTTTGTGTCTCTGTTATAATTTTCCTTTATATGGCAGTAAAGGTCAAATTTAATTAATTTTCTAAAAAAGATACTGTCTTGTTTGTTTGTTTATTTATTTATTTATTTTGTATTTTTCTGAAGTGACAAGTGGGGAGACAGACAGAGAGACTCCCACATGTGTCTGACCAAGATCCATACAGCATGCCCAATAGGGGGCGATGCTCTGCCCATCCAGGGTGTTGCTTTGTTGCAACCCGAGCCATTCTAGCACCTGAGGCAGAGGTCATGGAGCCATTGTCAGCACCCTGGCCAACTTGGCTCCAATGGAGCCTTGGCTGTGGGAGGAAAAGAGAGAGAGAGAAAAGAGAGGAGGGAGGGTGGAGAAGCATATAGGTGCTTCTCCTGTGTGCTCTGGCTGGGAATCAAACCCAGGACTTACACACACCACTGACACAAGGTACTGTCTTGTTTTAAAGTATAACATTAATCAATACCTAACAAAATATAAAGCACAGAATTTTTAATTTGAGTTTTCTATCACCTAATACCAAAAAGATATAAACAAAGTATAAAAGTTCTATTACCAGAAACTTTCTTACCAAATATCATTAGAAAACTTTTCAAATATCATTAGATACATTTGTTATGCCTTTCCAATATAATCAAAAGATAAACAGTATAATTTCCAGGAATTCAGAAACATGTTATATAACTTTAGTTCAGAAACTGACAATAGTTTTGGTCAGTTTTGGTCTAAGAGCAGAAATTTGGAGTTGCATAAGATTGTAACCTAGAACAAGCACTCTGTTTTTCTATTATCTTCCTACCAAAAACTACAATAATGAAGCCTACTACTTTCTTATTGTCAGAATTATTGTACTTAAGATGGGCACATAACTCTTGAGGATTTACTATGTAACAGATGCTGCCCTATGTGACAGTAGGCAGAAAACAAAAGTCTCTCTGTTTATTAAGCTAACTAACTCTTAGATAGTCAGAAAATATACTTATATACATATATAATTATTTTATGATAAATTATGTAAAAAACACAGAAAAGAAATGAGATCCATTGTTAGGGAATACAAATTTAGGAAATAGAGTTTGGAAATCCTTGAGAGATAGCATATGGAACAGATACAAGTGAGGTGAAAGAACAAGCCACGGGAATACATGGTTGAAGGAGGGAAAAGAAAGTTCAAAGACTCGAAAACATTGTAGTTAGTGAAGAGTAAGAAATAAAACTGAAGAATTAATTACAGAGCAAGATTTTATAGTTTCTTACACAATTTTATTTAAAATTTTGGTATTGTTTTAAGTATGATGAAAAATTGTAGGACTCAGAACCGAGTTTACGTGATATAAATAGTATTTCAAAAGGATGAAACAGTAAATCTTTTCAAAAAAATTGAGTAGGAAAACTAATCAAGAGTAACATCACCTTCAGACAAGAAATTGACACAGCTGGGAATAAGAATGTTGTCAAGAATTGGTGTGTTTAGGAAATTTTTTTGTGGTTTCGACCAAATGTATTTGCTAAAGTATAAAATGAGATGCATCAAAAGAGCAAAATTTAATGGAGACATTATGGGTTTTAGTCTGAACAAAAAGATGCAGTTTGGAGTCATTTATTGAGTTGTGGATGTTAGCACAAGTATCAGGTTAGGGGTAAATGAACAGTTAGACTTTAGCCATGATAATATTAAATGTCCATGAGATTAATCAGTTAAAGTCATAATTTTAATTGTGATTATTTTATTTGACTTATAAATGCAATTTTCCTAACCTGAAGAATTAGGCAGGTTATTTTATTTCATTTTTTTTATCCTGAAAACAAATCAAAGGACTTCTATATGGTAAGTAACTCTTCAGGATCTTACACATATTTAAGACAAACCACATTTCCTAAGACTAGGACACTTCTCACTGTATATAATACCTAATTACTTTGTGGAAAAACATCAACAACGACAAGTGAGAGATACTGAGACCAACATTCAGTGATGATAAATACAATTGTTGAATTAGAAGTTTTCACTTTTATTTTACTTAAGGCATGTTCTAAAATATCCAAGGCAAGCCAGTAGTATAATTAACCTCTTTATTTTCATTTCCCACATTCAAGAATCATTTCAAGTTTTACTCTTAAAACTTTATGATTGCCAGATAGTTCAGTAAATGCTATTACTTTAAGTGCTTATTACTTTATTTTTTTTAAAGTATAGCTCACATCTGAGAAACTGGTTTTTCCTAGGTCATAGAATTAATTAACTGGCTTTCCCAGACTCCAGCATATATCTGATGATAAAAGACAACAACTTTTCCTTTGTTAGATTATGAAATAATGCATCTGGAAAATATCTTGGTGTGTGTGTGTGTGTGTGTGCACGCGCGAGTGCAAAAGAGAGAGAGAGAGAGAGAGAGAGAGAGAGAGAGAGAGACAGCGCTAAGCATTATACACAGAAAAAGTAAAAAGTGTATAACAAGACCAAGAGAAAAAAAAAGAAGTAAAAGGTAGAAGGAGAAAAAAAGAGGGAGAAGAGAAGAAAAACAAGGAAAGAAGAAGATAAAAGAACAAGATTAGAAATGTATTTTAAAAATTATATAAAGATTATATAGTTGAAATATTTTTAAATATGTATTGTAGTTTGTCCATATATTAAAAAAAAATTAAAAAAAAGAAAAAAAAATTAATTAAATTTCCAACTAGTGTTTTTGGATCTTTAAACTTTTCTTAAAAAATGAAATATTAAGTTTAGAACAGGGTCATAGAGCTACAAAATAAATGATATTGAAAAATATTGCTTGTTTACTTATTCATTATTAACTTTTATAATTAGAATGAGCATTCTTAAATAATGTTTAATTAAGAATATAACTCACTACTTAAGGAGTCAATTTAGTAAGTATTTAAACTGAAAAAACTATTTTTACCTCAAAAGTATACATTTATGGCCCTGGCCGGTTGGCTCAGCGGTAGAGCGTTGGCCTGGCGTGCGGGGGGACCCGGGTTCGATTCCCGGCCAGGGCACATAGGAGAGGCGCCCATTTGCTTCTCCAACCCCCCCCCCTTCCTCTCTGTCTCTCTCTTCCCCTCCCACAGCCAAGGCTCCATTGGAGCAAAGATGGCCTGGGCGCTGGGGATGGCTCCTTGGCCTCTGTCCCAGGCACTAGAGTGACTCTGGTCGCGGCAGAGCAACGCCCCGGAGGGGCAGAGCATCGCCCCCTGGTGGGCAGAGCATCGCCCCTGGTGGGCGTGCCGGGTAGATCCTGGTTAGGCGCATGCGGGAGTCTGTCTGACTGTCTCTCCCCGTTTCCAGCTTCAGGAAAAAAAAAAAAAAAAAAAGTATATATTTATCACATAACCCTATGTTAAAGATAATCAGATTTAAGGGTTTTTTTGTTTGTTTGTTTGTTTGTTTTTTGTATTTTTCTGAACCTGGAAACGAGGAGGCAGTCAGACAGACTCCTGCATGCGCCCTATCGGGATCCACCCGGCACGCCCACCAGGGGGCGTCGCTCTGTCACAACCAGAGCCATCCAGCGCCTGGGGCAGAGGCCAAGGAGCCATCCCCAGCGCCCGGGCCATCTTTTGCTCCAATGGAGCTTTGGCTGCAGGAGGGGAAGAGAGAGACAGAGAAGAAGGAGAGGGGGCGGGGTGGAGAAGCAGATGGGCGCCTCTCCTGTGTGCCCTGGCCGGGAATCGAACCTGGGACTTCCGCAAGCCATGCCGACGCTCTACCACTGAGCCAACCGGCCAGGGCCAGATTTAAGGTTTTAAAAAATAATGTAATGAAATTAAACTAAGAAGAAACCAAAAATACTTGTAAAAATACAGTCAAATAATTTTCAATATAGCTTAATAAAAGAAGCTAGTTAAACTATATTTATTAAAAAATACTGGATTAAGAAAAATATTTTAAAACTGATAGTACATTTAGATATAGTAATTGAAATAAATTGAGAAAAAAAATTCATTTTAAGCAAATTTCAAATTCATATGAATGAATTTATTAATCATGGACATAATATTTTTGTATCTGCTGATGATATAAAGTAGTTTTATATATCACACTTGTATACATATAAACATGTATAAAATCATTTTGAGTTCTCAGTAAGTGAAACAAAACTTCCCTTTTTACCTTGAAAAAAAAGAGCATTGTTGTTCAGTGGGAACATGTAAGAGATTTGTGGATATTTTAAAACATCCTTGTTTCCACATATTTTATTTCTGTTTTTATATTGGTCTTCAAGTTAGAAAACTATAATAAATGTGTTAGTGCAAAAAAATCCAAATCTTATATAGACAAGAACCTATGCTTTTAAGCATAAAATGGAATATAACATTTAAATTTGACATTACTAAAAGTGAATCACAGTTTTCTATTCTTTGCAAAGCTCTTGAGGAAATAGTACTCATGAAAATGTTATTAATAATTCCTAAAAAAATTATATATTGCCTGACTGGTAGTGGCACTGTGGATAGTGTGTCAACCTGGAATATGGAGGCCCTTGGTTCAAAACCCTGAGGTCATTGGCATGAGTACAGACTCATCCAGCTTGAGTGCAGGCTCACCAGCTTGAGCACAGAATTGCCAGTGTAAGCATAGGATCGTTGACATGATCTCTATGGTCCATAGCTTAAGCCCAAGTTACTGCCTTGGCTGGAGCCACCTGGTCAAAGCAATATGAGAAGCAATCAATGAACAACTAATGTGCTACAACTATGAGTTGATGCATCTCATCTCTCTCCTTTCTTCTCTCTCTTTCATTAAAATAATAAATAAATTAAAATGATATATTATTATGTCAAAGTCTAGATTTTAAAAAAATAGTGTGGGGATACCCAATATGGTGGCAAAGTAGGAGGAAAGTACAATCATATCAAACTGAAATTACAATTAAAATATAAAACAATCAACCTGGACAACCAACTGAAAACAAGATAAACAGGTCTTATAACCAAGAATTTACAGAGGAAGCCACATTGAAACTGGTAGGAAGGGCAGAGACCCAAAAAGGCTTGGCCCCATTCCCATGGGTGGCAGGTAAGGTTCAGAGGGATATCTCAACTGCAAAAGTTTCCTCTGAGAAGCCTGAGGACTCAATGCCATGCTGAGCTCTCCATCCCAGAGCACTAGAGCTGGGGAAAGGCTCCACATAATATATGGCTGTGCAAATCAGTGGAGATTCTATCTGCCAGAGAGAGACAAAAGTCTACTAGAAAAACATGTAGCCTCTTAAAATGTCAAGGCAAAAAATCTTATTTACAGCCACTCACCATAGGTTCCAGTGGAAAAAGGGTAGAGCAGACTAGAGATACTGGGGTTTGTGGCTCTGGGGAGAGAGCTGAAGGGACAGCCATCAAGATCTTTGCACAACCCTGATGCCATCTTACTTAAGTAGAGCACTCCCTTACTTTCTCCATCACCCTGGGGAAATACAATAACTCCTCCCTCTGGTCTCCCTGTCTTCCCACATTGAAGAGCTCATACCATGCTGAAGAGTCAGCTGCCTGGGACAGGATGTAGAGGTCCAAGAAGACTCAGCGATTGTCAGTGACTGAGCTGTGTGGCTTTGGAACAGAGGTCACTCCAATTTCCCATGAACCTTACTGGCACCTCTCTCACAGGAAATATGCTCACCCCACCCTCTGATCTCCCAACAACCCCATACTCCCAACTCAGGGTGACCTTGCCCTGCTGAGAAGGTCTGGGTTGAATCTGACAAAGACGATGTTGTGTGGCCCTGAGGTAGGGACTTTTTCTTCCACCTTTTTCTAAGCCTGACCAGAGCTTCCATTTCATGAATTAATGCAAGCCTCACCATCCAAATTTTTGGTGCCCCTGCCCTGCTAAATTCAGGCACACAGCAGAATCTGGAACATACTGAGTTGTGTGGTTTCAGAATAGGAGATATTCTTTCCCTCACTTGCCTAACCAGTGCAAAATCTTCCCTTCTTATGACCAACTCTTGGTATGGTTGGGCCTGATAAACTCTTCTAGTTTCATCCTGACAATACCCTGAGACAGCATCCCACCATAAAGTTCTGTGGTTATCTTGTTTGTGAGGGGAGCTAGACTTGATATGTCCTAGAACTTTTGCTGAGTGGACTCAGACTCACGACTGGCACCAAGTTTGAACCTGTATTAATCTGGTGAGCACCATTCACCTGGTGACTGAGAACCTACCTTGTGCAACTTGAGTATAATAAGAAGCTCTTTTAGTGACTGAGCTTAACAGGCAGAAAGCAGGTGAAGGTGGATCTCCAAGTACTTTGGCTTTTTCTTGACCAGCAACTGGGCTCAGATCAGGTGAAAGCTGGCCCGCTGTGTTCAGAAGAGGCAGCCACAAAATGTGGATTCCTTTGTGGCTCCAAACAGATTGCCCAGTGACAATCACAGGCAGTGTCTGACATTGACCTGCACCAGAGTCCTTCCCAAAAGGCACACCCAGTGGCCAGATACAGACAACATCAAAGCAGGATACAATTCACAAGTGGCATTACCAAAGGGAGATGTTGGCAGTATAATAACTTGCTGAGATGAATTCTATTTTATGTGGTCAGCACCTGCACTGTAGCTCATACACTATGGTTCTGGTCAATTCTTACAGTCAGCCAACCTGAAGGTTGACCCTGTACATGAATAAGCCAAAAGAAAATAAGAAGAAGGCTCACATAATTCATACAAGGGATATTCCTAGAACTCCCAGCTGAGATGAACAAGGAAACTGTGCCACTATGTCCCACAGGATACCTACTACATAAGCTACCCTGCCAAGACTAGAGACATAGCAGATTGACCTAATACAAAAGAATGAATGCAAAGAGACAGTCAAAATAGAAAGACAAAGAAAAGTATCCTAAATGAAAGACCAGGATAAATCTCCAGAAAATGAGCTACATGAAATGCAAGCAAGCAATTTATCAGATATAGAGTTAAAAAAAATGGTTATAAGTGTGTTTAAGTAACTTAGTGAGAACTTCAATGGCATGAAAAGGATATAGCAACAATAACAAACAGTCAAAAAGAACTAAATATCTGAAATGACGAATATACAAGAAGGAATAACAGTAGGTTGGATGAAAGCTAATACTAAATCAGTGTTTTGAATGGCAAGTAGTAGAAAACATCCAGTCAGAACAACAACAACAAAAATAATTTTACAAAAATAGGATAGTTTAAGGGACCATTGGGACAACAGAAGTATAACAATATCTGTATTGTAGAGATACCCGGAGGAGAAGAGAGACAACAAGGGATTAAGAACCTGCTTGGAGAAATAATGACTGAAGATTTCCCTAACATGGTGAAGAAAAAGAACACATATGTCCAGGAAGTACAGAGAGCCTCAAACAAGATGAACCCTGCAACCCAGACCAAGACACATCATAATTAAAATGGAAAAGATTAAAGACAAAGAGAGGAATCTTAAAAGCAGCACTAGGAAGAGAGTTTGTTACCTATAAGGGAGCTCCCATAAATCTGTCAGCTAATTTCTCAACAGAAGCATTTTAGGCCAGAAGAAATTGACACAAAGTTTTCAAAGTGATGGAAAGCAAGAACCTACTCTTCCTTTATTTTATCCAGCAGGGATATCATTTAAAATTGAAGTCGAAATAAAGAACTTCTAAGACTAGAAAAAGCTAAAGAAGGTCATTACCACCAAACCAAGAAGTGTATTACAAGATGTGTTAATGTGTCTAATTTAAGAAGAAGAAGGAAAAAACAAACAAACAGAGAAACACAGTTACAAAGAATAAAATGGCAATAAATATGTACCTATCAATAATCACTTTAAATGTAAAGTATTTAAATACTCCAATCAAAAGACAAAAGGTAGCCAAATGGATAAGAAAACAAGACTCCTATATATGTTGATAAGAGACCCACTCAAAACAAATGATACACACAGACTAAAAGTAAAGAGCCTCAAATGAAAAAAACTGGCTGTTATAACAACACTTATATCTTAAAAAAAGGAAATTTAAAACAAAAGCTATAAAAGAGACAAAGAAGAACATTACATAATAATAAAAGGATCAGTTCAACAAAAGGATATATCTCCTGTCAACATGTATGTACCCAACATAGAAGTACCTAAATATATACAGGTATTGA
Organism: Saccopteryx leptura; assembly: GCF_036850995.1. Taxonomy (NCBI): domain Eukaryota; kingdom Metazoa; phylum Chordata; class Mammalia; order Chiroptera; family Emballonuridae; genus Saccopteryx; species Saccopteryx leptura. The sequence continues at coordinate 61,779,653 of NC_089506.1, read as the reverse complement.
TTGACTTACAACCTCTGCAACTTATAATCATTCGATGTTACGACCACAATCGCTAGCCACGACTGCTCTGCGTCTGGAAGCGCAAGTGTTGTCCAGCTGGGTTTACGACAGTGTGGACCAGCTTCCGGCAGCATTACCATCTCCACATATACCATTTCAACTGTTATCCCAGACTCAGTACAGCAATTTGTGTTTTGTGTCTTGGATATTTTTCATCAAACCCCTCCCAAGATGTCTACCAAAAAGAAATTGTCTTTGTCTACACCTCAGCCTGCCAAGAAGGAAAGAAATGCCATCACTCTCGATACAAAAATGAAGGTAATTAAGCAGTATGAAGGAGGAAAGAAAGTGAATGTGATCGCACGTGATACAAAATTATCACACTTGACTGTGTCGATAATTTTGAAAGATAAAGAAAGAATTCGTGAAGCTGTGAAAGGTTCTGCACCCATCCAATCAACAGTTATAACAAAGCAACGAAGCGGGCTCATCCACGAAATGGAGAAATAGCTATATATTTGGATGGAAGATCAAATTCAAAAACAGACACCATTAAAATGGACACCATTAAGTCTTTTTATTGTGCAGATGAAGGCAAGAAGTCTATTTCAGACTCTGAAGGAGTGTGCTGGAGAAGATTACAGTCAAGAATTTGTAGCAAGCACTGGCTAGTTCCAGAGATTCAAGAGAAGATTCCAAATGCATAATGTTCGAGTGACTGGAGAAGCAGCAAGTGCAGATGAGGAAGGAACACATAAATTTGTTAATAGTCTGGATGAATTAATTACAGATGAGGGATATCTAGCAGAACAGATTTTCAATGTTGATGAAACCCAGCACCAGCAGCCAATAAAATGTTTTATATACGTTTATATATTTTGATATGTTTTGCAATTGGGAAAATGTTTCCTATGGTATTTTTTATACTTGTATTTTGTATTTTTGTATGCACCTGTATTTTGTACTTTTGTATGTTTTGCAAATATTAAACCTGATGAATATAAAAATAAGAAACAAAATGGTGTAGAGATGATACAAATGGCATAAAATGAACAAAGAAAATTATGATATATAACAACAATGAAAGAAAATTATGATAAAATATAACTCAAAGATTTTTATAACATCATTTCACAGTACTGTACATATAGCCTACTCAACTTACAACCAAATCATGTTACAACTGGTCTGTTGGAACCAATCGTGGTCGTAAGTTGAGCACTAGCTATAAAGCACTAGCTATTTATTCACATAAAGAGAGAGATGAACAGTGATACAGACATTGTAGGTGATTTTAATTCCCCATTAAAATCAATGAATAGATCTTTCAGACAAAACTAACAAGAAAAAAAGAGGCTGTAAATGACAGCTATACTAGATAGATTTAGTAGGTATGTTCAGAGCATTTCACCCCAAAGCAGTAGAATGTACATTCTTTGTAAGTGGACATAGAATATTTTTCAGATTAGACCATTTGTTTGACACAAAACTAGTCTCAATAAATTTAAGAAGACTGGAATCATATGAAGCATATTCTATGACCATAAGGGGATGAAACTAGAAATCAATCATAAGAAAAAAATGAAAAACACATAAAGACATGGAGTCTAATTAACATGTTACTGGAAAATGAATGGGTTAACAACAAGACAAAGGAATACATCTAAAAATACCTTAAAACAATTAAAAAAAAATACAACAACACAAAATCTATGGGACACAGAGAAAGCAGTCTTAAGAGGGAAATTCATATAGTTACAGGTATACCTCAAGAAACAAATAAATAAAAAACTTAAACAATACAACTGTATACTTAAAGGAACTAGAAGAACAACAATCAAAACACAAAATGACTAAAAGAAAAGAAGTCATAAATATCAGAGTAGAAATAAATAAAATAGAGTAAAAAAATATATACAAAAGATCACTAAAACCCAGAGCTAGTTCTTTGAAAAGATAAACAAGATTGGCAAACCTTTAAGTAGACTCAAGAAAATAAAAAAAATACAGAGGACCTAATCAATACAATCATAAATTAAAAAAAGAGAAGTAACCACTGACACCACAGATATACTATGGACAATATAGTTTAACAAGTTGGACAATCTTAAAGAAATGGATATATTTCTATTGCCAAAACATCTTCCAAAACAGAATCAGGAAGAATCAGAAAGTCTGAATGGACTGATTTCAACTGAAAAAAATTGAAGCAATAATCAATAAACTCCCAACAAACCAAAGTCCTGGACTAAATGACTTCACAGGTGAAGATTATCAAACATTCAAAGAATAATTAACACCTATACTTCTCAAACTACTTCAAAAACTTCAAGGGGAGATGTTGGGCAGATAAAATATATTATGTTCACTTTGTTAAAGATGGCAATGCCCACATGGAAGACCGTTGCCCAGGTGATTGCTTGGGATGAGAGTAATTATATTAATGTGTATTGGGGGCGGGCTGTGGTCAGGCAGGATCCTTATAGCCTGGGACTTGGTTTTAGAACTAAGCCTTTTCCACCCTTTTTGCTGTGGGGTGATGCACTCTCATGAGGAATCCCATTATGCCTCAGATAAGTGACTTTGTATCAGAGACTTCCTTGTTTGTATATTGCAGGGGTTGGGAATCTATGGCTCGCGAGCCAGATGTGGCTCTTTTGATGGCTGCATCTGGCTCGCAGACAAATCTTTAATAAAAAAAAAAATAATATTAAAAATATAAAACATTCTCATGTATTATAATCCATTTATTTCCTACCACTCTTGTTCATGGTTGCGGGTGGCTGGAGCCAATCACAGCTGTCCCTGAGGACATCAAATTTTTATTGGATAATGCATAAAGTACACACGTCATTGTATGGTTCTCATGGAATTACATTTTAAAATATGTGGTATTCATGGCTCTCTCAGCCAAAAAGTTTCCTGACCCCTGGTATATTGAATTAAAGGTTTCTACACTATAAAGTGGGGCAAACTGGGAGCTTGCTCTATCTTGGTTCCTGAGATTAGCATTAGAGAGGAGAGCATAGAGAGGAGAGCAGAGAAAGGCCACGTGGAGGAGAGGAGAGGCAGCCAAGATGGCGGAGTGCTGAAAGAAAAGTCAGTTAGTGCAGAGTTTGTGCAGAGAGAAGGAGATGGGGAACAGAGGTGAATAAGGTTGGTGAGGTATAAATTTTTCATCCTAGAAAAACTCGGATAAGTCAGTGGCTTTGGGAGCCCTGGATGGAAAGGGAAGTGTTTTCCCACTGTGTGTATTTCTTGCTCACTGAGTGCAAGCTAGGATTAAAGCTAACTGCCCACCAGTTCTTGGCTCCATTGTTTCTTTACCAACTGTCTGAATCCAATGCAAACCTGCATGTGAATGGCCACAATGGCGGCTCCTGGCTTTACAGGAGAAAAGACTGCTGAGCTCATTTTTATACAGCTAGCATTATCATAACTCCCGAACCAAGTAGGAACACTACAAAGAAAAAAAAAATCACAGGCTAATATCTGTGATAAACAGAGATGATAAATTTCTCAACAAACCAGATACAGCAGTACATTAAAAAGATCACACATCATGATCAAGTGGGATTTATTCTGGGGATGAAAGGTTGGTGCAGTATCTGCATATCAATAAATGTAATATACTACATTAAATAATGGAGGATAAAAATCACATACTCATATTAATAGATGCAGAAAAAAAAACAATTGATAGAATCCAGAGCCCATTTATGATAAAAAAAAAAAAACAGCCTCTCAGCAAAGTGAGAATACATTAAAAATACCTCAACATAATAAAGGCCATATATAACAAGCCCACAGTCAACATCATGATCAATGGGCAAAAACTAAAAGCATTCTCATTAAGATCAGGAACAAGACAGGGATGTCAGCTTTCACCACTTTTCTTGAACAGTACTGGAAGCACGGGAAGTCTTAGCTACAATGATCAGACAATAAATAGAAGTAAAAGGATCCAAATTGGAAACAAATAAGTAAAACTGTAATTATTTGCAGATGACATGATACTATATGTATATAACCTTAAAGATACCACCAAAAAAAAACAACTACTAGAACTGATAAATTAATACAGTAAATTAGAAAAATACAAAATAAATAGCAGAAATATGTTGCATTTTTATACCCCAATATTGAACTACCAGAAAGAAGAACTATAAAAATAATCCCATTTATAATTGCATAAGAAAATTAAAAAAACTAGAAATAAGTTTATCCAGTGATATAAAAGACCTGTATTTGGACAATGATAAGATTGAAGAAAGAATTAAAGAAGATACAAATGAGTGGAAGCAAATTCTATGTTCATGGATAGAAAGAATTAACATCATTAAAATGTCCATACTACCCAAAGCAATCTATAGTTTTAATACAATTCCTAACAAGATTCCAATGGCATATTTCACAATATTAAAACAAATAGTCCAAAAATGTAAATGGACCAACAAAAGACCTCAAATAACCACAAAAATCTTGAGAAAGAAGAACAAAGTTGTAGGTTTCACGTTGCTTGATATCAAACTATACTACAAGGTTATGGCAATCAAAATAGTGCAATACCAGCATATATAAAGACATAGATCAATGGAACAGAATAGAGAGTTTAAAAATAAACCAGTGCCCTTGTGGACAGTCAACATTTGATAAAAGCTTGACCAGGCAGTGGCGTGGTGGATAGAGCATTGAACTGAGACACTGAGGAACCAGGTTCAAAACCCTGAGGTCACTTGCTTGAGTGTGAACTCATCTAGTTTGAGCAAGGCTTACCAGCTTGAGCCCAAGGTCACTGCCTTGAGCAAGGGGTCACTCGATCTGCTGGAGCCCCCTGGTCAAAGCATATATGAAGAAGCAATCAATGAACAACTAAGGTGCCGCAACAAAGAATTGATGCTTCTCATCTCTCTTCCTGTCCCTCTCTCTGTCACCAAAAACAAAAAAACAACAACAACAAAAATATATATATTTGACAAAGAAGTTGAGAACCTAAGATAGGGTAAAGACTTTGTATTCAACAAATGGTGCTGGAAAAATTGGTCAGTAATGTGAAAAAAATTAAACTAGACCATCTTCTTGCACCATACACAAAAGTAAACTCAAAATGGATTAAAGACAAATATAAGACTCATAACCATAAAAATTCTAGCAAAACTTTGGCACTAAAATTTCACATATCTCTTATAACAATATTTTTTTTCTGATATATCCCTTGGGCAAGGATAACAAAAGAAAAAAGTTAACAAGTATGACAACATCAAGGTAGAATTTTTTGTGCAGCAAAGGAAACCATCAACAAAATCAAAAAGCGACCCTTTGAATGGGAGAACATATTTGTCTGGGTTATATCTGATAAAGGGTTAATATCCAAAATTTATAAAGAACTTACATCACTCAATACCTAAAAAATAAACAATCCAATTATAAAAGGGTCAAAATACTTGAATAGAGGCTTCTCCAAAGAGGACATATGGATGGTCAATGGAGATTTGAAAAGATGCACAACATCACTAATCATCAGAGGAAAACACAATAAATTCACAATAAACATATCACCTAACACCTGTAAGAATAGCTATCATTAATGAATCAACAAACAACAAGTATTTGCAAGGGTTTGGAGTAAGGGGTGCCCTCTTTAACTGTTGGTCGGAATGCAGACTGGTGCAGCCACTGTGTAGAGTAGTATGGAGTTGCCTCAAAAAATTAAAAATGGAACTACCTATCACCCAGGTATTCCACTTCTGGGAATATATCTAAAAAATCTTAAATACTAAGTTGAAAGAATATTTGCACTCCTCTGATCATTGAAACATTATTTACAATAGAATGATGTGGAAACAGCTTCGGTGCCCATCAGTAGTGATTGCATTAAAAAAAGCTGTGGTACATTTACACAATGGAATACTACTCAACCATAAAAAGAAGAAAATTTTACCTTTGAAACAGCATGGATGTACTTGTAGAGTATTATTCTCAGTGAATTAAGCCAGTCAGAGAAAACCTTACATTTGGAATCTAATAAACAAAATAAACTAACAAACAAATTAGAAACAGACTCATAAATATAGAGAAAAAACTGACCTAACAGCTTTCAAAGGAAGCAAGGTTTGGGGCTAGGTGAAAAATCTTAAGGGATTAAACAACAACAAAACTACTACCCCCAAAAAACCCCTCATACACACGAATAACAGTATGGTGATTACCAGAGGCAAGGAGGCTGGGGGAGGTAGAAGAGGGTAAAGAGGGACAGATGGTGATGGAATGAGACTTGACTTTGGGTGATGAACACACAGTACAATATACAGATAATGAATTATAAAATTTTACACCTAAAACATATAATTTTATTAACCAGTACTACCTCTGGTTTTTAAATAGTCTGTACAAGCCCATAGAAACTAAAAGTTATAGTAATTGACATCATTAACAAATAAAAAGAAGACATTTTGGATGCTGTTATGCACTAAATGTTTGGATTCCTTGCAAAATTCATACATGGAAGACAGTACCCAATGTGACAGTTTTTGAGAAGAAACCTTTGGAAGGTAATTAGGTAATGAGAGTGGGGCACTGGTCAGAGGAGATTAATGCCCTCATAAGAAGTGAACCAGAGATCAGTAGCTAGCTTGTTACGTAACTTTTTCAATTTCTGTTCTTTCCTCCCTCCCTTTTTTCCTCTCTTCTCTCTGTGCCAGGTGAGAGCACAATGAGAAGGTAGCCATGTACAATCCACTGGGCTATCATCAGAAAAAGACCATGCTGGCACCCCGATTTCTAACAGTCTGCCTCTAGAACTGTAAGAAATAAATGTCAGTTGTTCAAGCCACCCGGTCGATTTTGTTATTGCCAGCTTGACCTGATTAAAACAGGTACTAGCAACATCATGTGGTTTCTCCAGTTCTGCCTTTGTCTCTGAGAATTTTTAGCAAATGGATATCAGTATCCTTTTATCAAAACTTTCCTATGGACGTGAGAAGAAAAGAACTATAAGATATGCAGTTATATGATGAGATTTTCAATCTTAGTCTTTCCTCTTTCTTCTATATTCTAGATAAGAATACTTAATTTTTTATATTGAATGATTCAATGTTTCTCATTATATTGTTTTTGATTTAATATTTAAAAGTAATTGATTTAATATGCTCAGACATTATCATAAAAACTTTAATTTATTAGTTTCTAATTATGTGTCAAGAGCTGATAATAAAAAATACAAAAACTACAGAACTAATAAAATTTAATCTTCACATATGTCCTAAGACATAGGCCTTATCAGCTTTGTTTTCTGATGATAAAAATTAAATATTAGCAAAGTAAAACAATTTATTTTTTAGTTTTGTGTGACTCATAATATCTATGCCAGAATTCAGTCTTTTTTTTTTTTTTTCTGAAGTTGGAAACGGGGAGGCAATCAGACAGACTCCCGCATGCGCCCGACTGGGATCCACCTGGCATGCCCACCAGGGGGCGATGCTCTGCCCATCTGGGACGTTGCTCTGTTGCAACCAGAGCCATTCTAGCACCTGAGGCAGAGGCCATGGAGCCATCATCAGCGCCTGGGCCAACTTTGCTCCAGTGGAGCCTTGGCTGCGGGAGGGGAAGAGAGAAACAGAGAGGAAGGAGAGAGGGAGGGGTGTAGAAGCAGATGGGTGCTTCTCCTGTGTGCCCTGGCCAGGAATCAAACCTGGGACTCCTGCATGCCAGGCCGATGCACTATTATTGAATTCCGGCCAGGGCCCAGAATTCAGACTTTATTTCATTAGATTCCAAAGCTTTGCTAAAATTAATTAAGAATATAAAGGTGTTTCTTGGGGAATGCTAGGGAAAAAGCCCATATACCCTACTCAGCTAATTCAACAACCTAAAGCTCTCACTGCCCTTGCCCCAAAGCTATAAATTGACCTTTTTAAAGACAGTCTCTGCCCATTCACTCCTTTGCACCTTGTATATATATTGGAAAGCCATTCCTTACATTTAATTCAATCTATGCTAAACAATGTAATATAGTCAATAAAATCATCATTTTTAATTTACTTTTATTATTATAACCTATTTTGCCTCACCATAGCACATGACATTTCTTTTTATTTCTGAAACTTAAAAGACTTTTCAGTGCAAGATGGAGAAAGAATAAGCTACTCAAGACTCACATTCATGGACTATCTTATCTCTTTATTCCTTCCATTTTCAATTTTCTAGATGTTTTTCAAGTTTATAATCTGTTTTATTGTTATTATAATGCCATTTTCCATTTTAAATGCAATATTAAATAGAATTTAATAATATTTTATATAAATTTAAAAAGAAACATGATCTAACTAATTAATTAGCTGGTATATATTTTAATTCTTCACGTTCTTTTTTTGTATATTTTATATTTAAACTCAGAAGATATAGTTTCTGATACTTTTATTGTTCTTGAAGGTGAGTCTAAGAATGTCACAGAGCATATGGATATGAGAGATAATCCATACGGTAAGCAGCTGGGAAACTGTCCCAACACAATCCAAGAAGAAGAATGATTAGTTCTCTCCAGAAGGTAAATAACAATGATTCCACACATGGTAAATGAGAAGAGTAAGGTAAGAGAAAATATGGACTAATGAAAATCCACAAACAAAAAGATCACTCATATTCTCCAGGCTAACTCATATTCTTTGATTGAGCCCATAATGTGTGAAGAAAAAATGAGATGCTTAACTTCTGATTAGTAGATTTAGTAATGTTCCCACAGATAGGCATGAAGTGAAGGTGACATTATAGAGGAGATGCAGCTGACCCTTAAAAAAACAAGTAATATTTATAAGTTGGGGCCATTTTTACTGCAACATAAACTAGATTTCTTTGATTGAGAAGATTTCTTACATTTGAATCCCAGAATTTGGACAGTATGAATTTTTCTTTACAGAAGATTGTATCATGTTACACTGGGGAATCTGATTAGTCAAAGAAAAAAGACCTACACTCTCCCTGGTCAGGAGTATTCTAGCACATCAGTAAAGTCAGTTGATGAATCTTACTTAGTACATTAGCCTAAAGTTCCTAAAATAAAATTTTAATCTTTCCTACGGGAAAACCATCAACTGAGATTTTAAATAATTTACATAAGTAAAGTGCCAATAAGTATAAAATTATACAAATATGTGCACACAAACTTGGTGACAACACTAATACCGTGATTCAGCTAGAAATACTAGTTCTTTAATTTCTTATTTTTACATAGGAATAGGCAAAAAAGAATAACAAAGAGTTACAGAAAAGTTTTTAATGGAAAAACAAAATCTAAAACAAAACAAAAAAGAACTTGGTAGAAACAAACTGTCTTTAATAAAAATTTAAACAGTATATTCATAAGTGAAAGAAGAAGGGAGGATCCATAAATCATTGAATAGAATAATGCAAAAAGAAACATGTTAAGAATAAAATGGAGTTCTTAAAATTATGATAAAAATTTTAAAAGCAATAAAATATCAAATCACACAATAATTAGTAATAAAAATTAAAAGACTGATTTAAATAAAATAGAGAATCAACCTAGAAATCCAACATCTCAGCAACAGGAGTCACATAAGAAAACAAAGTAAAAGGAAAGAAGGAAATTATAAAAAAAAGAAAAGAAAATAACAGAAGTCATTTACAAAAAATTTATAAATCTTAACTTGCAAATAGAAGGACTTGATAGAGTAGTCAGAAAATAAACCAAAAAGAACTTTTATTTGTGATGTTTCTATGGACTAGGAACATCAAGGATTCCTGCTACAAAGTAAAATGTCAAAATGCTTAAAAGACACTGAAGGATAATAAGGGAAATCATTTTTGAAATCAGCAAAAAGTATGATCAAGAATATCGGGTAGTGAAATTTGAAGTCACTAGTTATTTTCTGGTTATGTATGCATTATCTTAATTAGAGCTTTGGTCATGGATGGAAAATGGAAGAAAATCTTTAAAGTCACATATGGCTGAAAGCCTTATTGAAGGTCCTATTGCATAGAGATAGGATTTAGAATAAGTTATATGGCAAGGATAAAATAGAAAGAAACACATTTGGCAGTTAATATTTAACAGAGAACATTGTCACAACCTTGTTTCTGGCTGGAAGTTAAAAGTAGTAATCGATAAGAATCCACAGCAAATGGGTAGCTAACACATAGATTTCAGGTTTCAGTATAGGTATTTGTGCTGAAAAAATATAGAAAGGCTGCCATCAGGAAACCAGGAAGAGGGCTCTCACCAGACACCACCAAATCAGCCAGCACCTTGATCACTGACTTTTCAGCCTCAAGAACTGTGAAAATAAAGTTTTGTTGTATATAAAATAAGCCAGCTAATCTATGCTCCTTTGTTACAACAGCCTCAAATGACTGAAACAGATGTGATTAGGCCCTCTGTGTCTGATAACCAGTGCTTAGGCTATTCTCTCTCACAGAGATGAGGAAACAAGGACCTTATCCCTTATTGACCATGACATTTCAAAGGAATGGCTCCCAAGTCCTTGAGAAAGACATTCCTGGGTTGTGAAAATACATATACAGTGATACCTCGGTTCTCGAACGCCTTGACTTTCGACCAAATCGGTATTCGACCAGGAAATTCGAGAAAATTTTGTCTTGGAATCTGAACAAATATTTGGAACTCGAACGTTCGAGATTAGCCGAGTTGAGCCGAATGGCGTTCATTCGGCAGAGCGCGCCTTGCCTGCGTCATCAGTGTGAGTCACGCTTTGTCACGCTTTGTGGAGAGAGAGAATCACGTTTTTGTGGAGAGAGTCACGCTTTGTGGTGAGAGTCACGCTTTGTGGTGAGAGTCACGCTTTGTGGTGAGACTCACGCTTTGTGGAGAGACTCACGCTTTGTGCACGCTTTGTACACTGAATTTAACCCTTAGACATGGGTCCAAAGAAAGCCAGAAGTGGTAATGCAGACAAAGGTAAGCGGAAAGCTGTGAGAACAACGATTGAGCTGAAAAAAGAAATCATTGCCAAATATGAACAGGGCACACGTGTTTCAGATCTGTCTGCTGAGTATGGCATGCCAAGATCTACTATCTCAACTTTCCTTAAGAATAAAGCTGTTATAAAGGCTGCCAATGTTGCCAAAGGTGTTACATTGTTAACAAAGCAAAGGCCTCAGATAATGGAGGAAATGGAGAAGCTGCTTCTTATTTTCATTAAAGAAAAAGAGTTAGCAGGTGACAGCATCAATGAAGTCGTTATTTGTGAGAAAGCACCAGTAAATAGGCATATTTTTGGGCCTTGGAACAAATTAATCCAGTTTCCATTATTTCCTATGGGTTTCATTGTTTCGGTTCTCGAACAATTTGGTTCTCGACCGTTCTCCCAGAACGAATTATGTTCGAGAACCGAGGTATCACTGTACATCTATAAGAGACATAAAAGATTTATAATTGCAAGCTTTGTAAACTAAATAATCTCAGCAAAGGGAGGTCAAGGCCTTTCATCAGGCTTTGACCCAAATAAACAGTAAACTATTTTATCAGCCTTTTTTTGTTTGTTTGCTTTGTTTTTTGTGACAGAGACAGAGAGGGACAGATAGGTACAGACAGACAGGAAGGGAGAGAAATGAGAAGCATCGATTCTTCATTGCGGCTCCTTAGCCTCTTTAGTTGTTCATTGTTTGTTTCTCATATGCGCCTTGGCAGGGAGCAGGGAGCTACAGCAGAGCATGTGACCCCTTGCTCAAGCTAGCAACCTTGGGCTTCAAGCCAGCAACCTTTGGGGTCATGTCTATGATCCCACGATCAAGCCAGCAACTCCATGCTCAAGCTGGTGAGCCTATGTTCAAGCCGGTGATCTTGAGGTTTTGAATCTGGTTCCATTGAAACCCAGTCTGATGCTCTATTTACTGTGCCACCACCTGTTCAGGCAACCAGCCTTGTTGTTTATTATGCAGAAACTTTAGCAAGGACAGACCTTAGGCTGCTAAAAGCCTTCCTAGAGTTTGGTCAAGTCTTTCAGTGCAGATGGTTTGATGGAGTCCTTGGTGTTGAAAACTTCAAATCTCTAAACTTTAAATTCCAGGTCAAGAGAAGGGTTAAGAACCAAAATATAAAAAATAAATATGTGCACGTGTGTGTGTGTGTGTGTGTGTGTGCGCGCGCGCGCACGCGCGCTTCTAATTCCACCTTTAATGACCCCCTCATATCTTTTAGGTTCAGAACAAGTTTATTTGGATGACAAACTCAGTTTTTAATTTTATGAGTGGCTAATATAAAATAAAAATTGAATTCATAACATTTACAAGTCTCTTATATAAGATATATGGGATTGTTTAGGGAAAAAATGAAGCAAAGAACTGAAAAGGACCCATTTGTGTGTATTCCAATAATTATGAATATGCTCAGCCTCCAAATTTTATTGAGATTCCTTTTCAGTGGAAGCAGCCTCCCTTCACATTCTGTACATAGATGGGGCCATTTAATGGTATTTCTATAGCTGTACCCTTTTTCATACAAACTTGTAGGGCACTACCACTGATGCTAGTATTAATCATATGTCTTGGTTTGGGACATAGATTATTAGCCAACTTGAAGTAACCAGAGGGATAAAAAAAGTCCTTGCTCATTTCCCCGTTCTCTTGTTCCTCTGCATTTACAATGAAAACATGTAGAGACTGGTTTTCTTTAAGAAGAGGGACTGTGTGAAGTGGAACTGGGTTGTCTCAGTCAGGCCCTGCTGTCATTTTGTGATATATAATAAGAAATACTATTATAAATCATCCCTGTTTCTGGCACAGAACTACTTAAACCCTTAGAATTTCCTAAGTGATAAGAGCCAAAAAGGTGTCTTTTGTTATGTTAATTGTGAGTTTTAAACTTCACAAAGATGGGGACTGGTTGTCAATAGAACCAATCATGTGATTATTAGAGGGTTGGTATTTTCAATCCCACTCTCTGACCTTCTAGCGATAGGGGTTGGGGGTTGAATCAATTGCCAATGGCCAGCTATTTCATCATTCATGCCTATTGAATGAACATATAGATATTTGAGGAAAAGAATAAACCTGTAAAGGTCAGGGAAGCTCTGAACCCCTTCCCTGTACTTTGTCCTATGCATCTTCTTTATCTTGTTGTTTCTGAGTCATATTCTGTCATAATAAACCAGCCATCTAATAAATAAAATGTTTCTCTGAGTTCTTTGAGTAGCTCTAGCAAATTAATCAAACTCAAGGTAAGGAGGGCATGTAAAAGAGGTGGGGTAGAGGTGTCTGTATAATCTCCAGTCTAGAGCTAGTGGTCAGAAGCACAGGGGATAACCTAGACTTGGGCTTTATGTCTGAAATGGGGATGGGGCACAGTCTATAGAATTGAGTCTTTAATTTGTAATATCTGATGTGATGTACAGGTCGATAGTGTCCGAATTGAGTTGCTCAGGGAGGGAGGGAGAACTTCACCCAACTTCAAAACTGGAATTGAGTGTAGAACACCACTGACATACTAAACAGTCTTCTCTTAATTAGTGCCAGCTAACTAAGACATGAAAACAAGTCTAAATTAGGCTAAGATAATGTGCAAAACTGATCTGAGTGGTTTTACTAAAAAAAGCATCTGGAATATGTGTAAAACACATATAAGATTTAAAATTTGAAGGTAATCCTGCCATTCTACTTATAAATATGTCATATTCTTGAGCTAATGAAGAGCCTTAGCTTCAGTGATACCAAGTATGTGAAGTGCTTCAAGATAATATACTTAGTTTGCTTCATAACATATTGGCTGTAAAAATATCCATCCTTCTTTACTTCCTTCTTTCCTTCTCTTCCCTTTCATTTTTGTTTTCTTCCAATATAAATTGGCCTCCATAGTAAAAAACATTTCTCCAAAATTAGATCATTAAATCATACATGGAATCAACTTTTCAATCTGTTTTATAAACAAGTTTGCACAAACTCTTCTATGATATTATTAACCTAGAAATAAAAGCCAAAGTGAGAGGTAATAAGCACTAATTTGAGATCCAAAAGAATACATATTTGGGAAACACTGACTCAGGCAGAAACTACAAATAATGTTCTGATTAGGAGATGAAGGCAAGGGGCAGTAAGAGAAAGAGAAGGGGAACAATGACATGAATAAAAAGAAGAAATTTCTATAGGTGCATATAAGTTAACATAGCAAAGCTAATTCTAAAAATGACTTTAAATTTTACAGTAGGTAGTCATAATTTCTTCTTTATTGTTATGTTTCCAGACAGTTGTTTCATATACAATGCTACTTTAGATCTAGTTCAATGGTAATCTTGTCCAGTTTTAACATTCCAAAAGTTTGAGGAGTAAATATGTAAGACAGCTTCAACTCCATTTTAAAGTAGCTTCATTTATATTACTTTTTAAAGCATTATGCTTATACTTAGAAAACTAATTAGCAGAGTTCTTTAAATTGTGAAAAGAAAAATGTTTTTATATATAAATACTTGCAATAAATCATAAATGCATTTAAAAATGATCATTCTCTTAAGGGGCAAGAATATTGACTAAATAGATTTGAGGACATCTTCATTTAACTAAATTATTGCTGAATATAGAATATCATTACCTTATAAACATCTTAAAAACCTACAGTACAAGCTCTGGCTGGTTGGCTCAGCAGTAGAGCTCCAACTTGGCATGCAGAAGTCCCAGGTTCGATTCCTGGCCAGGGCACACAAGAGAAGCACCTATCTGCTTCTTTACCCTTCCTCTTCTCACTTCTCTCTCTCTCTCTCTCTCTCTCTCTTTCTCTCTCTCTCTCTCTCTCTCTCTCTCTCTCTCTCTTCCCCTCCTGCAGCCATGGCTTGATTGGAATGAGTTTGCACCAGGCACTGAGGATGGCTCCACGTCCTCCACCTCAGGTGCTAGAATGGTTCCTTTGGCAGTAGAACAATGCCCCAGATGGGCAGAGCATCTCCCCCTGTGGGCATGCTGGGTGGATCCCCTTGGACACATGCAGGATTCTGTCTGTCTGCCTCCCTTCAGAAAAATACAAAAAAAAAAAAAAAAACAACCCAAAACAAAACAACAAACAACCAAAAAAAATCCTACAGTTCATTATTCAATATAACAATATATTTGCATAAGCAAGCAAGAATAAAAAATATTCAGGTCTTCACATTTTGGTTGACATGTTTGGGAAATGAGTCTGAGTGATGTGCTGAGAAAAAGATAATTGCGCTTATATTTTCTTATAAAATATTTATTTTATTTCTTCCACTTCAACAAAATTTAATAAATTTATGGTGAAAATAAAGCTGAGGTTTGTGCTCTTATCATTTAAAAAATCTAAATTATTTAAATTCTGTATGATGGTAGTTATATTCTTCTTTCATCCTACAGAGGACTTTTAAAAGTTATGAGTTTATACACACATCTATAAAATAATAAGTACGCATTTTATATATATATATATATATATATATACACAAAATAACATGTATATTATAAATATATTACTTGAAACAAGGATGCTATTAGACATTTCAACTATAAGGTATTCTTATAATATATAATTTTTATCCTAATATATATATTTTTAAGTATCACTATTAATATAAAAATCTCTTTGAGGTAAAGGGCAATTCCACTCCTAATCACCCCTCGTGCCATGTACTCACTACACAGAATGGTAGAAATAAAAAATAATAAATCTCAAATAATTGTATTCTTGGTTTTAGTGTATACTTTTCCTTAAAATTAGAGTGAAGATGTGCCTTATAGAAACACATAAAATACAATTTCTTAGGTTGTTTCTGAGAATACAGAACCTGGGATATATCATTCATGAAATTATGTTCTCAAAAGAAGTAATTTGCTAACTATATCCCCACTAGCCAAAGGATAAATGAGGCTTTCTAATGTAGTTTTAATTTCACTGGTTAAAAGAAAATATTTCATAAGTGTAATACAACAGGAGCTATGCTAGGTCCTGGAAATGGAAAGATGAAATACACAAAACCTTCTCTCTGCAGTAGGCCACGGCCTAGAGAGGAACACAGACAAGCACTCATAGTTATAATGGATGAAGAAGATACTATACATATTATACTTGAAAAACTCAACATACTCTGCAGGATCTCTTCCCACAGAGAGAAATCTTACTAAAGCAATTAGTAACTTGGAATTGAGAGCAATAGAAAGCAGAGTACCATACAAGCTTGCTTCATTCCCCAATATAAGCTGAAGCCAGGCACAGATTTAATGTGAATTTTGATGAGGGAAATGACTTAGAACTTTGTCAGAGGGTCACAGTACCCTTTATGTGAGTAGTTTTTATGTGAGTGCTTTTACCTACCCTCAGAAAGTGCAAAGAACTATAAAGTGTGTAGAGGTAGAATTCTCATTTAAATATCTTTAGTTTCTATCCTGTGTAAGCCAATAGAGAAACAACACGATTGATAACAAAACAACTTACAAAATTTATTTAGAAATAATGCTATTTGGTAGATTAATAATATTATGAAGATGTGTTTCATAGAACCACTAGCTGTAAGAGGAAGAACAATCATCTAATTTAACGATTTCATACTAGAGACTAAGAAACAGAGCATTGATTAATTAATAATTTGTTCAAGGTCAAACAATAACTACTCTTAGTGCTTGGTTTGATTTGTGCATTCTAGGACTCTAATGTAAGCTCAAGAGTTAGGAGAGAAACAATCCAATTTCATCTGGAGAAAAAAATGAAGCATAAATTTTTCAGAAGTCTTATTTGGCCTGCAATTTTACTGCCTTCTCCATTATGTTTCAGAGAATCTGACACAGAAGCTTTGAAAGCAGTGAGTTCTGAACACAAAAATAGAATGTCTATGGTTTTATTCATATTTGAGAGCAGCAGTTTGAAGGAAGTAAAGCTGCAGCTGTACTTTTCCACGTTACTTAGCAACTGGTATGAGTCAAGAAAAATCACTGAAACTCATAGGCACTGATGGGAGCATAAAAAATGACATTTGAAAAAAAAGCCTATGTGGTTGATCTACCTGATGACTATTAACATGCTGTTAGGAAATAAAACAGGGGTCATTCTTATATTAATGATATAAATGAAATTTTAAAGACCTACAGGGAGCCTCCCACAGCACCTGGAAAAGTGCCTGTCAGAATCTCCCATCAGACTGACTGAACTGAATTATTAGGCAAATATTTCTGGCCTGAACAATTGATGTAGTTTACAAAAATAAGGTTAAGATTGCCTCCTTGTATTGACATATTTTAAGGAAAATTTATTGGTCAGTTTATAATTTGCCAATTGAAAAAAAAGAAATATTGTGAAATATGTAAAATGTCTGTAAAATCACCATATCCAAATATGCATAAATAAAATACAAAAGACTTTTAAAGGCCCTGGCCAGTTGGCTCAGCAACAGAGCATCAGCCTGGCGTATAGATGTCCCAGGTTCAATTCCTGGTCAGGGCACACAGGAGAAGCACCCATCTACTGCTCCACCCTTCTCTACCCCTCTTCTCCTGCAGCCATGGCTCAAATCGTTGGAGCAAATTGGCGCCGGGCACTGAGGATGGCTCCATGGCCTCTCCTCAGGTGCCAAAATAGCTCAGTTGCTGCACAAAGGAGCAGCGGCACCAGATGGGTAGAGCATAGTCCCCTAGTGGATCCCGGTCAGGGCGTGTGTGGGAATCTGTCTGTCTGCCTCCCTGTCTCTCACTTAACAAAAAATTTTTAAAAAAAATTTAAAAAGAAAGGCTTTTAGATAAGGAGACATAAAGGCTAAAGATAAAATATAAAACAAATCAGTAGAAGATGTTATAAGAGACTAACAATGTATGAGTTACTTAATATTTTAAAAAATATTTTTCTTTCAAAAGTAAGAACTGTTTTCTAAAATAACAATAAAAATTATTTTCAAATAGAACATTATCACATTTAAAATTTAAGAACAATGTTGATTACATGAAGAAAATGAGTGCATACTATAAAATATTTTTTAAAACCCTAGAAAGAATACATTCCAGCAAGGTTTGTAGGAACCCAATACATATTGAAATTTCTTTGTTTTTGTATATGAATATCTTAGCTGAAAAAAATACATTATAAAAATTTAAAAGATATTATTTTAATTATTTTAAATGAGTATAGCTTGTCAATGACTTCAACTAAGCTTTTTTCTTTCTTCTTAATTCAAATTAGATAGACTGTACAAAATCAATCTCTGAGCTATCCACATCCTTCCATCATTATTGCCTTCACTTGATCATAGTCTCCTGTCATTTTTTATTTAAAGTAAAAAAATTGCTTTTGTGATGTCACTGCTGAAAATCTTCCTTTAAAAATCTTCAAAAGTAGTCAGAATGATGTTATAAAGCATATTATTTACATATTACTACATCAACTGCTTTCTTACAATTGTTTCAAATGTCCTGGATAATTTTCCAGTGTTATTTCATGAAATACTGAACTTGGTTATTCAAAACTTCAGTTTTTTTTCAAAACTTTTTCTAGAATCCCTCAGGATATGGCCGCAGCTTTTCCTTAATGCACAGATATATTTGCGTCATTTCAGGTTCTTTTTTATTTGCTGTTCTTTCTGCTTCATATATTTATATCCTGTATTATTAAAGATAATTTCAACTCTAATATTATGACTTTTGGGAATTTTTTTCTCCTAAATATGCAAAATAAGGTCTTCTCCTAAAAAGCTAATCTATATCACTTTCATATTTATTTTTATGAGCATACTGATATCATAATAAATTAAGTTTAATTAATTTTTACTTTTTTATAGTCTCTATGCTTCTATTTCTTTACAAGGCTTTTGAGAACAGAGCTTTTGTATGAATGTTCATTGGTGAATTTTCAGTACTGAGAACATGTGAGTTGCATATTTTGCACTCAATAAATACCAGTTGAATACTTGATGGCAGTCTATACAGATGTTTATTGGTGGAGTGGAAGTATATCACCAAATTCACACCTGAGTGAATCAAATACAAGAAATAATAAGGGCCCTGGCCAGTTGGCTCAGTGGTAGAGCACTGGCCTGGCGTGCAGGAGTCCTGGGTTCGATTCCCGGCCAGGGCACACAGGAGAAGCACCCATCTGCTTCTCCACCTCTCCCTCTTCTTCCTCTCTGTCTCTCTTTTTCCCTCCTGCAGCCAAAGCTCCATTGGAGCAAAGATGGCCCGGGTGCTGAGGATGGCTCTGTGACCTCTGCCTCAGGCGCTAGAGTGGCTCTGGTCGCAACAGAGCAACGCCCGGGATGGGCCGAGCATCGCCCCCTGGTGGGCGTGCCAGGTGGATCCCGGTCAGGCCCATGTGGGAGTCTCTCTGACTGCCTCCCCATTTCTGGCTTTGGAAAAATACAAAAAAAAAAATAATAAGGAGTAAAGGAGGTAGGCAAAAGAAATACAGAAAGGTTTAAAGCACTCGTTTCCAAATTCTGTGCAAGTGCAAGAGCTGGTCTCACTTGCAAAGGAAACTTTAGAGCTTGTGCATGATAATCCATGCTCTTTTTTTCTGCTTTAGTAAATCCCAAAGTCTCCAGTGGAGATGATGACATCACAGCATGTTGAAGACCCTATCAATCTAGATTCACTAAGTGGCATAGCAGGAGAGAAAATACAAACTTTTGAGTGTTACAAAACTAAGTAATAGTTTCTAAATCTCATAGGAAGTCTGTGAACAGACTTCAGAGAGTCAGTACATCCATTTAAATTATATGTAAAATATTGAGTGCATATATATTGCTCTGAGAAGAGGGCTCATAGTTTCATTAGAACTTCAAAGGGATCCTTCATCTTTTTGCTATCCTCACTGCTTCTCACAACCCCACAAAATGAGCAAAACAAAAACAAGACAACTTGGTTTATATATAGGTAGAAACATTTCACATCAAGTTGATGGGACACAAACTGAAGTCCAAGTTGCATTACTAATTTTCACACTTTTTAAAGAGTATTTTGTTTGATATATTGTATCTATTCTGAAACAATAGCATTTATGCATTTATTTATGTCTAACATTATTAGAAAATGAGGTCCTAAAACTAATTCATTTTTTCATGAAGAATTGACAATTTCTCTTATGAAAAAACCACAAGGGGAAGGAAACCTTGTACATACAGTCTAGCCATTATTTCATACATTTATTAGAATACCAGCAGTAATAGGTGTTTCTTATGAGTGCAGCCTCCAAAAGAAAGAACTTGGATTTTAATCCTGATTACAGATAATTATGTGACCTTGAATAAATTACTTCACAGCTCTGTGTTGCAGCTTCTTAATCTGTAGAGATAGGACTGTAATGATTACTATGAGAAGATTTGGTGTACAGAAAGCAGGAAGTGTTGTATAATGAGTTCTCATTTAGCATGGTTCTGAAAAACAGTAGTTTCATTTACCATATTTAGTTAATTGACATCAACTCCCTAAAACAGTTTAAATTTCAGTTATCATGTTGTATTAACTTGGAGTTCTTGTGTGAAATACAATAATCACTGCTTGCTCTTCAATATACAAACCACAACAAAAATAACAGATGTATGTCAGTAGCCATTTACATCACTTGTTCCCGAGTCTGTTAGTAATTGATCGCGTACATCTGTTAGTCACTTCACACACAGGCAGCAAAGCTTTTAGTTGGGTTTTCTGTTTTACTAAAATAAACCCATGTGCTATTTTATAAAAATGAGTAAATGAAAGAGGGAATTGGAAAACAAAGATAAAGGTGCAACAAATAAGTGGAAAGAAATTTTAAGTAAAATTAGAATCATAAGATAAATAGAGTTGAAAGAAATAGTTATTTGTTTGAGTAAAACAATTATGACAAAAAAGATGAAGATATTCAAGAGAAAGTACACTGCCAAAAATACTTTACATTAAAGGAACTCTCAGAGGCATTTCATAACATTGAAAGAAAAAGGATGAATTGTTACAACTTGGAAATGACAATTTCACAATGCATAGAGATGATGATCACTCTTTATCATTAATTAAGCACTGTGAAATAAAAAATAAATAAATAACAAGAAATAAAAGGCAAGCAATGTCCAAACTACTACTCATAAGTTTTAAAATAAAAATCAAACAGTGATTCTCAATGTTTCACTGTTTTAATCACAATGTATTAAATAAATTTTAATTTTATTAATTTCATTTTACTATACATTTTTAACTACCCTAATTTTTATTTTAACTTTTGAAAAATAATTTAGAGATCACAGAATCATTGTAATCTTTCCCATTGATTCTGATTGCCTTGCACAATTTCAGCTTTCATATTCATTTTTATCACGTGACACTACAATGCAAAGTGAGAGTAGCTTGTGTTAAATACAAGTTAGATACAGCCTGATCAGTGGTGGCACTGTGGATAGTGCATCAACCAGGAACTTTGAAGTCATAGGTTCAAAACCCTGAGGTTGCCAGCTTGAGTATGGTATCCTGACTTGACCTTGGGATCATCAACATGATCCCATGACTGCTGGCTTGAGCTCAAAGGTGGTTGGTTTGAAGCCCAGGGTTGCTGGCTGAAGCAAGAGGTGACTGATTCATTGGAGCCTCAGGTCAAGGCACATATTAGAAAGCAATCAATGAATAACTAAAGTGATGCAACCTTCAACATGATGCTTCTTATCTCTCTCTTCCTGTATTGAAAAAAAATGTTAGCTAAAAATATTGATAAAATTTTATTTATTCTATCATTATTAACTGCCTTAACCTTTTTTGAGATTTTTTCTCTATTGTTCAACTTTATCTTGCTTGTACAGATTGGCATAAGGACTTTGTGAATTAAAGTATGTAATCCTTTTCTGCTAAAATGGTTAAAACATAACACTTTCAGATTTTAATTGCTCTTGAGCATGACTTTTTCATACAAAAACTTATATTTTTATAATTATGTAGTAAAGTTTGTTCATTCTTTTTGTTCTTGTTCTTCTATGCTAACTGCGCTAATTAAGTAGCTTTTATTATATTACTTAAAAACTAGAAATAACATTACTATCTACTTCATACAATTTCTGTGAGAATTTGATTAGTATATATAAATTTAGCTTTATAACACAAGCTGCTCCATAGAAAGAACTATGCATATCAAAGTGTTTTTTTTATTAGCAAGTATAAGCAAATCTATCAGAACTTGATTTAAAGAAACAAGAAGACATATGCACTATCCTTACAAAGCTCACAATTAAAAGAAAGAGATGTAAAGGTATTTGAATAGAGATGAAAAATACAGAGGTCTAAAAAAGCATCCCTGAAAGTAAGCCAACTAACATGGTTGGCATCTGGGAAGTGATTTTATAAAAGGTGTCAATCATATTGAAACCAAGGTGTACAAAGACTTTTAACAGTGACAATTGGATTTGCAAAAAGAGAATGTGCAAAAACAGAATGCCAAAATTTCGGAAGTACATGTGGCTTGGGGAGGCTCAAAAAGTGTCAAGTATCTGAGTGTTTTTGGAGCATGGGTTAACAATAAGTTAGTGCTCCAGACACTTTTGTAAAGGAAAGAAAGGGACATATTAAAGTGTCAAGTAAATCATTATAAGACCAATTAAAAGATACGAATAGAAGGTGATCAGAAACATGTATGCAATATAGAAAAATCATCCTGGAAATGGAAAGAAAACTTGTTTAAGAAGAAACAAAGTGTGACAAAACAAATTGGAGGGTTGACTCACGCGAGAAATGAGATGTAGCATGAGGAAGAACTTGGGAAATATTAAGGAAGTATAACCTATAGACTTCTTACTGAAAGGCTGTCTTGACCAAAAAGAGGCTAAATTTAAAAGTGAATTCTTAAGAGAAAGAAAAGTCTGATTAGGGAGTTTAATACCATCTTATTATGAATAAATTTTATTATTATATGTGACCCTTGCTTTTGAAATATCACATTAATTTTAAAAGCAGGTTTAGTAGTATCTCTTTCATTTCTGCTATATAGTTACATATTTAATTACAAATAATGATGTTTTCAATCCATAAAAATAATTTGTAGGTTCTTTTAATAAAAAGAAATAAATTACATAATAGTTCTTTATCTCAAAAGGTTTAAGTTTCTATAACAAAATACCTCAGCTCTTAAGACCAGAAAGTTACATTCTGGGTATTCCTGATTCATTTGCATCTCAATGTCCTTTTCATGAAGACCCCCAAGAGAAACTGTTGTCTGAGTTAAGTATGAAATATAGTACATTTCTCCTTAACAATTGTTGTTTGTACCTCATGACCATGGTACATTTTATAACTTATAAACCTTTTTATTTTTAAGTCAGATCTATTTTTGTGATTTATCTACAGACTTGTGGATTATTATGACATTTTTCTTTCTTTAATTCTACTTATGTTCCTACATCTTTTTTAAAATGGCAATCTTAGCTTTCTATTTTATGTATCTTTTAAGATATCTTAAATTGTTTCTGAAACAGTATGTGACATGCATAATAGATCAAAATCATTCCCTGGTTTAATTGTCTCTGCAATGGGAAATGTGCTTTCTATTCATTAAAGGTTAAAGAGCCTTCTCTACCCAGTGGTGGGAATCAGCTAGTTCACACAGGTTCAGCAGAACTGATACCTAATTTTTTGTTGAGTTTGGCAAACCAGTTGTTAAAATGGCACTTGTAGTAAGGGTTTTCTCTAAAGTGGGTGTCTGGGCAGCTGACCAATGTGGAAATCATAGATTTACATTCCATACTCTTTTTTAACATTCATCTGCACAACAGCATATTCTAAGCACACATAGTAATGTTCATTCTGTCCATAGGTGAAAAAAAAAATGCAAGTGAGGATGCCAATCAAGAAGCAATATGGAAATACCTTAAATAGTAGTCTTATTTTTATTGTCAAATATTATTTAATATTTTTTCATTAATATTTTAAAACTCTTTCTTATAACATTATATAGTTTTGTGTACTATTGCTTTTCTTAAGTATTAAATGCATGAAATAATAAACTAGCTCTCAGTATATCTTTTTTTATACTTAAAACTGTCATTAGGGCAGAGAACTGGTTGTCAAATTATTTGATTCCCATCACTGTCTCTACTCTTCTGTACATTCTGTAAAATTCCTCTGTGAAGAATCACTTTCCAAGGAGTTGATGTTTTAGATATATACAAGCTTTTTGGCAAAGTATCTGAAGTACATAATTATTATTTCTGTGATTCTGAGAAACTATCCAGTCCTTGCCTGAAACTATATATGAGAAAGTGATGATGTCTTTTGATAAATACAAAAAAGGAGAAAAGTTCCTGGGGCTGCTT
This sequence comes from Saccopteryx leptura, assembly GCF_036850995.1. Lineage (NCBI taxonomy): Eukaryota > Metazoa > Chordata > Mammalia > Chiroptera > Emballonuridae > Saccopteryx > Saccopteryx leptura. Next base: position 61,755,438 of record NC_089506.1, on the reverse strand, counting down.
ACTTGCTGTAGAGATAACCATCCTTCCTCGCTGTGTAATCTGACATGGGCTGCCCCATCTCAGTTAATGGTAAGGCTACAGGGTGACGTTTAGTCTAGAGCAAAAGTCAGTCTCACTGCCACCCAGTGTTTGACATTCCCTGAATACTGCTAAATGGTCCTTACAAAGCTCTATTGGGAATTTCAAATTCATTATGATATGAAAGTATGATCTAATTTAAAAGCATTTCTGCTTTGATAACTTACCTATCTTTAAAAATCACATTTCTTATTTCTATTCTCTAGCTGCATAGGAAGGAAAAAAGAATACTTGACAGAATTTGAAAGATGATTGATGGTGATAGAGAATATCATACAGCTTTAAATCAGAGAATCAAAGTAACAAATCTATTACATGAGGTTTTCTTTTTCTTTTTTCAAAATTTAGGCATTTGGTGCTAAAATGTATCTAATTTATATAAACACAATCTTTTAGTATTTTAGCCTTATATTTTGATAAATCTGTTATTAGGATTGAAAAGTGTGCTACCACACAATGAAAATTATCTTGTTCAGAACAGCAGAGGGAAGGAAGTGGTCTTAAAGAGAATTGTAACATTTTCTCCACTGTATTCTCTCTTTAGGGTAGAAGACCCTCCATTCATGTATATCTTCTCTGGGTAAGAAAAGATTGCTTGGAGACAGAATAAATCGGAGATAAATTATATTCTCTTCTTAGCAGTAAAGCTTTTAGATCAATAGAGTAAATTACTTCTTTTGGGGCATATAACATTCTTTATGTCAAAATTTAATTCCTCACTTATTTCTTATACATGATAAAACTGATATATTAATTGCGCTATTTAAATAAAGTTTTCTGCTACAGAAAGAAAACTCAATAAAATAAATCTCTGAAAATGAATTCTGGTATTTTTATAGAAGTAGAGAATCTATGAACCTCTAATGAGGCTCTAACCCTCAAAACTCAAAAAATTAGTATGTAAAGACACATGCACTCTTATGTTCATTGCAGCATTATTCACAGTGGCCAAGACATGGAAACAACCAAAGTATCCCTCAATAGAAGATTGGATAAAGAAGATATGGTACATATATACAATGGAATAAGAAATGATGACATAGCATCAATTATGATAACATGTGTGAACCTTGAGAACATTATACTGAATGAAATAAGTAAATCAGGAAAAACTAAGAACCATATAATTTCACACGTAGGTGGGATATAAAACTGAGACTCATGGACGTAGATAAAAGTGAAGTATTAACCAGGGGAAAGGGGATGTGGGGGAGAAAGATGTTGGAGGCAGTGGAGGGAAGGGTATGAAGAAGGACAAAAGAAGGTGACAGAAAATGATTTGATTTTGGTTGATGGGTAGACAACATAACATAATCATCAGTTCAAATGCTATGAAAATGTTTACATAAAACTTATGCACTCTTATTGATCAATGTCATGGTGTTAAAATTAATTTTCTAAATATAATTTTAAAATTAAAATAAATAAATAGCCCTGGCCGGTTGGCTCAGTGGTGGAGCGTCGGCCTGGCATGCAGAAGTCCCAGGTTCGATTCCCGGCCAGGGCACACAGGAGAAGCGCCCATCTGCTTCTCCACCCCTTTCCCTCTCCTTCCTCTCTGTCTCTCTCTTCCCCTCCCGCAGCCGAGGCTCCATTGGAGTGGAGATAGCCCGGGCACTGGGGATGGCTCCTTGGCCTCTGCCCCAGGTGCTAGAGTGGCTCTGGTCGCAACAGAGCGACGCCCCGGAGGGGCAGAGCATTGCCCCCTGATGGGTAGAGCGTTGCCCCCTCGTGGGCATGCTGGGTGGATCCAGGTCGGGCGCATGCGGGAGTCTGTCTGACTATTCCCGTTTCCAGCTTCAGAAAAAAAAAAAAAATTAAAAATAAATAAATAAATAAATAAATTTTAAAATCTCTTCAAAAACAAAGAAGTTGAGAATCATACAAACTGATATGGTCTCTCTTGGTCAGAAGTAACTTAGTGGAAAATATATTTTTAGGAAGTTTGAGTTACTTTTATTATCATTAATATCAAAGAAAAGTGCTAGATTTTCTACATTCAAATTCTCTGTATCTGATATATAAACCCTGATCTTTTTTTAAAAAAGCTAGTGTGGCAGTGAAAAAATTGAAACAACATATTTGTGTAGGGATTTTTAGGTGTAACGGCCTGAATTTGGTTCCATTTCCTTTGATCCAACACTATGGTCTTCTTTTTTTATCCTACAAAAAATTCTGTGATCCTTGAGCAGTTGGGTGCATCTGAGGCATGGATAAAATTGGATTAAGGTGCTAGAACAACACCTATGGGTCAGACAACATAGTAGCCAACAAAGACTTTGACCTTTGGTTACCCAGGTTGAATTCAAGAAAAGATTTGACTATTCCTTCACTCTAAATGCTCATTATAAAAAGCACAAATGATTATCGAGCATGTGGGTTCAGTCTATCCTGTTTTGCCATTGAGAGAAAATAAGGATTTTAGAAAGCAGTGAGGTTTCCTTTAATGCTAGACTACAGAGTCAGACTCCATTGTCTTTGTGCTTTCAAGAATCCCACTGTGAGGAGTGTTCTCACGAACAAAGCTAGTGTCTAGCAAACCAGAAGAAAATAACAGCCCACCAAAAGAGGCTCAACGGCCAAAGAGGGGATGATCAAGCAGAATAATCATACTATACACTAAGAAAAACTAAATTGAATAAAAAAAAAGAAAGAGAACAAAAAGAGGCCATTGAGCAGCGCTAAAATCCAAAACTAAAACCAACTCCCCCATTACACACACCAGCAATAACTAAAAATAACAAGAACACCTTCCTGACTCCCTCAAAATCATTTGGAGCTTAAAAACATATAATTCCATTTGAGAATAAAAAAAAGAAAAAATGTTCTCTTTTGAGATCCAACTAAGAGTTCTAGAACAAGAGTTAGCAAGGTTTTTTTTTTTTTGCAAAGGGCCTGATAATAAATATTTTGGCTTTGCCCTGGCTGGATAGCTTGGTTGGTTAGAGCATTATCTTGAAACACAGAAGTTGCCAGTTTGATTCCTGGTCGGGGCATGAACAGGAGCAGATCATTGTTCCTGTGTGTGTCTCTCTCTCTCCCTTCCTCTCTCTCTAAAATTAATAAAAACATTTAAAATATTTTAAAATATTTAAATAAGCTTTGTAGTAGCTTGCAGGTAGGGTAATGTCTAAAGTCCTGAAAGTAAGTACACATGCATCTAGACACTGTATTAAAAAATATTTAATAAAGAAAATTCATAGTAGAGGAAAATAAGTAAAGATTAAAAGCAATACATAAGCATTATGGTATATCCACACCATGTTATACGGTATATGTTATTATGTACAATTTACCCAAGGGAGAGGATGGCAGCTTTTTAATACAGGAGGAAGATTCAGGAAGGAAGAGGTGAAAGTCATGGGAAAACAAAATTAAAGCCAAAGATTAATCAAAACCTATTGTTGCCTGACCAGGCGGTGGCGCAGTGTATAGAGCGTCGGACTGGGATGCGGAGGACGCAGGTTCGAGACCCCAAGGTAGCCAGCTTGAGCGCGGGATCATCTTGTTTGAGCAAAAACTCACCAGCTTCAACCCAAGGTTGCTGGCTGAGCAAGGGGTTACTCAGTCTGCTGAAGACCCGCGGTCAAGGCACATATGAGAAAGCAATCAATGAACAACTAAGGTGTTGCAACGAGCAACGAAAAACTAATGATTGATGCTTCTCATCTCTCTGTTCCTGTCTGTCTATCCCTCTCTGTGTCTGTCTCTGTTAAAAAAAAACAAAAACCTATTGTTAAAAGGAAATTATATAAATATTAATCTATAGTTATAATATTACATTGTTTGTATTCAGTGGGTTGTGTTTACCCTAGTTCTGCTAAACACATTATTTACACAAAACAGTCACAAGAGGAATGATACATTTGAATTCTAAGAAGATTGGAGGATGTATGTTAGTGTGAGAAAGGCCTGAGGAATTACATGAGTCAGTCACCTCATTATGCACATGAAGAAATTATAATGCAACAGACTGTAAAGAAGGTTTGTGGATCTGAATGTATTAACAGGGAATGTAAAATAATTTTACTTAGGATTTCTAAAAGCATTTAAAAGAAACCAATTCCTGTATCCCTATGTCAGTTCAGTTTGTACATGACAACCCAGGTTACTCAAGATTTTTTTTCCTGGATCAGTGGGTAGGAGTTCACAATAAAAATCAAAACAACAGGAAACAACACTGAAGGACATGCATTTAGAAGACCTCGGAATGTTTTCTAGTTCTAAGATAATGCTCTAGTTCTAATAACTGCTCATGGTTCACAAAATTCTCAGCCTAGTATTTGACATATTTTTTCATGCTAGCATGAACGGTTTGGTTTTTCTTCTATATGAATTTGCTGAAAGAAACCTAAAAAAAAAATACTGCTTATTATCTAACAGGATGAGCTTCTTAATGCTTTTAATTTGAAAACTATAAAAAGATACTTTCATTCCTGTAGGAATAGCGTGCATATCAGCATTGCATTGTCTTCTTTCCAACATAACACAGTTACTAATGGTCGTAAACTTGACTCAAATACTGAAAAGAAAGTGACTCAAGAAATTTTGCTTTGAAGATGAAGTCATGTGTGCATGTGTGCATATATGTGAGTGTGTAGACGTGTGCACGCTTTTAGCATATTGACATACATTTCTTCATTTGGTTTGTTTTTATCAAAAATGGAAGAATGTTATTCAAAATAAATGTATCATTAATTTAATAGAAAGTCTGTGCTACTGTTGCTGTTCTAATTCCTAGAAAGAATATAAATGGAATGGTGAAATAAATTTTGCAGAAATTGTAGAAACAGGGGAAGCCATATCAATTGATATTAGATTGTGCTTTGGAAGAAGGTGGTTTAATTAAAGTAATAACCATAGAACAAAAGAGGCCTACGGATAAATACAAACATACCAATGTTTATTTTATATTTTATAGAGAGATTTTCTCAGTATTTCTTCAGCTTAAGATCTTTGATTTTTTTCTCCCTAGTTTTCACATCATATTTCATCCCAGGCATTCAGAATGTCAATTTTTAGCTTTATTTATGAGTATGTATTTATATTCTAAGAATTTCAGTCTCTTGAATTCTTAATACTAAATATTCAGAGGTGTTCAGGACAAGTTTCTTTCATTGATGCATTTTGTTAAAGAAAATAACTTGAATAATATAAATGTCTTTCTTGGGGAGTAGGAAGGAGACACAAAAAGCGAAAGATGATTCTTAACTAATCTCATGGAATTTTAATTACAACTCTATATTTACTAGCCTTTTACATTTGGGCAAATTTTAAAATAGTTCTCATATAGAATTTTCTCATCAAAAAATGAGGATAATAATAATAAACAAAGAAAAGGGCTATTGTAAAGACAAGATAGTACATGTAAAAATCTTGAAAAAACACAAAATAAGTGTGCAATAACTGCTATCTATTATTGTTATGATTTGTTAAATATGTCTCTTTCTTAGAACATTCAGGAAAAGCAGCAAAATGTGAAAATTACTCTACTGCCATTTAGTTTTGCTCTTCCATTTTAAATATGTATAATTAACATATATATGGGTCATTATTAAAATTGACTAAAAACATGCTTTAATAAAGCCAGAGATATTAATAATAAGAATTAGATAGCAAGATGAAAGATTAAAGAGGGTTAAAACTTACAATTAATGTTTTTAAAGTATTTATACTTCCCTAAGTTATCAATCAACATAAAGTTTTTCAGAATACCCCTCCTCCTTATGTGTTTAAGTACTCTAAAACTGCCATCACGCTTGATTAAAAGGTTAAGACGACTGAAGAGTTAGCCTTCAGTTCTTCTAAAACTGCCACAAAGCTATTTCCTAGGGATTATTCTTTACTCATCATTACATGGATGGTTGATGGCATTGTGTTCTTTGGTCAATGCAAAAATAAGTGCACCATTTCAAGTTGACATATTTATTAGGTATTATAATAGACTGAATTGTGTGCCCCCCGAATTCATCCGTTGAAGACTAATCCTTAGTACTTTAGAATGTGACTATATTTGAAGATAGGGTTTTTAAAGAAGTGACTTTAGAATGCAAATATTTGGAGATAGAGTATTTTTTAAAAAATGATTATAGTTAAATGAGGTCATAATAGTGGGGCCTTAATACAATATGATTGGTGGCCTTAACAGAAAGAGAAAGGCACCAGTAGGCGTGCACGCACAGAAAAACAAACAAACAAACAAACAAAACATTTGAAAATAAACAGTGAAAAGATGGCTGTCTGCAAGCCGGGGAGAGATGTCTCAGGAGTACCTAAAGCTGGCAACACTTTGATCTTAAACTTTTAGCTTCTTGAACTGTGAGAAAATAAATGTCTCTTTTTTAAGTCACTCAGTCTGTGGTATTTTTTGACAGTCCTAGCAAACTAATACAGGTATTGAACATGGATGGGAAAGGACTCTAGAATTTGGATGTTTTTCATAGCGATAGTTCATTTGCAATTAAATCTGGATAGAGAGATATTTTTACAATTCCTCCTCAAATACCAATAATATTTTACATTCTGTATAATTTTTTTCCAACTCATGGAAAGAGTACATTATGAATTTTGCTTTAACAACTTCATCCCATCCTCAGTCTTTAGGAAAATGTGCAGGAAAAGATATACTCATCTCCCAACACTTACTTCTTCAGTCAGGGGTAGGGTGTTGTAGGCTAGTGAGATTCAAGGACCATTTCTTCTTTCTCCAGGCTTCTCTATAAAAGTCATAAAACCCAAAATTGAATTGAGGCCAAATACTCATTTCTAGCCAGTTCACGATAATACTAGACTAATACCATGGAAAGGCTTATATTTCAGGTACTCTGGTCAGACCTGAACAGGAGACCAAAGTATTGCTTACTACTTCCATCACTTCCACAAATGTCTCTAGGAAATGTAGGCTCTCCTCATAGTTTCTGCACATGATTAGCTGTTTTCCATAAGTATTGAGAATCAATGCTGTCAGATGGTTGAGTAGCTGATGTGTCAGCTCCTCCTGCTCATATTAAGCCTGAAGAATGAAAGCCTTTTAAAGTCCATATGGAATTGGTCCCATTCTCTTTGAACTAGACAGTTGCCTGTCTTCTGTTAAATTCTGATTTTAAAGGGGCCTGGAGATTTTGGGTAGCAGTTTTGTAGGAAAAGGACAAATAACAGCCAGATCAATTAGACTTATCATCAAAGACTTAATAATTTCACGAACTTTAGAACACCTGCAAGTCCTACAATTCTACTGAGTCATTATTTCCTAGGATACAAACTGCATCATGTATAACAAATATGGTAACTATCTTCTCTTAAGAACCTTGGAGGACCTTAATTCCTATTGCTTTTAATATGGTTGTTAAATCTCTCCTATCTCTTTAAAGACATCTTTGCATCACTTGCTGTGAAACAGACTTCCAGAACTTACCCACATCAATTACTTACCCTCCTGGGCATAAAATAGACAGCCCTTATTCTCAAAATAACATTAGGATAAATCTGTCAGTTGTATCTCCATGTTAAACATGAAACCACTAAGATATAAGAAGATAAATGACCTGTTCCAGGTCAACAGCTGGTTGTTGGAAAAGATATTCAAACACAACCAATGTGGTTCCCAAACCTGGATCCTTAACTATTACTTATTGCTCTTTTGCAAAAATTATTTTCTCAAATTCCTTTTCAGTCTCATGTTATATTCCATAATTTTTTGTATGATTTTAACCCTGTTAAAACTATGTTGAAAATAAAAATGATAGAAGGTAGGCAGAATGTGAAGGATAGATAAAGAATTTATTTTACTACGTGAGGAAGTTTGTAGGAAATCATGTTGCAAACTCAACCTATCAAATGCTCAAATAGTAAACTAATTAGAAATTTGATTTGAAGAATAGCAAATAACTTTAGTCTAAACTGAACAAAATGGTCATTTAATTGATGATAATCTTTCTTAACTATATTTGGATCATTTCTTTAAGCTTAAGCACTTGTAAAATCACTAACAAAGGAAGCACATGGTCAGTTAAACTAAATGCTATTAGAGATGTTCTAAGCATGGCATCTCCCGCTTAATAATCAGAGCCTGTCAGACTTTACCTTTAGATTCTTGGAATTATGAGCAGATCTTTTTCAGCATAGCTTCTATTTTTAGTTCAGACTTCATTCTAATTGAGTCAGGAAGAACTTTTAAGGAGATATTTATGTCTAGCTAATTTGACATGTGATGCTTGTAGGAGTTCTTACTCACTTCAAAGCCTCCTAACCTGTCTCTCTGATTCTATTTGTAACTCCATATATCAATTTTCCAAACAATATCCAGGGTGATTCAAAGAATGATAAATAAAAACATAAATAAAGATATTAGATCATGTCATTTTTATGCTTAAATCTCTTAAAAAACTTTCCTTCTTATTTAAAATAAAATTTTAAATCTTCCTTATGCTCTACAAAGATGTGTTTTAACTGGTTCCTGGCTATCTCACTGGAATTCAAGACTTACTATAATGCTGTATTTATCAAGATAGTATGGTACTGGCAAAAGAATAAACAAAAAGACCAGTGATATATAATACAGAGCCCAAGAACAGACCTACACAAATATTACTAACTAATGTTTGATCAAGAAGCAAAGACAATTCAATGAGAAAGGACAGCATTTTCAACAGATGGCTCTGAAATAACTGTATATCTTCATGCAGAATAATAAATATAGACATGATTATTACTAGTTTTTACAAAAATTATTTAAATTGAATTATAAACATAAGTGTAAAATGCAAAACTAAAAACAAACAAATAAAAAGAAACAATATAAACTTCCCATAAGATAACATAAGAGAAAACCTAGATGCCTTTTGGTTTAGCCACAACATCAAATGCATTCACCATGACAAAAAAAAAAAAAAAAAAGATTGGACTTTATTAAAATAAAAAACTTCCACTCTGTGAAAAATATTATTAAAAGAGTAAAAATATAAGCCACACACTGGAAAAAAATATTTGAAAATATTTCTTTAAGCTTAAGCACTTGTAAAATACACTAACAAAGGAAGCAATTAACTAAACGGTCAATTAAACTAAATGATATTACAGATGTTCTAAGCATGGCATCTCCCTCTTAAAAGAATTTTTAACTCAACAATAAGATTAGAAATGATTAAAACTGTGCACATGATCAAAGTAAACATCAAGATATACGAATGGCAAAGAAGCAAATGAAAAGATAGACACCATTTTATGTTATAAAGAAATTGTGAATTGCACTGGCTGGTCGGCTCAATGATAGAGCATCAGCCCGGCATGTGAATGTCCTGGGTTTGATTCCCAGTCAGGGCACACCCCTCTCCCTCTATCTTCTCTCTCTCTCTCTCTCTCTCTCTCTCTCTTTCTCTCTCCCCCCCCCCACCCCTTCTGTAGCCATGACTCAATTAGAGCAAGTTGGCTTCAGGCACTGAGGATGGCTCCATGGCCTCCACCTCAGGCACTAAGAAAATCTCAGTTGTTGAGCAGCGGAGCAATGCCCCAGATGGGCAGAGCATCACTCCTTAGTGGGCTGCTGGGTGGATCCTTGTTGGGGCACATGCAGGAGTCTGTCTGTCTGTCTGTCTGCTTCTCCTCCTCTCAATAAATAAAAGATATTAAAAAAAGACATTGTGAATAAAAAAACCCAATAAGATACCATTTATATACCTATTACAAAATTTATAATACAAAACACTGACAATACAAAGTGTGAGGTTGTGGTGCAACAGGAACTCTCATTTTTGGTGAAAATGCAAAATGGTAAAGTCATTTTAGAAAAGTGTTTCTGTTTCTTAGGAAATATAATCTTATCAAATGGTCCAGAAATCATGGCTTTACCCAAAGGAATTGAAAACTTATGTCCATACAAACACCAGCAAACAAATGTTTATAGCAACATTATTTATAATTGCCAAAATTTGTAAGCATTAAAGATTTTTTTAGTAGATGAATGGATAAATAAACTAGTACATCTATGCAATGAAATATTATTCAGTGCTTAAAAGAAATGATCTATTAAGTCATTAAATGACATGAAGGAACCTTGAAAGCATATTATTAAGTGCAAGAAGCTGATCTGAAAACTCTACAGACTATATGATTCCAAATTTTATGACATCCTGGAAAAGTCAAAACTATAGAGACAATAAAAAGATCAGTGGTTTCCAGGGCTTGGGTGGAAGAATGATGAGATGAATACATGTAAAATGATTTTTAGGACATTGAAACTAAACTGTAGAATATTATAATGGTGAATATATGACATTATCTAATTTGTCAAGACTCATGGATCTATGTAACACTATGGAAGAATCCTTAATTTAAACTATGGACTTTAGTTAATCATGTATCAATATTAGTTCTGCTGTTGTAACAAAATATACCACATTAACTCAAGATATTAATAATAAAGGGATGGGGGAGAGGTGTCCATGTTGCTCAGTTTTTCTGTAAACTTAAAATTGCTCTAAAAATTGTCTGTTGATTGAAAATATATGACAAGTGGCTAAATAGTATTATATTTGATAAGTACCATTGGAGGTCACAGTATATGAGGGTAACCTATAAAAATCTGTTCAGTGATGAAGGCTAAGGTTTAGACTAGGCCTCCAACGTGCTTAGAATGTGTATAGGTTAGAGAAGAAGGAAATGCAGAATTCCAGATGAGAAAGACAGATATAACAAAACCTGGTAAAAAATTTTAAAAAATATTAATAAGCCATGAAAATAATCACTGGGGTCACCTGCTATTATGGTCTAAATGTTCATGTATTCCCAAATCCATATAATTGAAATTCTAATACTCAATGTGATGGTATGAGAAATGTGGCCTTTTGGCTCTGTCCTCATTAATGCCATTATTGTTCTTATAAAAGAGATCATTCAGAGCTCCCTAGCTTTTTAACTATGTAAGGATACAACAAGAAGTCTGAAACCTGGATAAGGGCCCTTACCAGACAAGGTCTGCACCATGTCTTGGACTTCCCGCTTCCAGAACTGTAAGAAATATATTTCTGTTGTTTACAAGCCACTCAGTCTGTGGTACTGTTTTTACACCAGCCTAAACAGATTATGACACTTTTTTGATAAAAAAAAGACCCAATTTTAGTGTTTGCAAAGTTTGTTTTCAGAAATAGGATGAGCCTGACCAGGTGGCACAGTAGATAGAGCGTTGGCCTGGGACAATGAGGACCCAGGTTCGAAACCTCAAGGACTCTGGCTTGAGCATGAGCTCACCAGCTTGTACATAAGTCACCGGCTTGAGTAGGATCATAGACATGACCCCAGGTTTGCTGGCTTGAGCCCAAAGGTTGCTGGCTTGAACCCAAGGCTCTGGCTTGAGTAAAGGGTCACAGGCTTGGCTGGAGCCCTCTGGTCAAGGCACATATGAGAAAGCAATCAATGAACAACTAAAGTGCCACAACAAAGAAATGATATTTTTCATCTCCTTTCCTCTCTGTCTGTCCCTGTCTCCTTGTCTCTCTCAATCTCTCTTGCTAAAAAAAAAAAAAAAAAAAAAAAAAAAAAAAAAAAAAAAAGAAAAGAAAAGAAAAGAAAAGAAAGAAGTGGGATAAGCACTTTTTTCCCCAAGTAGTGGAGACTGATATATGTATTCATTGTTTTCATTGTTAGGTAACATGGAACAGATTAAAATTAGTCTACTCTATTGGATAACTGGAACTGGTTATGAGTTGTATCTTATCATGGTAAGCAATAGCCAACATCATAATTATGAAGGAAGTTTCTTGAACAGAAGTGAGGACATGTTTTATCCCACCAGAAGGAATGAATAACATTATAAATAGACTTAATAATTGACAAACTTTTTAAAGCCTTAGGAGCAGCTATCTGTATCCTTGCCCATTATGTTCCTCCTACTGAACCACCCGATCCTGGGCCACCACTTCTTAATATGTATACTCTGCAACAACTAAATGTAGGATCTTTTCCAGTAAACTAGATAATGAGCTCCTGTGTGAACTCCATTCTCATTTATAACCAAATCACACAAGCATCCTCCCTATTAAGAGAAAACATTTTATGACAAAGATTTAAAATAACAGTAAAATGTTCAAACTGGAAAAAATGGGCACATTTCTGGCAATTGGATTATTGATCTCTTAGGCCTCATAATTGGTCTCTTAGGTCCACCCAGAGAGAAGTCCAACTTCTGGACTCTGCAATGGATCATGAGCCTGTATTCCTTGTCTTCAATATTCCCTGCAATTAAGATGCTTCTTAAGACCTTTCCCTGCAGCCATTCTCCATAGACCACACATTTCTTTAGTAGCTAGCCCTACCGTAACTCAGGGTTCTTTTAGGCAAGGCTTTCCTGGGTAAGATAAGGATTTATTCTTTAAAATTAGAAATATGTGAAAACTGTGTGTTTATTACTGTAAAATCATTTAAGCACTTACGTTTCAGACCCAGTGACTAAATGCTGATTAGTGAGTGTAATTTTTACAACAAACTCCTAGAAGTGGGTACTAATATTACCTCTGTATGAGAACAATGATTCACAGCATTAAGATAGTTTGAACCAGGTAGTCTGAGTCCATATGCATTTATCTTTGGGCTTGGGCAGTTGATGGTCATACCTGGGATGCAAGCCTGGTGGGTGGGGACCAGTGCAACACCAGCCCTTGCCTACTTGCTTTAATATTGCAGAATCAGAGCTGCTCTTGAGGACAGAAGCACAGGTTCTTCAAATGTGCAATATACTGAATAGAATCAGATGATCAGTTCTGAAATTTTGATTTAGCCTATCTGTAACTCAGTGAACTGATGTAATTCATATGACTGTTAAGGAATATAGATATAATCTTTTCTCTTAGATAAATTGCAACTTTCCCCTTTTCTGGAGTAATTTTGGATAATCTTCAAAATGTTAATGATATATTTGAAAGAGAATCTCTCTTCATTTGTGCTCATCTAAGATTTTAATATTGACCTTATTCTTTTCCCATTTGAAAGATTCAGATGAACACACGATAGGAACATTCTGAATTTGGCCTTGTGTTATATTATGTGTTATATTGGAAACAGTTTTGAGAAATCTTTAGATTAACTTTCTGTGTGAAGTGAATTGTCAGATTTGACCTGATGAAAAACATGGCACCTGTCTTCTCTAAAAGCAAAAACAAACAAACAAACAAACAAAACCCCCAATTCTGAGCTGCAGGCATTTGTGAATAGGTCCCTATGTGCTGTAAGAAAATTTCTGTCAGAAATCCAGTTGTTGATTCTCAAAGGAAAGGGTGAAAGTGCTGGTTAATGGGCTTAATTCAAGGAAAAGACCACTATCTCTGAATATCAGGTACAGTGGTCAGGGAGGGCTGAGTTCTGTCTTACTTGTTACTGCTTGCTACAGTTGGATTTCCTAAATGTTGGCATTTGTTAATCCTACTTCCCATAATTAGTTTTCTCGTTACAGTCCTAGTGACCCAGTAATGGGAGCCAATGTTTCCACATTCCTTATTGCGTTAGTTTTCTACAGCTGTCATATAAAATGTTACAAACTAGGTGGATTAAAACATTTATTGTTGGCTCTGGCCAGTTGGCTCAGCAGTATAGCATCGGCCCAGCATGTGGAAGTCTTGGGTTCGATTCCAGTCAGGGCACACAGAAGAAGCATCCATCTGATTCTCCACCCCTCCGCCTCTTCTTTCTCTCTCTTTTTTCTTGTTCCCCTCCCACAGCCATGGCTCAGTATAGTTTGAGCAAGTTGGCCCCAAGCCCTGAGGATGGCTCTATGGCCTCGCCTCAGATGCTAAAATAGCTGGGTAACAGCAGACCCAGATGGGCAGATCATTGCCCAGTATGGGGCTTGCCAAGTGTTTCCTGGTCTGGGTGCATGTGATAGTCTGTCTCTCTACCTCCCTACCTGTCACTTAATAAAAAAAAAAACTTCTACTCATATGCATGAAGTTTAGGAGCCTTGCCACAACCCCAGCTGAGTAGACTGCAGCTGAACACCTGATCAAGAGCAACTTTCTTGTAGGCTAATAAAGCTAACCAAGCACAAGAATCAGCTTAGCCAATCAAATTATATTCACAAAGGTAAATTAAATTATGAGGAAATAGCAGTTGAGAAAATGGAGAATGATTTTCAGGAGTGTAAGGAGAGAACGAACGAACGGTAGAATAGACTTCAGCAAGAAGCAGATGTGATGAGAGAGATATTGTGTGGCCTAAGGAGGTGACAGAATAGTAGCTGATCTCTAGATAAGCTGTCAGCTTTTCTTTCCAAGCTCTATAGTTTTGTGTATATTTTTATATACACAAAACTATATATTTTTCTGCAGTATTTTTAACCTTAAGGTAATTTGAATTTCTTTCCGTGGCCATGGATAAAACTGTAGCATATGCCAATATGCTTTAATACTTTAAAAAAATCAGAATATATCAACCAATTACAGATAAACTATTCTAAATCAAAACTGGTATTGTCACCTACGCAAATAAAAAAAAATGATTATATAAACCCTTAAAGAAAGGTAAGGAACTCTCAGTTGCAAGGTGAGGAGTAGGGGGTAAAACTTAGAATTGATTCTGGCACATTAAAATCTTGGGTGGCTTTTAAAAACTCTAGCCTGCCTTGGCTGGAGATCTTGATTAGTTCAAGCATTGTCTTGATATGAAAAGGTTGCCAGTTCAATCCCCTGGTCAGAGCACATAGAGAAACAGATCAATGATTTTGTCTTTCCCTTCCTCTCTTGAAGATCAATAAAGAAAACAAACAAATAAGCAAACAAAAATCTTAGCCTGGTATCAAACTCATACCTTCCATGTAGTAATATTAGGACCTAGTCTCCTGAGGAACCTAAGATATAGGCAAGGCTGAGCATCACTAATCTAGAGGCTTTATGGTACATTGGCACATTAGTCTGGATGAAAGTGACAATGAAATATTTTACTTGTCCATCTTAAAAATTAGTTTGGTAGTATCTTAAAATTTTTTACTCTCTTAAAGTGAGTCATCTGATAGTTTTCTTTGTTTTTTAAGTAAAAATACTTGATTGACTGTGCCAGCCAGTGAATGGTTTAATTGCACACATTCTTCAATATTTTAGCAATGGAGATATTGTGAGTTTAGTCCCAGACACCTGCAATAAAGCTACTCATAATTTTGCTGAGGGAGGGTGCTGGGTTTTATTTTTTTAAAACGTAACAATTAGCAAAATTACACAAGTTATGCCTGTATTTAAAAGTAGTATTTGAAAGTACTAATTCCACACCAGCTTGTTTTTTTCCAGAAACTTACATTTAATGAGTTCTATAACCTAGAGAGAGGTAAGAAAACTATTAATTACCTTCTTGAACCTAATTCATACATCATTTATGTTATTTTGAAGCATTTTATAAGTAAACAATAATACCTTAATATTTTTATGCTTCAAATTCCACCCCTGAATAATATGTTTCCTTTAAAAAACTTTTTATTCTTTATGTTCATACATGTGTTCATAGGAAGTGGTGAAATGGGAGGAAGAAGAGAGTGGTTTATGCATACTGCTTAGTAATATAAGTGTACACCCATGTTTATCTAGCTTTCTTTCATCTAATATTAAATAATGAAAACTAAATATTTAGTACCTACAAAAAAGCATATATTTGTATGTTAGATAATTTATAATAAATTAACTTTTAATCTATAATTATCTCTTACAAACTCCTAGAATTGATACTTCAGCTGGTATATATTTAAGACTCTTTATTTTATTTTATTTTTTAAGTGAGTGAGAGAGAGAGAGAGATGGACAGAAAGGGACAGAGAGATGTGAAGCATCGACTCATAATTGCAGCACCTTAGTTGTTCACATATGATATCGCTTTCTCATATGTACCTTGACGTGGCAGCACTCTAGCCAAGCCAGAGACCCCTAGTTCAAGCCAGCAACCTTGGGCTCAAGCCTGTGATCCCAGGGTTTAAACCTGGGTCCTCAGGGTCCCAGACTGATGCTCTATCAACTGTACCACTGCACCACTGCCTGGGCAGGCTATTTAAAGGTCTTGATGCATGCTTTCTCTTCAATATATTAATTACTTTTTTTGGAAAATTAATATGTGCATCTATATATAGGAAGAGAAATACCTATATTCTAAAAATATTTAGTGTTAATTAAATAAGTATTAGAAAAAATTCTGATAATTATTATGGGGAACAATATGCTCAAAATATTGAAACCTTTTAAAATTAGTAGTAGACAGTGCTCTGGTCTATTTTCTTCCTACATCTAACTAAAGGAGTTATTATAGAGCTACATAATAGTTTGTTGTCATTCTTATATATTTCTCCTTTAGAGTGTTTTCACTTGTTTTTAATATAAATTCTAAATATTTCTCATCAAAAATTTTACTGTTTCTATTGCTTTTAAATGTAGAACCATCATTTATTCATTTTTTTGCATTAGCAAAAGATATTAATCTTTTCTAAATTTTGTTATCACTCATCCAAATTCTGTTATTTACTATTTGTTTTGTTGACTGATTTCTTTACACTTATGTATATAAAAATATGTGCAAAAGGTTATAATTTTGTCTTATTTTTCACCCTAATATCTTTTACGTAAATTTTTTTCTAAATGCTTTGATATTCTTTCTTTTCAGAATTATACAAAATCAGAAAAAAATAGAATGCATCCAGTATGATCCTGGAAGCTAGCAGTTATGCTTCTAGTTCCTGTTTCTGTAGAGATAAATATTTGTGGATATATATATATATATTCATATACTGAACTACTGGCATAAATGTATTATATTTTGCATTAAACATGAAAACAAAATTTATTTTCTTTTCTAGATTTTTTTAAAATTGTATTTCTTCATTTTTAGAAAGAGAGGAGAGATAGAGAGAGAGAAGAGGAGAAAACCAGGAAACATCAACTTTCAAACTCTCATATGTGCCTTAACCAGGCAAGCTCAGAGTTTTGAACCAGCAACCTCAGCATTCCAGGTCAACACCCTATCCACTGCACCACCACAGGTCAGGCCAAAATTTTCTTTGCAATGATGACAACTAGGTTTGAGACGTGATATGGTTTTAAAAGTTTTATAATTTTCCAGGAAATTATTTGGGTCTCACTTTTTTATAGTCATATTATCAGTTTACCATCAGGACTTACTATCAATATTCCAAAATAGTCCTTTCTTTATTTTATACTTTAATGTGTACTATGAAAACTTTCTTTATGAATTATTAATGTCTTCCAGATTATCATTTTAGTTCATGCTGTTGATCACCTGTATATAACTAATGGGAATAAAAATCTCTCAAGTTACATGTAATACTGATTATTGGTCAGTAAATGCACCAAGTCTGGCAATATTGTTTGTTTTTAACCTAGTTTTGTGTCATGTAGCTAAAACTGAACAATAGTATTTATTAATGTTGAGTTTCTAGGTTTGAATTGCAAATATACAGTATGTCCATAAAGTCATGGTGGACTTTTGACCGGTCACAGGAAAGCAACAAAAGATGATAGAAATGTGAAATCTGCACCAAGTAAAAAAAAAAAACCCTCCCAGTTTCTGTAAGATGATGTGACAGCATATGCGCATGTGCAAGTGATGATGTAACACCATGTGTACAGTGGAGCAGCCCATAGCTATGCCAGTCTAGATGTGGACGGTACAGAGGAAAGTTCAGTGTGTTCTGTGGCTCAGTAAATTCAAATCTGTGACCAAAGTGCAACGTGAATATTGGCGCATTTATAACGAAGAGCCACCATATAGGAATAACATTACTTGGTGAGATAAGCAGTCAAAGGAAACCAGCAGTTTGGTGGAGAAACCCCGTTCTGGTAGGCCATCAGTCAGTGACAAGTCTGTAGAGGCTATACAGGATAGCTACCTAAGGAGCCCTAAAAAATCTGTGTGTGAGCCCACATTGAACTACACTGAATAGGTATGAAACTGGGAGAGTTTCCTTTTATTTGGTGCAGATTTCACATTTCTATCATCTTTTGTTGTTTTCCTGTGACCGGTCAAAAGTGCACCATGACTTTACGGACACACTGTATTTAGCAAATCTCTTTGTAGAAATTTTTCGTTCTTGGGATACTTGCTGCTATGTCAATGTTCTACTCTGTTGAGCCTTTCATTGTTGGGAGTCATCTATTTTTGACCCTAATGTGTACCACACAAAAAACAGTGTTACTGCATATATAGTTTTTTCTTTTACATGGCTTAAGTCATGTAGTAGGGAGGATAGATTCTTCTTAAAGTAGCTACAACTAAATTATGAATTAATCACTAAAATATATGCAAAACTTTATTGGCATATATAAAAAAAACCTATAATGTTGGGTGTAAAATATAAATTTTTTAAAACTCAATTCAACTAACTAAATGTGTAGTTATTTGGTACTTTATAATATAAAGGTCAATAATAATTACTAATTACTGTCTACTAGTAACTAGTAATTTTCTATTTCTGATATATATTGGTTTAGTTATTAATGGTTATAAATCTCTTCCTGTATGGTTGTAGGCTACTATTGAGTTTGAGAGAGAATATTTGTATTCTAAGGACTACAATAGAACTGTTAATTGAAATGTTTCAATTATGGAGAGAATTTTAAATTTTTGTCTACCAAAAATTGTTTAACTAGTCAAACTCTTTTTTTTTTTTTGACAAAGACAGAGAGAGACAGAGAGAAGGACAAACAGAAACTGACAGACAGGAAGGGAGAGAGATGAGAAGCATCAACTCTTTGCTGTGGCATCTCAGTTGTTCACTGATTGCTTTCTCATATGTGCCTTGACTGGAGGGCTACAGCAGACCAAGTGGCCCCTTACTCAAGCCAGTGAACTTGGGCTGGTGAGCTTTGCTCAAACCAAATGAGCCTGTGCTCAAGCTGGAGACCTCAGGGTTTCGAACTTGGGTCCTCTGCATCCAGTCTGATGTTCTATCCACCATGCCACCTCCTGGTCAGGCTAAATATTCAAATTCTTGACACTTTTGCCTAGCCATATATTCCACTAACACAGCTCCTCTCATATTAAGATTCATGACAGCTTTGATGTTCTGTCTGTAATTTACCAAAAAGATTGTAGTAATAATTTCTTTAATTTACCTGCTTAGCTCTACAATTTTCTGGTCATAGTGTTGCCATTTATTGCCTTTGACAGGTAAACCTGACATTTAAAATAAACTGCATAAAATGAGTTTTGTATATATGCTTTAAAATATATGCATATGTATATCAATCATTAAGTTGTTTGCTCTTGTTTATACGTAGTATATAGTATCACTTACATATTTGTATTATTCTGCTCACAAAAATCAGGGAATATTTTGTAGCTTCATGTTCATTTTGAAATATCCCCTAATTTTTGTGATCAGTATATATAATTGCTCATACACAGTTCTTTAAGATCATTTTACAGTGTCCAGTCTCTGGAGAAGATTTAAATCATTAATTTGTTATAATAGATTTATTAAATGCTTCTAAACTCTCCTAGTTCAATTATTCACTGTCTTATTACATTACTTTCAATACTTTAAAGCACAGGTGAATTCCATTTTAAGCGAGTTAATTTCATTGATTGTATTGCCTTATTTTAAATGTCTTTAGTAGAAGGCAGAACATTTTCCTCATTTCTATCAGCACTCTATTTCAAATACTAATCCCATGAGAGCATTTATTCTTTGTACTTACTCCTCTATAGAATGAAATGTAGAGAAAAAAATGAAACTAGCAAAAGTGTGATTCTTGACACTTTTAAAAAACTAGTAAAATTATATGTCCATGAGGTCAAGCGATTGAAAAGAAACATGCAATGACTACAAAATCCTCGTTAGTATTCTAACTTGCTATGCTCCCAGAAAAATAACATTTCTAATACAGAATGTTATCAATCAAATAAAGGCAATAGAAACGTAATGTTTGCAAACTAAAAAGTAGTGTTTGCAACATGCATACTTATAGCTAACCTTGAAATATAAATACCCAGTCATTAATTCAGAAACTTAAATATTAAATTAAAAAGGTAAACTGTTCCAATGAGATTACCTTATTGCAAAGGCAGCATATTTGATTAAATGGCAGTAAAATGAAAACTGCTATATGATTTTAATAGGGAAACTCTTGAGTTTAAAATTTTAGCTTTATAGTTAATAGGCTTAGTGGTTAATGCTCTTACTTTAGTCTTAATTGATGGGTTTACAGATTAAGCATGTAAATTTTTTTAAGAGACCTTCAGCAATTAACCATTTGTTTGTCAAGAGAACTGAAATAGATCAAAGTGTTCTTGATAAAATATCCAACCAGACCCTGACTCCTGGAGATTTTAGGAGCAATAAACCTTTCACCTTGAATCCTGACTCCAGAGGCAATTAACTTTTGTTTTTCTTTGAATTTCTAAATGCTTACTGTTGGGCAGATAAAATATATTATGCTCACTTTGTTAAAGATGGTGCTGCCCACATGAAAACCTATCTCCCAGGTGATGATATTAGTTGCCCTTATGCTTGGAATGGGCGTAATTATATTAATGTGTGATGGGGGGAGACTGTCGGGAGGCAGGATCCATGTAGCCTGGGGCTTGCTTTTAGGACTATGCCTTTCCCACCCTTTTTGATGTGGGGTGAACTTTGTATCAGAGACTTCCCTATTTTGTATATTGGATTAAAGGGGTTTTGATTTCTACACTATAAAGTGGGGCAGACCGGGACCTTGCTCTCTCTCGGTTCCTGAGATTAGCATTAGAGGAGAGAGCAAAGAGAAGAGAAGAGAGAGGCCATGTGGAGGAGGCCAGGAGAAGCAGCCAAGATGGCAGAGTGTTGAAGGAGAAGCCAGTTTGAAGGAGAAACCAGAGTGAAGGAGATGGGGAACAGAGGTGATTAAGGCTGGTGAGCTAGAAACCTTTGATTCTAGGAAACTCAGATAAGTCAGTAGTTTTATGAGCACTGGATGAGTGGGTTTTGGAGCCCAGCGTGTGTTTTTACTTGCCCGCCGGGTAAGCTAGGATTAAAGATGATGGCCTACCAGTTCTTGGCTCTATTTTTTCATTACCATCTGTCCAAATCTAATGCAAACCTGCATGGGCTGGGCAGCTGTGATGGTGGCCCTGGCTACTGGCCATACATTTGGCATAGTCTATGGCAGGATTCAGAGATTGGTATGGAGCTGCCACCCTTGATGTGCATGGTACGGGATTGGTTGCTGCTATGGTTCCCCATGGCTGTCCTTTTGGGGACCGTAGACTGGCTGACTTTTATAGCCATGTGTGAGGAAACCAAGAGCTCTGTGGAAAAGGCTGCCAGAGACCTGCAAACCAAGCAGTGGAAGGAGCCGGAGCAAATGTGGGAGAAAGAGATGCTGACCCTGGAGCTGAAGCAAGTACTGGAGGAGGCCAACCAGTTCGCGAGACTTGTTTAGAAATGGAGCAGATGTTGGAGAAGGAATCACAGGTTCCTGAGTTGTAGATTGCCCTGGACATTGTGGAGAGCCAGCAGTGGCAGGAGGCCAGGGCTGAGTCCGAGCCTGGGGCTGCAAGGCTGGCAGCAGGAGCTGATGTTTCCAGTTCCTCTTTGGAGAATGAGGAGAATCAGGCTGGAGTGACGATCCGCAGTCTCCAGAAGGTGAGAGCCCAGCAGCAAGGAATACTTACTATATTTCTGGTAGGTCTTCAATTTGGGGACACAGGGGTGGTTGCCATCATGCTCTCCAGAGCAGAGATGGGAATACTGACTGCCATTGCCATGTATTCCTCCTTGGGACATGACAGCAGGGATGAGGGGGGTGGCTGATGCCCCATGTGTGTGGACTGATTTCCTGGACTACGATGGGAGTGGGCACTGGCTCCTTTGTTAGATGGACTTATGGATTTTGGACAGTGTGAAATATCCTGATGGGGGTAGGGGGCAGCTTTGTTGGAAGCACTCCCCTGCCCCAGGAAGCTTTTCCCATGGCTAGAAAGAAGGCCGAGGACATTTTGCACTTTGGGTTAAGTGCTCAGAGACTGGTGAAATGTACTTTTGTAACTGTTGAAACTGTATGATTTGTGCTGTTATAATTTGTGTAATGTGCCTAATTTCCTTGCACAGGGATGACGGTGATATAGATTGTGAGTAGTAAAGTGAGCATAGGAGTGGATTGTTGGGCAGATAAAATATATTATGCTCACTTTGTTAAAGATGGTGCTGCCCATGTGGAAGCCTGTCTCCCAGGTAATGAAAATAGTTGCCCTTATGCTTGGAATGGGCGTAATTATGATATATTAATGTGTGTTGGGGGTGGGCTGTGGGCAGGCAGGATCCGTGTAGCCTGGGACTATGCCTTTTCCACCCTTTTTGATGTGGGGTGAACTTTGTATCAGAGAATACCCTATTTTGTATATTGAATTAAAGGGGTTTTGATTTCTACACTATAAAGTGGAGCAGACTGGGAGCTTGCTCTCTCTCGGTTCCTGAGATTAGAATTAGAGGAGAGAGCAGAGAGAAGAGAAGAGAGAGGCCATGTGAAGGAGGCCAGGAGAAGCAACCAAGATGGCAGCGTGTTGAAGGAGAAGCCAGTTTGTGCAGAGAGAAGGAGATGGGGAACAGAGGTGATTAAGGCTGGTGAGCTAGAAACCTTTTATTCTAGAAAACTCAGATAAGTCAGTAGCTTTGTGAGCACTGAGTGAGTGGGTTTTGGAGCCCAGTGTATGTTTTACTTGCCTGCCGGGTGCAAGTTAGGAATAAAGATGATGGCCCACCAGTTCTTGGCTCCATTGTTTTATTACCATCTGTCCGAATCTAATGTGAACCTGCATGTGAATGGCCACGATGGTGGCTCCTGGCTTTACACTTACATACTGTTTACTTCTTATAAAAACGACAGTTTGAGATGAGATGTGAAGTTGGTTTTTAGATTATGTGAACTGCAATCTTCTCAGATTTCGGGCCCTCTGAATAAAGCTCCCATAAAACTTCAATCCTCATCTCAACCTAATTGGCTGAGTGGTAATAGGCAGTAGAACACTGACTTTCCAGTTTCAACTTTTTTTTGGATTTGTTTTTAGTTGTTTATTCCTTTGAATTTCTTTCTACAAGTTGAGATGATTTAGGGTGTGTTTAATTTAGACAGAGTTTATTAAATTTCATAATTCATTCTATGTATATGTTCATTAACTTGAAAAGATTTTAGGTCAGTTTGAGATTTTTAAATACCTTCTTCTGTTCATTACTGTAATGAACACTTATAACCTTATCAAGTGAAGTTATAAGTACTTGTTTTTAGAAGAAAAGAATACTTGATGCAAACCAATCAATTCAAAGAGATTAATTGAAAATTTCAAAATACACAGAGATAGAATACATGCTGTGGAAGACATAGCCAAAATTTTAAGATTAAATGGTGCCTCTCAGAATAATATTGTAGGTCAAATAAGTTTGTAAATATGATATATATGTTTGCTTGCTTAGAGTTTGCATGGGGTATCAGAGACACGCTGTAAAATGGCAAAGTCATTATAGCTTAAGGCTTAGTTTTAAGACTTAGCCTTTTCCACCCTTTTAATACTAAGATCTTTTCAATATCCTTCTAATACTAAAATCTTCTCAAGACTAAGCTTTTCCCCACACCTTAACATGATGTGGGGTGGTGCACTCTTATGAAGAATCCCATTTATGCCTCAGATAAGTGGCTTTTGTATCAGAGACTTCCTTATATGTAAATTGGATTAGAGGCTTTAATTTCTACACTATAAAATGAGGCAGACAAGGGGCTCTCTCTCTTAGATCCTACCATCAGCATTGCAGAGGAGAGGCAGCCAAGATGACGGAGTGCTGAAGGAGAAGCAGTTTGTGCAGAGAGAAGGAGATGGGGAACAGAGGTGAATAAGACTGGTGAGGGAGAAACCTTTGATTCTGGGAATACGTAGATGAGTCAGTGGCTTTGGGAGCCCTGAATGGAAAGGGAAGTGTTTTCCCACTGTGTGTATTTCTCGCCTGCCAGGTGTGAGCTAGGATTAAAGGTAATGGCCCACCAGTTCTTGGCTCTTTTGTTTCATTACCATCTGTCCGAAACAAATGCTAATCTGCGTTGGCCAGGCAGCTGTGATGGTGGCCATGGCTACTGGCTTTACAATGATTTAATCAAAAGGAGAGATTAGCATACTGTACTTTTAGGGAAATGTGTTGGACAGCCTATAATAAAATATCATATTTGAATATATACAGTAAATATCCACTATTAAAAGTTTATTTTTCTGGATATTTTTAATGTTAAAGAAAAATAGATCATTTTTATCTATTAATAATATAAATTAGCATGGACTTAGAATTTCAGGTCATTTCATTATTCTTACCCACGTAGGTATATTAATTTTTATATTATCTGGTAAATTAACACCACTAACCTGAATGTTCAGTTAGACTGTAAAGCAATTGCCTGTTAAGGAGAATACTTCAGGAACATTTCGTATATTTTCTCTATGCTAACTAGACACTTGAAAAGCATTTTTAGTGTTCTGGAATTACTTTGAATGCATGTCAGGTAGACTTGAAAAGTGATTTTGTAAATCAAGGATATCTTCTATTTCAATCTCTCAAGCCATAGATGGAAGAAATGACACTTGGAAGAATTGAATGACTTTCCCAAATTCTTCAGCTAAGATTGAATCAGATCTCTGAGCTATTGGTCCATGAATATTTTATCTGAATTATGATTTGCACTCATAACCTCTCTGAGAATCCATTACATTAATACATATAAAAGTCATAATATGTAAGAACACAAATACATTCTCAGAAACATTTTTACCCATATGTTCTTTTATGTTTGTGTTTTTTCTGTTATTTAAAATAAAAACAGTCTGTCTTCTGAGGAATTCTTGTAAACTATAGATACTGGTAAATATAGAACAACAAAAACAACAAAAAAACCTTAATAATGACACATAGAGAGTGTGGTCCTATGAGCTTCAATTTCAAAAGGAAAGGTACTTATCTAACCAAAACCAACTACATAAATGAAAAAGCCAAGTCCACTGTGGAGCATTTTCGTATAGTAAGTGAATGTGTTCATATACATTATATGTACTGTAGCTGTAGAGAAGAAAATAAAACCTTGTCTATAACATAGTAATATGGATAGAACCATTGGAGTGCTCTTTGTATGTATAAGAAAAGACTAAGGCCTTGCAGTTAATAAGGATTAACGAAAGTACATATTACAGCATAGCCCAGACTTGACCAAGATTGCAATGATCCCAAAAAATATTAGTAAAACTTGGTCTGAATAAACAAAGATTGTCTTCCTAGCTGAGGTTTGATTTACACTGATTCTTTAGAAAGGCACTCCAAATGCCTCATTAGATTGTTTAAGTTTCTTTGTGCCAAAACCAGAAACTGATTCTGGCTAACAAACAGAAAAAATATTTTGGCAATGACTGACTACACATAGATTAATGAGAAGGCTCAAAATCCACACTTAGTAAGGAGAAGGTGAGGCAGGAAGCAAAAAGCAATGTCAGCATTAACCTCAGGTGAGGGTACTTGTTCCCTCAGTGCTCTAATGGGCCCTCTGCATCATGAGAAACTGGATCTAATCTGACATGATGACATGAATATAGGAAACTTGGAGAAACCAATTACTGATCACTTACATGGAGCCAGTAAAATAAAACTCAAATCATAATTGTGTGAGCCCATAACACTGACATTTATACTTTAATGCTCACACAACTTTCTTTTTTTTGAGAACATTTTTCAAGTAGTTAAAAATCCAGTAGAGTTACTTATTCTCCTCTTATTTCAGGAGGATGTGACCTATGAAAAGAGCAGCAAAACTTTCACTGTAGCATGCACAAGAAGTAGAATATAGAGTAATATGTAGGGCTACAGTGTGCATACAAGAGTATTAGACCATAAATAAATGCAAGAAAATATATTTTTTTTAATTTTAATTTTAAAAAATATAATTTGCCTGACCAGGTGGTGGAGCAGTGGATAGAGCATCAGACTGGGATGTGGAGGACCCAGGTTCGAGACCCCGAGGTTGCCAGCTTGAGCTCAGGCTCATCTAGCTTGAGCATAAAGCTCACCAGCTCGGACCCAAGGTCGCTGGCTCGAGCAAGGGGTTACTCAGTCTGCTAAAGGCCCGCGGTCACGGCACATATGAGAAAGCAATCAATGAACAACTAAGATGATGCAACAGCAACAAAAAACTGATGATTGATGCTTCTCATCTCCCTCCGTTCCTGTCTGTCTGTCCCTGTCTATCCCTCTCGCTGACTCTCTCCCTCTGTAAAAACAAACAAACAAATTAAAAAATATAGTTTGATCATCTAAATTCTACCTGTGCATTATCACAGTTTAAGGAATTTCTCAACACAATGTTACTCAAAAGATTTTGGACTTAAGTACTCTATTTTTTGCTCTATAAGATGCACATGACCATAAGACACACCTACAGTTTTAAGGAGAAAAATAAGAAAAAAAAATTCTGAACCAAATGGTGTGTGAAAATATTTAATAAAATACCGTATTTTTTGCTTCATAAGATGCGCGGGCATTTTCCCCTCCACTTTTTTTGGAGAAAAAGTGCGTCTTATGGAACAAAAAATATGGTATGTTGTTAGATTGTGAGTTTTCTAATTATAAATGCATACTATATTTACAGTGATAAAAAATACCTATAACTCAGTGGCTTAAAATAGCAAGCAGTTATTACTATTCATGATTCTAAGACTCAAAGTATTAATTTTGGTCTAAGCTTTGCTCACTCATGTGTCCGCACTTTGCTGCATGTTGGGCAGACAGAATCCTTAACTTTGCTTGGGCAGTCTTGTAATTGTGAGTCAGCTGGCTGGTTCTCTGGTCTAAGATTGCCTTTGCTGGGCTGGCTGGGATTACTACCAGGTGGTCTTAACCACTAGTGGGCTACCTTATTCTTGTTCATATGGTAATAGTAGATTTCAAGAGTAGTGCTCAGGGATTTTTGAAACCTAGACTTTAAATTGCCAAATTGTCTTTTCAGTAAGAATTAATATAATAACGGGACAATGGTCAGACTATATATAAAAGTAGTACTCTGACCCACAATCTGCACCAGCCAGTTCAGGATGCCAATCTATTATCTTCAGTAACTAGTCCATAAGCTCAAACTATTTCTACCAACCAACCCGTGAAGCCAAATAATAAGCCCTAAAATAACATCTGAAACAAATGGCTAAGATATGATTAATAACTGACAGCTTCCTTATTTTTTTCCTTGCACTTCCAACTTTAGACTAAATGTAGACCCCCTTCTAGTTAGCTTGCCAGCAGCTTCCCCATGTCAATAATGTCTAAACAGGGCATATCTGAAACCTTCCTTTCTTTACCACCCCCACTCTAAAACTTTCCCACTTTCTTGCTTTTGAGCCTTTGCCAGAGCACAAATGAAGGTGCTAACCTTCACTTATTCAGAGAAAAAGCTCTAAACAAGTAGCTTTTGCTTGTTCTCATTTAGGTGGTCTTCATTTACTTCCACACCACATGTTCTCTTGACCAAAGGAAATCCTAAAAAAAGCCAGATTCAAGAAGTGTGAGAAGCCCTACCTCTCTCTCTCTCCTTTTTTATTTTTTTTTTATTTTTAGTGAGAGGAGGGGAGGCAGAAAGTCAGACACTCACATGCCCCAGACCAGGATCTGACCAGGCAAGTCCACTAGGGGTCAATGCTCTGTCCATCTGGGGCCATTGCTCCTTTGCTCAGCAACCAATCCATTTTTTAATGACTGAGGCAGAGGCCACGGAGCCATCCTCAGCCACAGAGGCCAGCTTGCCCAAACCAATTGAGCCACGGCTGAGGGAGGGAAGAAGGGAGAGAGAAGAGAGAAAAGAGGGAGGGCTAGGGGTGGAGAAGCAGATGGTTGCTTCTCCTGTGTGCTCTGACTAGGAATCGAGCTGGGATATCCACAGTCTGGTCCAATGCTCTACCACTGAGCCCACTCACCAAGGTTGAGGCCTTACCTCTTGATGGGAATGCCAAGTCACATTTTAGAAAAGTCATGAAGGGTTATTTTTGCAAGTAGTCATACTTACCTGTGTGGGTAAAGAACTTTCATTCATGTAATACTGAATTCTTGATGTTCAGTTTTAATAGTTCTGCCAATTAAAGAAAGAGAATGGTAACTGCTTCTAATTTTTAACATTTTAAGAATTAGTTTCATATTAATGGGTCAGTTAAGTTTATAGCAATACCCCTTGCTTTTTCCTGAGTAAGTACCTTAAATTTACTGATTTTGAGAAAATAATTCTCTGCAAAACTCATTCTCCTTAAACAGTGAAGGGCATACATTAAGAAGTAATGTCAGGATATTATTAATTCTTAGGGGGCTTTACTCCAATCAAGTTTCATTTCAGGGTGTTCTAATGTATTCCCTAATAGACTTCTCTTTCCTGTTTGTAACACAGGTTTTTCATACCATTGATCTGACAGCCTCTTATAATGAACTTTGATTCTGAGCTTTGGAAAAAAAATTTCACAAGAGCTAAAACCTTCACTGAGCAATTTTCTTCCTGGGTAACATACAACACTTACTGCCAGAGTGGTAAGACAATTTTCTGACTGATTTGAAAAGCTATGAGAAAAAGTATGAAGAAATTGTATATCTGCACAAATTCTTTTTTAATTGTCTTTGAATAGTTAAACTTTAATAAAATAATTGTGAATCTTACAAAATTTTATGCTTCAATAGAGATATCTGTCCATTTCTTTCTGGCAAAATAAGATTCTTTTGTCCTAACTCATCAAATGACATTGTTTACATATAGGCATACTATACTCATAGGGTTTCTGGTATTATGGTTAAAGTATTTAACAGTAAACGTTTTATATAAAATATTTTACTGAAGTAAGATCAGAACAAATATTTAAGAAGAAAGTAAGTAAAAATAAAATTTTCTGAAATTAACCATAAATTCTAAGAATCTGATAAGACATGATTTTAGTGTTATATAGTCTGAAAATGTGAAGTTTATTGTGAAGAAAAAGTAATTGCCTCAATTCTTTGTCACTTTATAAGGCAAGTTTTCATAACTTGTGAAAAATTAATGTATTAAAACCTAAAAATCCTACATGAATTTTGAAATATTTTATTTCTATATCAAAGGCAACATGTTCTTTTAAGAAAAAACAGAATATGTGGAAATGAAAGAAATTATAAATGCAATTTAAAAATAATCTGAAATAAAAGCCATCCTAACAGTTAAGATAATGCAATTTGATTTTGATTTTTATTTCTCTGAACATTAGTGATGTTGAACAACTTTTCTTGTACCTGCTGGCCATCTGTATATTGTGTTTGGAAAAATGTCTATTCAGATACTTTGCCTATTTTTATTAGATATTTTGCTATTGAGTTTTGAGTTCTTTATATATTTTAGATATTAACCCCATATCAAATACATTATTTGAAAGTATTTCTCCCCATCTGTAAATTACCTTTTCATTTTGTTGATTTCCTTTGTTGTGCAAAATCGTTTTAGTTTAATGTAGTCCCACTTGTTTTTTGCTTTTGTGCTTTTGGTGTCAAATCCAAAAAGTCATCTCTAAGATCTATGTCAAGGAGCTTACCACCTATGATTTCTACTACTTTTATAGTTTCAGGTCTTACATTCAGGCATTAAATTCATGATGAGTTGATTTTTTTTTATGTGATGCAAGATAGTGTTCTGATTTAATTTTAATTTTATTTTTTGCATGTGGCTGTCCAATTTTCTAATAGCATTTATTGAAGAGATTATCTCTTTTCCCAATTGTATATTCTTGGCTTCTTTGTAGGTAATGGACCATATATACATGGATTTGTTTCTTGGATCTCTGTTCTGTTCAATTGGTCCATGTATCTGTTTTGATGGCCATACTGTACAGTTTTGATAAATAGCATTGTAGTGTAGTTTAAAATCAGGGAATGTTTATTCTTCTTAAGATTGCTTTGGTTATTCAGGGTCTTTTGTGGTCACATTCAAATTATAGGATTGCTTGTCTTATTTCTGTGAAATGTGTTATATTGTGATTTATAAGAAATAATATCTTATCATTCAGGTGATCAAAATAGTATATCTCTCATATATTTGGTCTTCATCTACAATTTTTTGCTCACAGCTCTTGGAACTGTCTTGGAATTTCATTAGTGTTGAGAGAGAAAAAAATAACAGAAAAAAAAGATATATTTTGTTACATTAATGAGATGACTTTTGGAAGGCTTTTAAGGATGGAGTCTAGTCTCCAATGAACCCAGGTGACTAGAGGGTACTCCTCAACACTCCCAATCCAACTCCGGAAAGAGGCGAGGGGGTAGAATCTGAATTGGCCAGTGATTTAACCAATAATGATTATGTAGGAATCCTCTGTGAAACCATCAGAGGATGGAGTTAGGAGAACTTTCTGGTTGTTAAACACGTAGAGATGTGGAGAAAGTGGCGTGCCTGAAGAAGGTATGGAAGCTCAGCCCCTTCCCACATATTTTGCCTTATACATCACTTCCATCTGCCTATTTCAGTTGCATACTTTTACAATAAATTAGCTATCCAGTAAGTAACATGTTTCTCTAAGTTTTTTAAGCCATTCTAGCAAAACAGTTGAACCCAATGAGGGGGTTATGAAAAGCTCTGATTTATAGCCACTGTATCAGAGTACAGGTAACAATCTGGATTTAGGTTTAGCATGCTGAGTTGGGAGGTGGGGGACAGATGGTCAGAAGCACAGAGATTGGGTTTGTAGCTTTTGTCTGCAGTGTGTATGTGTCTGTTTTGGGGCAGTGCAGTCTTGTAGGACTGAACCCTTAACGTGGTGAATATGTGCTATTTCTGGTAATGTCAGAATTAAGTTGAATTCTTGGACATCCTGCTAGTGTCTGAGAATTTTTAGTTGAAGAGGGGAATACCTCCCCCCTCCCCATGGTGAAATTGGATCCAGAAACAACATTTAAATGCCACTGGAATTTTGGTAAGGATCACAATAAATCTTCAGATTGTTTCAGGTAGTATGAATAATTTAATAATATTCTTCAAGTGCATGGAATATTTTTTCATTTTTTTGTGTGTCACTTTCCATTTTTCATCAATATCTTATAGTATTCAGTGTATAGATCTTTATCTTTAATTAAATTCACTTCTAGATATTTTATTCTTTTGCAGTTGCTAATGGGATTGTTTTCTTAATTTCCTTGTGATAATTATTATTGTATATGCAACAGTGTTCTTCTATATTGATTTGTGTCTTGTAACCTTACTGAATTTATTAGTTCTACAGACTTTTAGTGGACTCTTTAGGTTTTTCGGTATATAATATAGTTGTCCCTCAATATCTGCAGGGGACTGCTGAGGGATGTCAAACTATACAGATACTCAAGTCCCACATATAAAATAGAGTATTTGCATATAATTTATGGAAGCTGCACATATTCTTTAAATCATCTCTGCAATATTATACCTAATGGAAATGCTAGGTAAATAGTTGTTATACTCTATTGTTTAGGAAATAATGACAGATGAATATAGTCTTTACTTGTTTGATACAGACACAACTATCATTGGTCAAACTACACATATACATCAACAACAACATAACTTTTTTACCCCTGAATATTTTTGATCTAAGGTTGGTTGAATCTGTTGGTGTGGAAATCAGATGTAGGGGGCCAACTGTATGTTATCTGAAAATAGTGACAGTTTTATTTCTCAATTATTCTTATGCCCCAATTTCAGTTTGTCATTATCATTGTAAGTCTTTTATTTTTACATGTATTAATTTTATTGTAAGAGAGTAATTAAATTTGGCAATCAATTCTTGTGGATTTATACTTTTGGGTTTCTTATGCTAGCACGAACAAAATATCATGTGTCTTCTTTTTTCTTAATTTTAAAATTTACTTTTTACACTTAATGCTTAATAGTCTAGAATTTTACCTTTATACTTTTTTTTCAAATGTACTAAATTTTTTTAATGCTCCCACTATTTGAGTTGTCACTAATAATATATAAATATGAATGAGCATGAAATTTGGTAACATTAAAGCATTATTAATTAAGCCTGACCTGTGGTGGTGCAGTGGATAAAGCCTTGACCTGGAATACTGAGGTCGCCTGTTTGAGGCCCTGGGCTTGCCTGGTCAAGGCACATATGGGAGTTGATGCTTCCTGCTCCTCCCCACCTTCTCTCTCTCTCTCTTCTCTAAAATAAATAAATAAAATAAAAATAAAATAAATTATTAAAAAAAAGAAAAAAAAGCATTATTAATTGATACAAGGTAATACACATCCAAGAAATATACTGAATGATAGTCACCCTTTTCTCACCCACACTAAAGCATATTCTTCTGAGTGAAGAAAGAACTGGTCTCACAATATGTGAAGCATGAGCTATCATGTCATTCACAGTTGAAACATTGAATTACTTCCAGTGAAATATATTGCAATTGTATTATGCCAGCTCAGTGGAGCCTCAATAAGAAAAAACAGTAGAAACAGAAACATGATAAAGATGTTCAATAAAAAAAGCAATAATTTCTACAAATTTACACAAGGATTAAATTTAGAAAAGTCAGAACTATGTTTACCTTTTTAAATTTTATGAGCAACTGGAGTGGCTATTTTAATTTCAACATAGTGATTTCAAATATGACCAACATGCTAGGGAACTGGTATATTAGTATATTGCCTACTTAAATGTTTACTATTACTATGCAGTTTTATTTAGCCTTAAAAAAATAAAAGAAAAAATGCAAACAAATATATAGTAGCTGCAACACAACAGAATTTTGTTCTTCACTTTTCTTGAACACTATTGACAGTATGCATATATTATATTTATTTCCATAATACCATTCTCTTGGCCTTCCTTTTAATTATCTGGCTTTTTCTTTCTATCTTACTTAGTTTCTTCTATAAGATGAATAAATTTTAGCATTTCCAGGATAATAGCTCCATTTACAGCTCTTCTCAATTTACATACTCTGCTGAAACAACTAAGTTACATTTTAAATATTGAAAGCACTTAAAATTACATACAAGTATATACTAGTGGATTTATAAGGCTGTGTGATCTCTGTTATGACAGTCTTGAACTGATTTTCACCCTTTTAAAGCACTAGGAAAACATGCATCCATATATTAAACTGTAAATCAAGGACATTTACAAATCCAACTTGCTCTAACCTCTAAGAAACTAAGGAATACAGATTAGTAAATGGCCCAGACCAGATCAATGAGGATAGGTGATTCTTTCATTTTTTCATGCCTAACTTGCCTTGAATTAGGCCACATGCTTGCTTTCAAGATAAGCAGTTTCAGGTCTCACTGTGCTCAAAGGCCTGTGTTCCTTCGGTGTATATATCATATAAGCATAAGATATTTGAATGAGTTGAACAGCCTCTATACACTGGCACGTGTGAACTGCTCCTTCTCCAGAGATGAGCTGCTCTCACATTTGAACAACTATATTTGGGATCTACAGAAGTTTACACAGAGTATGAAAAGATTAATAGCCAGTGGGCTTTCTTATTTATATGGAAAAGAAAAATAGTAGTTTGAAAATACTTTTAACTTCCACAAACTGAATTTTATTCTCTACCTTAAATGTTTTTTGTATGCTTCAAACCTTGGAGTTTTTAGATGCCTGTATCCTAGGAGTGTTCAACTGAAGATCAGCTCTAGTCCTAATCAACTTTTTCTAAAGTGCTCATGATTTTGGGAAAGTATAAGTAGCTAGTTAAGTGGGAAGAGACAGCTTCTAAAGGACAGCAGCATCCTCTGCCAAAGGGATTTAATCCCTGAGCAGGTGGCTTTTTAATCTCCCCAAGAAACAACAGGTCCTTCCTGCAGATTACAGGAGGCGGAAGAAGCAGTAAAGAGGAAATTCCTTTGTTGGGTGCCTGTGCAATAGAGGCCAAGATGGCGCAAGAAGAAGGCCCAACAAAAGCTCGTGAAGAACCAGGAAAGAGATTGGTTAGTTTGAAAGAAAGCTTGCTCTTTCTTATGTGAGCCTGGCAGCTACACAGGCCAAAGCGAAGGGCTAAGCACAGCCTTAGCAGACATGCAGATGGGGGAATGGGATACAAAGAAGTTCTGCATCTCTGGGTCCTGGTTGTCCTTATTGAGGGCAAGTGAGAATCTGAGGCCCCAGAGGCTGGACTTCTTCTACAGCTAGATGGAGCTGAGCCACATGGTCATGCATGATACATTGGGTACCCAAGGATAGTCCTTTGCTTTTGTTCTAATAAACTTTGCCATAATTGCTTACATCTTCCTATCTGTGAATCTCCAAAATCTTTTTCTTGCAACTCCATGGCAGAATCTTGTTTCCACTGGCAACAAAAAAGGTTGCATGTTATGAAATTAATAGTGTCATTTCTATTCTTGCCACAGTGTTCTATAGTCCAACTTCTATAAAATTGTTCTGTCTAATTTCTAGAATTGTTTTTGAGTCTTGGATATTTTTTTTGGAGGGGGGAGTAGTGACTTTAAGGTATTTTTCATACAAGAAAGGAAAAAGGTTCTAGACTTTGAGGTAAATTGCTGAATTCATATCCAAATGCCACAAATTATTGCTTTGGGAAAAGCAACTAATTTCTGTGAGCCAATTTTCTCATTGATGAAATGGTGACTACAATACTATAATAACCACTGCATGTCTTGACTATATAATACAAATGGAAACTCCAGGCACAGATAAGCTTTACAATAAACAGTACTTTTTGAGAACCTGTTTTAGAAACATACAGCACTCTGATAAAAAGCAGAAGCAGCAGGACACCTTCAAGGTGAAAGAGATTTCAAGGGAGCTGCCCCACCTTAGAAATGGTCACTATCTGCAAGATCACTTTATTTAGAAAATTAAATTTAATGCGGTGAGATTAATCATTAAAAACATAGGTTTCAGATAAACTTCTTTATAGTATTTGAACTGTTGTTTCTATTATGTGCCCATCACCCAAAGTCCCATCATTTTCCATCACCATATATTTGTCCCTCTTTATTCCTCTTCCCCCACACCCCTCACCCTGGTAACCACTTCACTTTTTTTTTTTTTTTTTAGTGGAGGGGAGGGATAGACAGAGACAGACAAGAAGGGAGAGAGATGAGAAGAATCAACTCATAGTTGCAACACCTTAGTTGTTCACTGATGGCTTTCTCATATGTGCCTTAACTAGGGGGCTCCAGCTGATCCAGTGACCTCTTGCTCAAGCCAGAACCTTGGGCTTAAGCCAGCAACATTGGCCTTCAAGCCAGCCACCTTTAGGCTCAAGCCACCGACCATGGGGTCATGTCTATAATCTCACGCTCAAGTTGGTGACCCTATGCTCAAACCAGTGAGCCCACATTCAAGTCAGGTGAGCCTGTGCTCAAGCCAGTCTCAGGGTTTTGAACATAGGTCCTCAGCACTCCAGGCCCACTTCACTTTTACCTATGTTCATGATTCTCAGTTTTATAGCTCACCTCTGTGTGAAATCATACAGTTCTTAGCTTTTTATGATTTACTTATTTCACACAGTATAATGTTTTCAAGGTCCATCCATCCATGTTGTCATTAATGGCAATATGTCATCATTTTTTATGGCTGAGTAGTATTCCATTCTATGTATGTACCACATTGTTTTTTTATTCAATCTTCTATCACAGGACCCTTTCATTGTTTCCATGTTTTGGCCACTGTTATTACTACAGTAATGAACATGGGGTTACCTGTGTCTTTACGTACCAATGTTTTGGAGTCTTGTGGGTAGATACCCAGTAGTGGGATTATTGTGTCATAAGGTAGTTTTATTCTTAATTTTTTGAATAAACACCATACTTTTCTTCATAAAGGTCATACCAGTTCACATTTCCACCAGCAGTGAATGAAGGTTCCTTTTTCTCCACAGCCTCTCCAACACGTGTTATTATCTGTCTTGTTAATCAGTCTAATCTACCTTCTCTTATGGCCACAAATATGTGGAATTCTCTATTTCCTTTTATTTTTGTTTATAAGGCTTATAAGGCAGCCAATTTTTTCCCTCAGTTTATTTGTCTCTTGTAATACTTGCAAAATATACCTAAGAGCAATCAAACTACACTACTGATGTTCTTATAATCATTAAACATTAAAGTTTATAAGGTATATTATTTGCTTTTTTTTTTTAGTGAGAGACAGAAATAGAGAGACAGAGAGAAGGACAGATAGGGACAGACAGGAAGGGAGAGAGATGTAAAGCATTAATTCTTCACTGCATCTCTTTAGTTGTTCATTGTTTGCTTTCTTATATTTTCCTTGAAGGGGTCTCCAACAGAATGAGGGACCCCTTGCTCAAGCCAGTGACCTTAGGCTAAGGCCAGTGACCTTGAACTTCAAGCCAATGACCTTTGGGCTCAAGCCAGTGACCATAGGGTCATGCCTATGATTTCACGTTCAAGCCAGTGACCCTGCGCTATAGCTGATGAGCTTGCGCTCAAGCCATCAACCTCAGGGTTTCAAACCTGGGTCCTCTGTGTCTGAGTTCGACACTCTATCCACTATGCCACTGCCTGGCCAGTCTATTTACTTTGTGAGAATCACAAGTGATTTGACCAAATATTTTGAAAACTACATAACATGAAATATTATTATTTCAACCTCCACTATTTCCTTTCTCAACACCTAAAGATTCATAACAATAACCCTCCTTTGATATCACTTTATGTCATATGGAAGATAGGATTATATTGCAGAATAACCCTTAACCCATAAGGTTTTTAACACCTTCATTCTCATATGTAACAGACTGAAGTTTGTAACAGACATTATCTTTGATAAATGTAGCAGAGAAAGAGATATTTGATGTATTAACAATGACAGTTAAATTCTCAAATCTGGAAGTGATACACACTTCCTCAGTCTATGATCCATTGGCCAGAGCTAGTAACATAGCCCTACCTAGCTATAGGGTTATGAGGAAGTTTGGCTGATAAAAATCTAGTTTAAAAAGTTGCTAAATATCTGACTTCTTCTCCTAATAACTTTTTAGAACAGCAGTTGATATAACCTTTGCACTTTTCTTTACTAATACTATTTTAAAACATTCACATAAGATACATAGGTTATGAATCTCAGAATAAAGGGAATAAAAATTATAATCATTACCAAAACTATTGTTATTACTCCCAGGAATATCTTTAAGAATGAATATTTCCATTTAAATAAAATTAATGAAGATTTTTCTCCTAGATCTTAAACATATAATTGAGTATTCTGACATAAATATACTTAATAAGGCATATTTAAGTATGCCATAATTAGTTCATCTGTTATTCTAACCAACAATATGTTACCTTAGTGCCAGTCTCAGAAAACTTTATATTGCTATATGATATTTTTTAAATGTAGTAGATTAGATTGAAAGCCATTTTTTAGAAGTGTATGACATAATTTATTCAATTAAATATTTACTTTTGTAGTTGAATTGCTGGAATAGAGTTGTAAATCCATATGTTATGGATTTAGCCCTGAGTCCGAGAAAAAGTTTAAGTTGTTTAACACAAATTCTAGCCTGTGGGTAGCAATTAGAATAAATCACTTGAAAAGAATGTATTGGTTATTCAGAAAGTTACTCACTAAAAAATAGACCTCATAACCTAAAAATAATCAATATTTTTTCCAGATTTTGAGTTTATTTTTAATAGAAACAAATTGTAGCAATAGCACTTAGAATTATTTTTTAATTAGTAATATTTGTAATAGTGTTATCAATGATAGTATGCTTAAGGGAATTTAATTGCTTGGAGATATTTGCAGCATATAATGTACCAGGTGTTAAGTTGAAATTCTCAGCTTT
This sequence comes from Saccopteryx leptura, assembly GCF_036850995.1. Taxonomy (NCBI): domain Eukaryota; kingdom Metazoa; phylum Chordata; class Mammalia; order Chiroptera; family Emballonuridae; genus Saccopteryx; species Saccopteryx leptura. The sequence continues at coordinate 61,717,589 of NC_089506.1, read as the reverse complement.
CTTATTATATCATCTACTTGCTGATAATATGAGTATGATGTGAAAAAAGGAATAGCACTGTACTTACTAAGCCCTTCAACTATAAGAAGATGTACTTCAAAATACCTGCTCTACATGAAGCTGACATATAGAGACTGCCCATCAAATCTGCATTTAATTATAGAGTAAACAGCATTATAAACCTGAAGATAGTATTCTGTCTTTGAACCGAACATAGAGACAAAAACATTACCAAGCTGATTGAAATTCTAATGAGAACTAGAGCATCTTCCTTGAAGAGCTAACAGGGTACTACTTTCACTTAAAAGTTTACTTCAAAGTTAAAAACCTGAAAGTGCTATGTATATATGCTGGTATTGAACAAATAAATAAAAGGAAGGCAGATTGTGAGAAGTAGTTAAGGAAAGGAGAAAGCTGCATTAGTGGCAGACACATCAGTATAAACTCCTGTTTGGAGTAATGTACAGATGAGTTTATAGAGAACAATTATAAATAATATTTGTATACATGAGCATATACTGTCAAATTCAGAAAGCATAAAATTTAAACCACCATATTAATAAAGTATTACTTAGTAAGAATTTATTGTGCATATAAGAATAGTTTGTAAACTAGGAGTTCTCATACAGTGAAGTGATGCTGAGATACATTGTTGTAAGACAACTTACAATAAGAGTGCAGAGACTGTTTATTCTTTACAATGATTGATTATAACATAGTTTTCTTAGTGATAAGGGATCAGTTGACAGTGGTTACCACAGGCCAATAATGAAAAAGAGCTTAAGTTTCATTTATGATTTTCAGAGCCATTTATAAGAAGTGGCCTAAATTAAGTTTTGCTTATTTTGTGGAATAAGCTAAATTAAGTTTTACTTATGTGGCTTAAACAGCCTGTTCAGGGAATTTTTAAGGTTAGTCTCCATTTTGTATTTTATTTAAAATATATATTTAAAAACATATATATATTGAAAAAATATATAATTTGGGGGGTTATATTTATAAGGACAACCCTAGGGGCAATGATCATACATAACACTCAAATCTTGGTTTCTAATCCCATTCTCTTTGGAGAAATGGCTTATACTAGGAAAGGATATATGGAGAATAAAACAGGAGCTGTAAGTAAATTGCAGTGCCAGAAAATAAAGAAATATATGATGGACATATGTCAAAGGAAAACAGGAAGAAACTGAAAAAACAGTGGTTAAAGCAGGAGAAATTTCAGTGATAAAATAATGTAAGGTTATATTTTAATGCAAACTATAAACTGAAGATTCTTGAGTCCATATTGATATAAAAATAACATATAAATGGGAGGGAAATAACAAATTTTTTGTATAAAAGAATTTCATGTTTACTCCCCTTAAGGAAGAGAAATCTAGTTCTCCATCCCTTAAGTGTGACCTGTGCTTGGTGACTTGTTTTTAAAGATTACAGTAAGGAAGGGAGGGGTGGTTACTTTATGGTGCAGGAACCTGGCTAAATTCTCTCAGCTAAGTGATCTAGATTAACGTCAATAGTAAATCATGTTAATACCTCATCCCTTTGAAATGTTGTGATGATAATAGCTCTCTACTTTTGTGGTCATTCTGCCAAAAACTTTGCTATCATAAGAAAAATCTCAGACAAATTGAGTACATGCTACAGACAACCTGACTGTTCCTTCCCAAAACCTGTCAAGGTCATTGAAAATATGGAAACTTGGAAAAACTGTGACTACCTTGAAGAAACTAAGATGACAATGATTTAATGCAAAGTCATGTTCTAATATGACTTTAAAACAGGGGGAAAAAAGAATATTAAGGGAAAACTAATGAAATCTAAATAAAATATATAATTTAGTTTTAAAAAAAACCTACCTGACACCCAAAAGTTAAAGTTGCTGTTAGTGGCATCACTCTCTTTGAGTTGAGAAGTTCACATATGCTCAGAGACCTGTTTCTTTGTTGCAGAAAACCATGTAGCTCATATCATTGAATGTTCTAAAAATCTTAAACTACAAGGAATTTTGCCAAGATACCTTCACTATGGTTCGATTACAATTTCGTAGTTGTTTGTTTAGTAGTTATTTCTATTTGTAAAATCACGTTAAATTTTAAATTAAATTTCAAAAGTATACATCTTCATTTCTCAGTACGATTATTTATGAAAACACAGGTTTTTTTGTTACATTTGCCCACGATCTAATTTGCTCATTATCTGATGTGATTTTGGGTACACCAAGATTATAAAAATAACAAAAATAGACTGTAATATAGAACTTCAAATATTAGCAAAGATAATTGCTAAAAATAACAACTGTATATTATACTTATAGTACTTTTGTGAACAAGTAAGCTGGCAAGGAAATTATATCTAGCATTATGATTTATTTTTGACTGTCTTAGTCCTATGGGTTTTAATGTTCATGATTCTTCAGCTCAGTTGGTAGATTTTTTTTTTGCATTGTCATTCTTTTTTTTTTTTTTATTTTCTTATTCAGTGAGAAGAGGAGAGGCAGACACAGACTACCACACATGCCCTAACTGGGATCCAGGTGGCAAGCCCACTAGGGGGTGAAGCTCTGCCTATCTGGGGCATTGCTCTATTGCTTAGCAACCAAGCTCTTAGATTCTGAGGTGGAGCCCATGGAGCAATCCTCAATGCCTGGGGCCAACTTTCTCTAATCGAACCATGACTGTAAGAGGATGAGAGAGAGAGAGAGAGAGAGAGAGAGAGAGAGAGAGAGGTGGAAAAGAAGATAGGCACTTCTTCTGTGTACCCTGACTAGAAATCAAACCCAGGACATGCACACGCCAGTCACTGAACCAACCGTCCAGGGCCAATTTGTCATTCTTTTTAAACTGGTGAACTAGAGCTTCTTAAAGGATATTTAAATTATCAGGTTTTTGAAACAAAAAAGTACATAAAAGAAGACATAGGTATTAAACTCATGGACTTGGGTTTTAAAGAGCATTTTATGAATTTGACTCCAAAGGCAAGAGAAGTGAAGGCAAAGATAAATGAATGGGACTACATCAGACTAAGAAGTTTTTGTTCAGCAAGAGAAACTGGCAAAATAAACAGACAGCCAACTAAATGGGAAATAATATTTTCAAACAACAGCTCAGATAAGGGCCTAATATCCAAAATATACAAAGAAATATAAAACTCAACAACAAACAAACAATCCAATAAAAAAATGGGAAGAGGACATGAACAGACACTTCTCCCAGGAAGAAATACAAATGGCCAACAGATATATGAAAAGATGCTCATCTTCATTCGTTATTAGAGAAATGCAAATCAAAACTACAATGAGATACCACCTCATACATGTTAGATTAGTTATTATCAACATGACAGGTAATAGCAAATGTTGGAGAGGCTGTGGAGAAAAAGGAACCCTCATTCACTGTTGGTGGGAATGTAAAGTAGTACAACCATATGGAAGAAAGTATGGTGGTTCCTCAAAAAACTGAAAATAGAACTACCTTATGACCCAGCAATCCCTCTACTGGGTATGTACCCCCAAAACTCAGAAACATTGATACATAAAGACACATGCAGCCCCATGTTCATTGCAGCATTGTTCACAGTGGCCAAGACATGGGAACAACCAAAAATCCCTTCAATAGAAGACTGGATAAAGAAGATGTGGCACATATACACTATGGAATACTACTCAGTCATAAGAAATGATGACATCAGATCATTTACAACAAAATAGTGGGATCTTGATAACATTATACGGTATGAAATAAATAAATCAGAAAAAAACAAGAACTGCAGGATTCCATACATTGGTAGGACATAAAAACGAGACTAAGAGACATGGACAAGAGTGTGGTGGCTACGGGGGGGGGGGAGGGAAGAAGGGAGAAGGGGAGGGGGAGGGGCACAAAGAAAACTAGATAGAAGGTGACGGAGGACAATCTGACTTTGGGTGATGGGTATGCAACATAATTGAATGACAAGATAACCTGGACATGTTTTCTTTGAATATATGTACCCTGATTTATTGTTGTCACCCCAATAAAATTAATAAAAATTTATTTATAAAAAATAATAAATAAATACAAAATTATCAGGTTTTACCTTTTACTCCTTGGCAGTATATCCAGAGGTGGATTTAACAGTGGGTGCACCGGGCATGCACTTTGGGCCCCAACTTCTTTTTTTTTTAATAAATAAATTTTTATTAATGTTAATGGGGTGACATCAATAAATCAGGGTACATATATTCAAAGAAAACATGTCCAGGTTATCTTGTCAATCAATTATGTTGCATACCCATCACCCAAAGTCAGATTGTCCTCCGTCACCCTCTATCTAGTTTTCTTCCCAACTTCTTAAGGGTCCCATAAAACACCAACTTTACACATTTTTCTAATGACACTAAGTTTGATTTCATACGTGCAATTTTAACATTAATAGTACATAATATTTTTATTTTTTTAAAAAAAAGGTTAACGTGTTTTCATTTTCCCTGTCTCTTTTTTTTAAGGGGCCCAATATTTTCTTCTGCACCCGGGGCCTCAACCAAGCTTGATCCACCTCTGAGTATGCCGTTCAGAAAAGGCAAATTAAATGTACTGAAACCAACAGCAATAAAAACTAAAGAAGTTTCTTGCCTGACCTGTGGTGGCGCAGTGCATAAAACGTCGACCTGGAAATGCTGAGGTTGCTGGTTCGAAACCCTGGGCTTGCCTGGTCAAGGCACATATGGGAGTTGATGCTTCTAGCTCCTTCCCCCCCCTCCTCTCTCTCCCTCTTTCTCTCTCTCTCTCTCTGTCTCTCCCTCTCCTCTCTAAAATGAATAAATAAATAAATAATTATAAAAAAAAACTAAAGAAGTTTCTTAATATGAAAGAATAAGTTTAATATCAATATCTTATTCAAGACCTTATTATCCAGTTTATGAACTGTTCTTTGGCTCAGATTTTGATCAGTTATGTACATGATCATAAGCTCTGTACTACCAAAATGAGTAGGGCAATGATGTCCTTACACGTCAATATATTTTTATTTCTCTTATACTGGCTTTTGAATAACTTATCTTTCAAACCACATAATCAATCTATTTATTTTTTCTTTGTATTACAGTATGAAGGGTGCCAACTTATTACTCATTTTTTATCTCATATTTATACTCCATAGTAATCAAAGTGCTTTTATTGAGTGTTAAGCTTTTACATCATTTTGTAAGCACTTTTATAGCCTAAATAGAATACTGTGCATACAACTTAAGTCAGTTATATAAATGGTAATTTTGATAAATACCATACATTAAAGCCTAATTTAGACATTTATGTATTTTGTCACATGGAAAATAGCAATCCAGCTTGTTTTTCTTTCTCCTAATAAATAGCTAAGTGCAGAATAAAACTGAATTCATAAAATCACATTTTTACATATATTACTCAGGTTGAAACACAATAAGCAGTGATCTAAAATGGCAAAATATATTTATATAATGCTCAGAAAATTGAAAACTAGTTATATTTTGGGTGTGTTTTTGATGTTATTTTAATGAAGAGGCATAAACCCCAAAATCTAGACTGCTTTTAAAATAATAAGTGTAGGAAGCCCTGGCCAGTTGGCTCAGCAGTAGAGCAGTAGAGCATCGGCCCAGCATGTGAAAGTCCTGGGTTCAATTCCTGGCCAGGGCACACAGGAGAAGTGCCCATCTGCTTCTCCTCCCCTCCTCCTCTCCTTTCTCTCTCTCTCTCTCTTCCCCTTCTGCAGCCAAGATTCCATTGGAGCAAAGTTGACCCAGGCACTGAGGATGGCTCTATGGCTTCTGCCTCAGGTGCTAGAATGGCTTCGATTGCAGCAGAACAACGCCCCAGAGGGGCCAAGCATTAGCCCCGGTCGGCATGCCTGGTGAACCCTGGTTGGGTATATGTGGGGGAATCTGTCTGTCTGGCACCACTCCCCTTCTCACTTCGGAAAAATACAACAACAACAATAATAATAATAATAATAATAATAATAAGTGTAGGATTCTGAAAGGATTGAGCATAAGGAAATCTTGTGGTCCTTGCCACTAATACTTTCTATTTCAGTCAGCTCCTGAAACCTCATTGGGATAAGGCCTTTTCAGGACATAAAAGGTGTCACACTCTCCTAGCTGCTCTGATGACTTCGTCTACTCCTAATTTTCTGAAGAAGAAATCAAATAAGAATGGTTTTAAGTTGGCCCAAAAGAATCCTGGGAACTGGTGGTTGTTCACTTATATAGATGTAGATAAATCCAAAGCATAGGATCTGAAGCAGGAGCCAGATTTGTAAAAATGAATGTTTCCTAAATCTTGGGCACTTTATTTGCTTGTTTGTTTGTTTGTTTTTTGGTTTTATCTATTAAAATGTAAGAACTATAAAGTCAGCCCTGGCCAGTTAGCTCAGTCAGTTAATGTGTTGTCTTGAAAAAATAAAGTTGTGGGTTCTATCCTCAGTCAGGGCACATATGGGAAGCTACCAATGAATGCACAGCTAAGTGGAATAATAAATGAATGCTTCTGAAATAAAAATTAAATACATTAAAAAAAAGAAAAAACTGAACAATAAACGGATGCTTTTCTTTCCCTCTCTCTCTCTCTCTCTCTCTCTCTCTCTCTTTCTCTCCCCAATCTCTTTCTCTCCCCACTCTCTTTCTCTCTCTCTAAAATCAATAAAATTTCAGGTAAAGAACTTTAAAGTCTAAGTCATACACACACACAAATCTTATTCACTGCCACATCCTCAGTGCCTATAATATGATAATAAGTAATAACATTTTGAATATATTTCTAGACTGATGTCATCTGATGATGAAATGCTTTTCAATACAATACTACTTGTGAGTTCTGGGCAATTTCAGGTATTCGTAGACATAGGAAAAAGTCTTGGAAATTAAGAGCATTTTCTGATTGGTTCTAGACAATTAAGTTTAGGAATTCATTCCAGCTTTTGTTTTTTATTAAATGATGGCCCAGTCATATTTGATTAATTAGTTAACACCATTTTTTTAAGAGAGTGAGGTTATCTGTAGCCGAAGATGCAGTCATAAGAGCAGTGTGAGTTTGTGCTAGTTTACTTACTCTTTCTTTTCTTAACATTGTAATATTTTAAAGACACTGGAGCTTCATAATTCAAAATCAGAGAAATTTTTGTAAATAAAAATAAATTTGAAAAAATAAATAAAGAGAAATTATTGTAAAGAAATCTGATTAGCAAGAGTTTGTTTGTATGATTATTCTTATAAACTATCATTGTGTTCATGAATGTAAAGTGAAATAATTGCCAACCCCTTCTAGAAACATATGTTTATAATGGGGAAGAAACAGTTGCCCAAAGGAGGATGTAGTCTCTAGATATAAAGGAGAAAAAATACATTAGCCATTCTAAAATTATTTGCATTGTATGATTTTACTATGCATGATGTTGTCCAAATGAAGAGGCTATTTACAGAAATGCATCTACCAAGACAGCAGTGATGTGTCTGTTTTAACAAAGCATTTACCAAAAGCTTTTACTACATTTTCACAGAAATATGAAGAAATATTGGCTAGAAAATGATTAAATATATTCAGAGCTGGCAGGGTTTCCTAATTAAAAATTGTTGATTAATAAAGAGTTTTAGTGAAGTATCATAGGGCTCTATCCCTTGGCTCTTAAGCATTTGGTATTTTTACTGGTAACTGGGACCAATAAGTTGATGTGCAAGTGAAATTAAAGGTTTTATGGGATAGTTAATTTCATAAATAAATGTTAAAGTCTCTGTTTATTTGAAGTCTAGCAACTCACAATTTAGAAATGTTGTTTGACATCCTTAATTTACTTAAGACTTTTTATAACCTTAGATTGTTCTCAAACCAGCATTCTTGGACCTAACTATTGAAAACTACTTAAGTTTCACGACATATTATGTTTACCTGTTATTCTACCTGGGTGCCTTTTCTCCTCTTACTAACCCCCTTTTCATTTACCTGATTCTATCAATAATTTTTCAATATTTAATTTTGGTAAGAATCCAGTTTAATTAATTTATTTTTAAATATATATATTTCAATTTTTATTATTAATAAAAATATTATTTATTGACTTGAGATAGAGAAGTAAAAACATGAATTTATCGACCCACTTACTTATGCATTCATTAGTTGATTCTTGTATGTGCCCTGACCAGGGATTGAACCCTCAAACTTGGTGTATCAGAATGATGCTCTAATTAAATGAGCTATATGACCAGGACCCCAGTTGAATTTAGTTATAATTATTTTGTGTTTCTGTAGCATCTTAAATCAAAATGTAACATAGCACATTACAAAGTATAGTGTGTTTTGTTGTTGTTGTTGTTGTTGTTGTTATTGCTGTTTACCTTTTATTTCTTTATTTTGTTATCTCTTTTTTTCTCCATAATGCTGAAAGTCACTGAGAAGGGACTAGAATAAGCATTAAGTGTCTCTGTGTTCCCAATCGCAAATACAGTGCCTACTAACATATAATATAAATTCAGTAACTGTCAGTCTAAGAAATGGAAGTAAGGAAGAAGAGACTCAGCATGATTTTGCAATGGTAGAATGTAAATTGTAACATATATGAAGTTTAAAGCTTTGGTTGGAGAAAATTTATAACTAAGATAAGAATTGGTATGACAGTAATCTATAAGGAGAATGTGTAAGTTTTAGTTCACTTCACAGTAAATAGAAAATGATAGCATGAAATGTATTCTTATAGACTTTTTTAGTATGGAATGTGTAATTGATGGAAAACATTTTTATTTTTCTGTGCTCATTCATTTGTTCGGTAGATCATGCCTGGCACTGGGATAGATTGCCCTATGTCCTAGGGATATATCTTGACAAGACACAGTCTCTGTTCTCAAAGCTTTCACACTCTTACTTAAGACTGTCAATTATCATTCATTTTAAAAAAGTGCTAGGATAGAAAATATAACAAGCTGGTGTGGGAGCACAAAGGAGGCGCATGCTATATCCTTTAAAGGTTTGAGAGAAACTAGAACTCCAGGAAGAAGGAGTACTTCATGCAGAATCTTGGAAGTGGAGAGCATAGCCAATTCAAACTAAGTGTACAGTCTGGCAAAGGCAGAGATAATGAGATAGGCAGCTGGAATATGTGCTCTATTTTGTAAGGGCAAGTTATCTCTCACTCTGCTACAATGGAATACTGGAAAATTGGGTTTTATATTTACAACACATTTTATTATTGCTGTTTAAAGTCAGATTGTATCATGGATGTCCTCTTTCTTTATACTATTAAATGAACTATTTTTGATTGTCTCAGTCAAAGGCTGTCACCATTGCCTGATACCTGTTTGTACAAGGGAGTTACACACAGGCAGTGCACTCCCTAATTTTGTATTTAATGCATTCTTCCTTTCTCCTCTCTTCTCTCGTGCTTTTCTGTCCTTCATTTTGCCATTACAGTGATTGCTATTGTTCTTTTTGTTTGTTTGTTTCTGTCCATTTTCCTCTGAATTCTTTTTTTATCACAGGGAGCAAAATTTCTAATGAACCATGTCCATATCACTTTCTGCTGTTTTATATATTGCCATTCTCATTGCTCTTGAAGACTTACATGAAACTTTTGGAGCACTTCTCCCAGATAATTTGATGTCTTTAGCTTAATTTTTTTCTGTTTTGAGTCATCATTTAAGAAACTTAAAATATTTATTATCATGGAGGTTGAGTTTACCCCAAGTGGTAAACTTGTAAGTCTTTAATTAAAATAATTGAATACAGCTATGATTTAAAATTAGTAGGAGATATACCTGTTAAACTTTATTAAATGGTAAGTTGACTTTTAATAAAAGCCAAAGTATAATATTTTAAATAAAGTAGGTACTTTAACTGGTATTTTTACCTTAAAATTGAGTTATTTTTTACATAATTAGCATTTTCTGTCTCCAGAGGAATGGCTGAAAGTTAAAACCCAATGATGGAATTAATAATCAGCACTAATGTATTTCTAGTACAAGAAAACAGAGGTATACCAGGAATATTGAACGATATATGACTTTTCATCAAATATGTGCTTAAATTTTGTATAACATATTTTAGGAAGTGTAATGATAAGCTTAAATATATTTCAATGTGGTCAAGAATAATTGTCATGAGTTCTGGAGATTTGGATATATCAACCAAATTTGTTATCCTAAAAATGGGAGATTTCATGGATATGTAAGAGCTCTATAATACTTGAAGAGGCAATAAGTTCTCACTGACATTTTAATTCTTGCTTTAAAATAGACAAAAAGTTCTGTAAGTTTAAGTAAGGTGGAAAGAGATATATTTGCATCCTTAAAAAGTTTCTTTGTAACAGCATAGTTAAGAGGTAATGAATAGTCTACAAATCAGGACTTGCTAGTCCAGCAGCACTTAATTGTTCATTTTATGAGAACTGTGCTAGATAAAATATCAATTCTCTGTGATCCTATGACTAGAACTAATAAATGCTTCAAAAACATAAAACAAAAATCAAGGAATTAAAAAAATATTATTTTTTTCCAGCCATGAAATCTCTCTTTGATTGAAGCTTTTTTCTGTTAACATCTAGAATCCAGTTCAACTATTTATTGAACACAAGTTGATGCTTCTCATTCCTCTTCCTTCCTGTCTGTCTCTCTCTATCTCTCTCCAGCCCCTCTCTTTTTCTTGCAAAACCAAACAAAAAACAATGCCTGCTCCTCAATTTCAGACTTAAGAATGATAACACAATTAGTAAAATGGAAGTATGTAGATAAGTGGTAACAATTTTTCCCTTTGTTTTGCATTCCTATCTCTGATCCTAAAGTTCATGTATACAGTACTTTACTATTATTTTTATTCTGTTTACTTTATTGATTTTTAGAGAGAGAGGAAGGGAGAGAGACAGAGAAAGAGAAACATCAGTCTGTTCCTGTATGTGCCCTGACCGGGGATCAAACCGGCAACCTCTGTGCTTCAGGATGATGCTCTAACCCAGTGGTCCCCAACCCCCGGGCCACAGACCGGTACTGGTCCATGGGCCATTTGGTGCGAGTCCACAGAGAAAGAATAAATAACTTACATTATTTACATTTTATTTATATTTAAGTCTGAAAGATACTTTATTTTTAAAAAATGACCAGATTCCCTCTGTTACATCCATCTAAGACTCACTCTTGACACTTGTCTTGGTCATGTGATACATTTATCCATCCCACCCTAAAGGCTGGTCCGTGAAAATATTTTCTGACATTAACCGGTCTGTGACCCAAAAAAAGTTGGGGACCACTACTCTAACCAACTGAGCTATCCGGCCAGGGCTTGATTATTATTTTTAATAAATCAATTGCTTTTATATTTTTCTTAGGTAAATAAGCAAATCTTGCTCTAACTTTTCTGTTTTTGTTTTTGTTACTAGCTGTACCCAGCCACACATTGCTGTGTCTCAGTCTGGTTAAATGGAAAAGAAAAAAAGAGAGAAAGCGCACATTTCTAATATGTTTAATTTCACAATGCTTGTGGGTATACAGTATTTTTTGTTGTTCCATTGTCTGTGTAGATATAGAGATTGTCTGGTTTGCCGACTCCAGAACACGCAACATATAATTGTCCATGTAAGAAGCAATCTGTGACTAGATCTAAACCGCAGAATTCTAAAGCTTAGCCCTGAGCTTTGCTGATGGTGATTGCAAACGCCAATCAAATTGGGAACTGCAATCTCTTAAATTGAAAAGGCATATCCCTTGGAATCATAGGAATGCGAGGAATGAGGACATCTTCACCTTTGAAAGGTCCTGTCAAGATTGTTGCTTCTACAATATTGCTCATTAATTTTTTTACTGAAAGCTGTGTGCCGTTCGTTGCAAAGCTTTGGCTGGTTGATATTTCGCAACATGATATTTGGCACACCGATTTTCAATTGTAGTACATGAAATGGTGTCCCTGGCAGATCAACTGAATTCAAAAATCCTGTTGGATAATTAACCGCTTCATCTGCTTCCACTACAGTGTCAACGGACTTGTATGTGACTGCCTCACTTTGAATGTTAGACTGAATAATATGGTTAAGTTCGTAGACATCTTTGTTCTTGGCCGCAAGAACAGCTCATTCACTCAGCCAATCATGATTCTTATAATTGGTTTGACTATTAGGAAATACTTTTTCAACCAATTCTTCTTTTGACGTCACTAAATTGCAGAAGTTATGAAGCAATGAAATTCGTCCTGAGGTCAGATCAACCAGCACCTTTCCGTTTCCAATTTCCAGCAATTGATGTGAGAATATCTCAGCTGATCGATCGTTTTGTGGCTGGACATGCATATTTGTAGTTAATTTTAACGTCTTTATGTGTCGCCACAAAGTAGAGTATTTCAGGCAAACATTTATTTCATCGCTGGTGTCAATCGAGAAATTACAGGTAATGCTTGCCTGAAATCTCTTGCAAGCAATATTAATGCATTCCCAAATGGACTGATGTTTCCACACAAATCTTGCAATGATCGATGAAGAGCCCCAAGCAATTTTTTGTGTGCCATTGTGCATTCATCCCAAACAATAAGTTGGCATTTCTGCAATACTTTTCCCATGCTGGGTGCTTTGGAAATGTTATACATGGGAGTATCAATGAATTGCCTGTTCAATGACAATTTCAAAGTTGGATGAGCAGTTCTTCCACCTGGTAGCAATGTCCCAGCTATTCCGGACGATGCAAGCGCTAAGGCTATGTCATTTTGGAATCAAATTGCTGTCAGAATCAATCTAATTAGGAACATTTTACCAGTTCCCCTGGTGCATCTAAGAAGATTTTGCCAACCCCATTATTGACAGTTTGCATTATTTGATCGTAAATGCCTTTTTGCTCAAGCGTTAGCTTAGGAATATTTGATTTCACATACGTCAAAAGGTCACCCATGTTGTAATTTTGTTCACGACGCAATTCTACATCGAACAAAGCAGCAGTAGATCGAATCAGTGATGGCATTCCCAATTGAGAACTTTGTTTGCAATTTCTAAACACAAATCTTCAATCATTATCAATGCTTCATTGTAGATTTCTGCTGTGAAATCCATGTTCATATTTGAATTTTCCTTGTGTATTCAACGGAAAATATCTTCAGTCATGTTAATTTATATTTCTCCCATAACACTGAAATAAAATAATAAAATATTTAGTATAGCGTGTGTTGCTTTTACGTCCAACAGATGGCGCTGTTTTTCAAAAAAGCATGTTTTTACCTGTCACAGGTGTGACATATATATAATAGGTATATAAAAACATGCACATATTCTAATGCAATGATATGTCAAAATTTCAAAGCAATTAGTGAAGAACTTTTGAGATTTAAGATTTTGAACAAACAGATATTCACATTTTTATTTCACTGGGGAACAAATTGTTTTTCATTTTCTGTTGCATGAGGTTGTAGAAATGTTTATATATATTTCTACATCACTGATTCCAAATCTGAAATCCAATTTTTGGTGAATGCTCTAGTTTTTATGCAATTTTAATTTCTTTTTGTTACCATTAATGGCATGCATTTGTTTTTAAATTGGAGTTAAAGGGCAATGACTCTTGGATTGAACATAACCACAAGGCAATTAATGTTTTACAAACATCACTTTTACATATTTGTAGTTGTTTTTAAATGTAAAAGATCATTATCTGATAAAAAAAACACCCTCTTATTTTGTTTTAAGACTGAATTATGGCTTCTTTGAGTAGGTGTAAATGAAAGAATAGTTCTAATACCTTCTGTTATATATGTGGCTGTTATAAACTTCAACATCAAAGGTGTAATACTTCTTAATTTGTGACACGTGCATATATTGTCTATTTTCAAGTTCCCCTTGGTCATCAAGACAAGAATTGGGCTCCTCATATTGTGTGTCATAATTGTGAGGAAATGCTTTGTGACTGAACAAAAGGAAAATGCAAAGGAATGCCTTTTGGTATTCCCATGGTTTGTCGTGAACCTAAGGACCACAGCAGTGACTGTTATTTCTGTCTGATCCATACAAAGGACATCAGCAAGAAAAAAAAACAGCATATGATTGCAAATTCAAATATCTCTTTAGCAAACGACCTATCCCACACTCTGAGACACTCCCGGTTCCAGTTTTAAATGGTTTTATTTCTTCTAAGAATGAAGAAAGTGAACATAGCGTTCAAGTGCATTTTGATAAGATGCATGAGGAAATGGTTATAGAATCTGAAGAGTCTTCTTTTGATGCCAAGCAGCCATGAACCCCTCAGCAGTTTAGCCAACCCGAATTGAATGACTTAGGAAGAGATTTGAGCCTATCAAAGAAAGCAGCTGAGTTATTAGCTTCCAGACTTCAAGAAATGAAGGTACTTCACCAGTCAGCTAAAGTATCCCATTTCAGGAAGCATGAACAAATTTTTGTGGACTTTTTTTCTGAAGACAAACACTTTGTTTACTGTCATAATATCAATAGTCTTCTCAGCCACTTAAAGTCCAACAGAACGGTGGCTATTTCTTGACAGCTTTAAATGGAGTCTGAAATGTATTCTCCTACACAATGGTAATGTTTATGCAGTGGTTCCAGTTGGTTATCCAACTCATCTGCGAGAAGATTATAATGATATAAAAATTGTCCTCGACTTTCTGAAGTATGAGGAGCATAACTGGATCATTTGTGTGGCTCTTAAAATGGTAAATTTCCTGCTAGGACAGCAGAGAGGTTTCATGAAGTATCCTTGCTTTATGTGTCTGTGGGACTGCTGAGCTTGAAAGAAACACTGGACACAGAAGGAGTGGCCAAAACCTGAAGCTCTCAAAGTAGGGATGCAAAATATTGTGAATTGAGACAGGATCATTTTTCCCCCACTTCACATCAGACTTGGCTTAATGAAGCAGTTTGTTCAGACTTTGAATAGTTTAGAAAGTGAATGCTTTCAACATATTATTTCTGCTCTTCCTGCCTTGTCTTTCGAGAAGATAAAAGCAGGTGTATTTGATGGACCTCACATTCAAACCCTCATACATGACGAATATTTCAGGAAGATGAATAAGGAGCAGAAAGTAGCATGGCAGTCTTTTGTGGCAGTTACAAAGAACTGCCTTGCCAACAAGAAAGCAGAAAACTATGAACTTCTGGTTCAAAGGATGTTGTTGGCTTTCCACGACATTAGAGGTAACATCAGTATTAAGATTCACTTTCTGAACAGTCACTTGATAAGTTTCCCAAAAATTTTGGAGCTGTTAATAATGAGCAGACTACTGCTGGAGCATCAAATGAGATTGTCCTCAACAAGTGCACAAACGCAAGAGCTACAAATGCAAAATTTTTTCTGAATAGAATTTAAATAAATTTTGTGCAAATTTATGATTAAAAGAAGTGTTTTAATATGTTCTATTTCAAAATTGTAGACAAATTCTGATGCAATCATATATTTTAGTGTATTAGTGTATTTACTGCATTATATAAATTATTATATTTTCACAAAGATGATGTCCAAGAAGACATTCTACTTCATTATGTTCAACTAAATGTTGAAAATTTTACAATAAGATGAAAACCTAAAATTTTAAACTGCCAAAAAACTGTAGCTTACAGAGAAAAACTAGTGTCAGATTTGAGATCAGCACACTTGAATTAGGTAAGAACAAGTGCGTTTGTGGATGCAACAAAAATTCTGTTCCCCAGTATTACCTATCTTAAGTTACCTCCTCTCACTTTTGAACTATCTATCAATAACTGCTTCTTAATCCCTTCAAACCTCATAATATCCAGTACAACACTGTTGTTCTGAGTGTAAACTCTGGAGAGTCCTAGTTCATTTCATTTATTAGCTGAATGGTCTTGGATAAGTCACTTACAGTAACCAAACTCAATTTCTTTATCTACAATATTGAAAATAAAAGGGTTTCAATTCCAGCATTGTTGTGAAAATGAGCAAGATATAAATGAACATTCAAGGAGTTTAAAAGTGTGCTTGATAGATAATTCTTTAAAACAGTTATTATTCCAATGATATTAATCTAATATTTATCTAATCTGTTAAACTAATATCTCCGAATAAATTAGAACTAATGTTGCCAGGTTACATCTGTATAATGTTGTATTTTTTAGTAAAATATTATCAAACTCAAAATGATTACTAAATGATGATTTCAAATATTTCAGGAGTATGAAGATTCCTCAAAAAATAAGAACAGAGTTACAAAACATTTTAGGAGTATTGAAAAGTGTGATAGAAATCAGAAAGTACTGCAAATTCTCAGTTTTGAAAAGGGGAAGCTTTTAATATATTAGAAAAAAAAACTTTACCTTTGTGAGTTTGGACCATACTTATAATAGTAGTATTAATAAATATAGCCAGCTATATTTAGTTTGCAATTGCAAAATCAATTTTGAAATCATTTCAATGGATTCATGGTATAAATTAGAATAAAGTTTTTTGATGAGTTGACAGAATGTACTCTTTTATTTTCAACATTTTTTAAATTTAATTAATTGTGTTTACATAGATTCTAGGGTCACCCCAAATGCATCCCCCCTCCCCCTATTCCCCTCAAAGTCTCCCTTGTCCCCCTCCCTACAGCACCCTTCCCCTCCCCTTCAGGTCTATGGCATCCTATCATTCCCTTTGCCTCTGTCTTCTTTTCCTCTGGTCCCTTTGATCTCTCCTCTGTCTCAATTCCATTCCTCAGTTCTCATTATTCCTTGGATTCCTCAAATGAGTGAGGTCATATGATATTTTTCTTTCTCTGCCTGGCTTATTTCACTCAACATAATAGTTTCCAGGTCCCTCCATGAATGTACTCTTTATAAATGTTATATCAATCAATAAATATGTGTATAATATTTAGAAATGCTTATTCCTGCCAAATGATGATTTTTTTTGTAGTACACTTAAAACAAGTCAGTTAATATGAATGAAAACAAAAATACAATGTTGTCCATTACTTCTGTGAAACATTTAAATATCTTTTCCTGGTTTCCTAAGACCTGAAAATAAGTCTAAACCTGCCATACATATCACATAACTATGTAATTTAACTTCCATTAATGCTGTTACTTTCCATTACTCTGGTAAACCATTCTTTTCCTATGGAACTTGTTGAGAGTGGTAGAGAATGAACTGGTATGTATTGAATTTCTATATCTTTAGTCTCCATGCTAATCATTGTACAACATTTCAAAATATAAAATTTCATTTTCTTGAAATGATTCTGAGCAATAGGTGTTGTTCTCACTTTACAAATGAAGCATATAATAAAGAGAAAAAAAATACTATGTTTAAATTCTTGTTAGTGAGGGACAAAAATGGGGAAAAGGTCTTCCTATATTAATGTTTTCTTTCCTACCACTTCCCTATACAGTCCTGTATTGTTTTTCAGTGTTTGTTCAGTCATCACTGCTTTATAAAATACAAATCAAATCTCTGAAGACTTTAACTTAAATTATTCAAAATTTATAAAGCCTTGTTTAAGTGGAACTCTTTTCACTTGGTACTAGAACTCTTACAGACAGCATTATCCTATAGTTCTATAAAATGTTACCCTAAAATCCTATCATTTATTATATCATAAACATTTATTTAGTATTTCACATGTTATGTTACAATCATATATGTTTCACCAGCTTTTATTGTAGAATATAGGAACCATATCTTTACATGGATGACATCATAGAATCAAGGAAGATAATAACCAATTTATAGATATATACTATATATATATATATATATACAATATATACTATTTTTACTTACTATTTTATTTTATTTTTACATTTGCTCCCTCAACTAATATTTTTAATAATAGAAATGAAGTAATAGACAATTTAATTTAGTTCTCACATTTTAACCCCATTTTTAAACTAGCCCATATTAGTGAGTTTGTGTAAAAGAAAATATGATATATCTAAATATTAATAATAATAAAGAAAATGATTAATACTAAACATACTTCTATTCATGAAAACACAATGTGGTTAGAAAACTTACCCATAAGTTATATCAACTCCAAAATAACCCAGTCATTTCTTTACTTTTGTTTATTTTATTATTATTTTTTAGAGAGAGGCAGAGAGAGAGAGAGAGAGACAGGAACATCAAGCCATTCCTATATGTGCCTTGACCAGGAATTTAACCAGCAATCTCTGCACTTTGGGACAAAGCTTCAATCATCCAAGCTATCTGGTCAGGGTAATTATTTCTTAATACATAAGAAGGCCCTATGCTGCCAAGGACAAATAGTTGGCAATGGCAGTCATCTGGGCATATTATCTTACACACAGATAAGTATTGAGACAAGGCCATTTGTTGGAAAAATAAAAAACAGATATTTGGCATAAGGGAAATTAGTTTCTATGTGAATTTATGTATATATTCCTAATAATATGATGCTACCTCATTTAAAACACAAGATTCTTTTAAAATTTGGCAATATGCGTTAATGAATAGTTAATGTTTCAAAAAACAAATATAATCTCATACTTATCTACTATTTCTTCAATTTTTTGAGGTATAATTGATGTAACATTAGTTTTAGATGTATAGCATATTGACTTGCTTTTTATACAGATTGTGTAATTATCACTCCTGAAGTCTAACTAACATCCATCACTAGTCATTGTTTCAAATATTTTTCTGAGATAATAATTTTTAATATTTACTCTCTTAGCAACTTTTAAATGTGCACTACAGTGTTATTCCTTTTAATTAATTAACTAATTTATTTATTTTTTAGGTGAGAGGAATATAGTGAGAAAGACACCCTCATGCATCCTGACTGGGATCTATCTGGCAACCCCATCTAGGGCTGATGCTTGAGGACTGAGCTATTTTTAGCACCTGAGGCTGATGTGCTCAACCAACCAAGCTATCCTTAATGCCTGGGGCTGACACTTGAACCAATTGAAATACTGGCTGCTGGAGGAGAAGAGGGAATGAAGGGGGGAGGGAAGAGGAGAGAAGCTGATGGTTGCTTCAACTGTGTGCCCTGACCAGGAATCAAACCTGGGAAGTCCATATGCTGGGTTAATGCTCTATTCACTAAACCATTAGCCAGGGCCATACTACTGTATTATTAACTAGAGTTATCATGATGTACATTCCATTCTCAAACCTTATAATTGGGTGTTTATATCTTTCACTCCCATCACTTAAGCTTCCCACTCTACTTCTCATCTCTTGCCGTGGCAACCACCAGACTGTTCTCTATGATCTTGAGTTTTTGTTTGTTTTTATATTCTACATAGTGAATTTATAAAAGTATTTGTCTTTCTCTAACTTATTTCACTTAGAACAATGCTCACAAGCTTCATTTATGTTACTGTAAATGAAAATATTTCACATTTTTTAAGTCTGACTAATATACCTGGGTATATATATCACAATTTCTTTACCTATACATCTATTGATGAACATGTATATTACTTTCATATCTTGGCTACTGTAAATACTGCTGTAGTGACCAACTTTTTTACAATGAAAAGGACAAAAATTGGAAAAAAACAATATCGTAAATAAAAGAAACATTTTATTCATTGCAACAATACACTATAATATGATAAATGCTTAATAAAAATTTGTAATATTTTATATTATAATTAAGCTTATATGCCTATTAATTTTTAATAATACCTGTAAGAAAAAAGTACTCATTTAGATACAAATATGTCACATTACATGCAATGGATCAACTCTGAATTGATTGAATACGGACATTTACAGATTAGTCTTCCAATATCAAAAAGGAGGACATGTAGGACACTTTTCAAGGGAGGATGGAACTTACAAAAGGACTATCTTCCCCAAAGGAGGATAACTGATCACCTTAAAAAGGAAAAGGAGAAAACTGAGGAAGGAGGGGCAGGCTCCCTCTTCCATGAGAAGGAAGACACAAAGAGAATACAAGGGAATGGAACCAACAGGGGTAACCAAGTCAGCCAGTGATAAATTAACTATACCCCATAGTTACAATGCAAAACAAGAATAGGAAGATCTGTATGTAACTATGGCCAGTGATCTGGAAAGTCCTTCCCTCTTGGCTAACCCCACCAAAACTTTCCCTCCCTTCTCCTTGAGTCCTTAAAGAAATCACATGCCCATTACTTAAATACTGTAAAGGTATATAACCTGAGCCCTGGCCGGTTGGCTCAGCGGTAGAGCGTCGGCCTAGCGTGCGGAGGACCCGGGTTCGATTCCCGGCCAGGGCACACAGGAGAAGCGCCCATTTGCTTCTCCACCCCTCCGCCGAGCTTTCCTCTCTGTCTCTCTCTTCCCCTCCCGCAGCCAAGGCTCCATTGGAGCAAAGATGGCCTGGGCACTGGGGATGGCTCTGTGGCCTCTGCCTCAGGCGCTAGAGTGGCTCTGGTCGCAACATGGTGACACCCAGGATGGGCAGAGCATCGCCCCCTGGTGGGCAGAGCATCGCCCCTGGTGGGCGTGCCGGGTGGATCCCGGTCGGGTGCATGCGGGAGTCTGTCTGACTGTCTCTCCCTGTTTCCAGCTTCAGAAAAATGAAAGAAAAAAAAAAAAAAGGTATATAACCTGTAAGAAAATCAACTTTGCGGAGCCCATGTTTTGGAGCTACAAACTCCACATGCTCCACTGGCTTTAATAAATCCTACTTCCTCATCAAGTTGTCTGGCTGTTTTTGTCCTCTGATTCCTACAATAAAATTATAAAACTTTGTTTTGTGTGTGTGTGTGTGTGTGTGTGTGTGTGTGTGTGTGTGTGGCAGAGACAGAGAGAGTCAGACAGAGGGACAGACAGACAGGAAGGGAGAGAGATGAGAAACACCAATTCTTTGTGGTGACTCCTTAGTTCATTGATTGATTTCGCATATGTGCCTTGACCAGGGGCTACAGCAGAGTGAGTGACCCCTTGCTCAAGCCAGTGACCTTGAGTTCAAGTTGGTGAGCCTTGCTCAAACCAGATGAGTCCACGCTCAAGGGTACTCAAACCTGGGTCCTCCACATTCCAGTCCAACACTCTATCCACTGCACCACTGCCTGGTCAGGCAAATTATAAAACTTTTCAGGAAAAATAAGTGCCAAAAGAACAAGAGAAAAAAAAAGCAAATTGAAACTGATAGAGGAAACTCAAGAGTTAAAATTTTAGCTTGAGTAATGACAGCTATGGCTTTGGTTTTGGTCAGTGGGCATTATAGTTAAGGCAAGTAAAATCTTTGTTCTAGGAGCTGGGATACCTGAACAGGCCTACCTACATGATGTAACAAGATATGTGAGTGATTCACCTTTGTCAGGCCTGCAGGGGACTGCAAGGAAAACCTTTGTATGCCAAGGATGCAACTGGTCTATGACTATAATTAACTTAATTTTGACTATGATCTGATCAACTCTCCCTTAAAATCCCAAAACTCTTACCTACTCTTTTTTTTTCCCTTATGAAAAAGGCTGACTAGGGAAAGGATGTTGATATGATTAGGGAATGTAACCTGCATCTCCCCAGATTATTGGCCATTAGAATAAAACACCCATAAAAATTGAATCTCTGTCTCTGAATTGATAAACAGGCAGTAAAAACGCCATTATGTTTTTCAGCTTCAAAATGACATTTCTTATATTTAACATGAGTTATTGAGACAGAGTTGAAAAGATAAGTTTAAGAGTTATTAGTGAATCAGTTATATTTAATTCCATGGAATTTTGGAAGATAGAATA
Source organism: Saccopteryx leptura (assembly GCF_036850995.1). Lineage (NCBI taxonomy): Eukaryota > Metazoa > Chordata > Mammalia > Chiroptera > Emballonuridae > Saccopteryx > Saccopteryx leptura. The sequence continues at coordinate 61,695,977 of NC_089506.1, read as the reverse complement.
ATCAAAAGAGAAAATGACTCATCACCAAACTCTGATGAAACCTAACATCTGACTATATGGAGATAAGGGGTCAGTGAAGTAGATCGAAAGGAAACAGCTGTGGAAGAGACACAAACTCTCCTCTGTCCTCAGGGTCCTTCTAGCTGTGATAAAGGAGCCCATAAATTAAAATTTTGGCATTAGTAATAGTAGTTTCTCAATTGTAATGAATAGGAGATATGTAAGAGTTAGGAAATAGTTAATTGACTTACTATTCTCTCTTAATAGATCCCTAGCCTTTACTTTGAAATGTAGCAAAAAGTTTACCTTCACAGGAATGTGAGGGAAAGCTTTCATTGAGGAGGGACCTGAAAATTAGGAGAGTGTAATCACAATAGCTGTACCTGAAAGCCTGGCCACAGAATTTACTGTGAAAAGTTAGGGCCTATATGTTAATTAGAAACTTAGTTCACCAATCTGACAACCTGTCCCCGCTGCCTTGAAGATTTACCAAGGACACTAGAGAGGACGATGCTGAGTGGGCCAGTGCTACATCAGATGAACTTGCAGGGGAGAGATTTCTGCAGCTGAATCCCCACCTCCTGCGCATTATGTTAGTAACTGTATGGACTTTTACTTTATTTTTTTCCCCCCTGAACCCTATAAATACCAGCAGCACAGGAGAGTGTTAAGGTAGCTTTGTGGACAGAATTCCCCTGCCTTCTCAGGGTACTGGTGTTTCTGAATTAAAGGCACTCTTATACACTCAGTCCAGTTCATTTCTTTTACAAGCTGTCCCAAACCCAGCCTGTTCGGGTAACAGCTGGTTGATAATCAAATAGATGTGAGACAGATAAACAAGAGAAAATAATCAAATTTAATAATACATATGTATGGGAACCCCACATACATGAGAGAGTCACTTCTCCCCACACACGGGGGAGGTTCAGAGAGAGAAAAAGAACATGGCATTTCATCTGAGCTAGGCATCTGGGAGGCTTCTGAGTCATTACAGAATGGCTAAAGAAGATGTTTAGTAAACAGAAGAGGTAAACAGAATAGGTCATCTTTGACAACCTCCCATTACAAGCAATGCCCCTAATTCAAGTTCTTTCAAGTAGTCTAGGCCAAGGCAGAAATTTCTCCTGATCCTGGTAAATAGCAAAATCCTGTCTTCAGTCACCAAGGCCACTTAAAGAGTAAATGGTTTAAATTTCCCCTCCACAACCAGCAGGATAAATAGCTTAAATCACCTTACTCAGGGAGATAGATAGCAGAAATCCAATTGGTGTCATTTTTTTTGACATAACCAAGGACAGATGAAGTTAAGGGAGTAAATCTCATTTTGGGGCATCAGCATAAATCTGATGAATACTCTTTTGAGATCTTCCCCTAAGACCCCACCGAAACTCCTAGACTTTAAAACCCGTAAGATAAGGAACCCAGAGAGTCCTCTCCTGGAAGAATGCTACACCATTCCCTTCTTCTTCTCCCACTATTAGAATGTCTCCTAAACTCTAAGGGACCCCCACAAGCAATGGGCAAGTGCAGCTTGTCTGAGCCTAACACCCTGAACCTGGCTCCAAAACCCCCTTTCCTCTGGCTTTTCCGTGAGCCAAATCAGCCCTGCTTCTTTTCTAGAATATGTGGGATTTGGGGCAGCTCTTTGCTTTCAGCCCATCAAAAGAGACAAACCTGACTGAATGTATAAGTGTCTTTAATTTAGAAATACTGGTGTACCCTAGAAGGCAGAGGAGTTCCTATCCACAAAGCTGCCTAAACATTCTCCTGGTGCTGCCAGTATTTATTGAGTTCAGGGAAAAAGAAAAAAAAGTAAGAAGTCCATGCAGTAAGAAATGTAACAATGTCCAGGAGGTGGGGATTTAGCTGCAGAAACATCTCTTCTGCAAGTTCTTCTGATGTAGCATAGGCTTAATCAGAATGGTCCCATCTGATGTCCTCTGTAAATCTTCAAGACAGCCGGAGCCAGGTGTCTTGCGGGAACAGCAAGGACCCGATGCCTCTGGGTTCATCTGCCTCTGGGAATTATCTGGGAAAAGACTCCCAGTTTTCTTAGGAGATAAAGTAGAGATTTAAGATTGGTGAACTGAGTCTCTAACTGGCATATAGGTTCTAACTTTTCATAGTAAATCCTGTGGTTAGTCTTTCACAAACAACTATTGTGATTTAAACTCCCCTAATTGTCAGTTCCCTCCCTGAGGTAAGCTTTTCCTGACATTTCTGCAAAAGTAAACTTTTTGCTACATTTCAAAGTAAAGACCAGAAAGCCATTAAGAGACACTAGCAAGCAGATTCTTTCCTTGTTCTTACATGTCTCTTATTTATTACCACTAAAAGACTACTCATCACTGAAGCCAAAGTGGAGTCTCACTTTGGGACTGCCCTAAACCTTGGTGCTCTCTTGCTGCTTCTTCTGTCCTAAGCCTTTTCTTGTTTCATTGTCCCCAGCTTTAATAAATGTCCTCTCAAAATCACCTGGACTTGTGTTGTGAAATATTTCCAGCACAAAGTCAAAAAGCCACAACTACAGGCTGTAGTAAGGTACCAAATAATAGAAAAATTAGTATTAATATTTTAGGAAAAATAATCAGGTGTTTTGCTCTCTCCTTTCTGCAGGGAGTGAGGAAAAAGGAATGTGGGAATTTTATGGCATTCAGAGACATACTATGTTAAAAAAAAAAAACAACCCCTTTTACTAGGAAGCTTAAAGGGCATTTTATAATTTGGGCTAAGCATACGGAGAAATTTTGTAAATATAATTTCTATACTTGAGCGTGCTTTGCACCAACTTAGGATAGGCAACACCATTATAATGTAAATAAAGAGGTTTTGTGCTAGGGAGACTTAGATTCCCTCTCTTCCCCCACACCTGTAAGGAAGAGGATAAACACCTAACCAGATGCTGGGTAAAGGGGGAGAGATAAGGCAAGCCCCTTTTCCTCTCCTCTCTTTTCCTTCTTTAATGGGCTATTCATGGACGCTTATCCCCTGGCCCCATGTAGGCTCCCCCCTCCCCTCCTGAAGTCATATAGTTAATGCATATTAACTCTAAACAAAGGGAAGGCAAATGAACACTGAAAGATTTAGGAGTATCTTTTAATATGTAGAACATTTTTCACTATTGTATTACCTCGTAAATTTTAGTATGTAGAAATATTTTTATAAATCCTATAAATGAATGTGATAAGCTTGCTGATGAGTTGTGTCATCTCTCCCCTCCTCCTTTTCCTGCCAACCTGTGTGTGATCAAAGGTATAGAACCTGCCTCAGGGTAATATGCTGGACGCACAATTTGGGTCAGCCATGCTCCGTGTTAGTCATATGCGGCTGACATATTAATAAATCTTCTCCTTTTAATAAAACTCCTTAAAAATTCATTTGGACTTGGTGTCTCTATGTAAACCTGGTAGAATGGTACGTTACAGCAAGGCCAGCTGAAGTAGAGCAAATCTGGGCCTGGTCACTTTCCAGTAACAATCTGAATATTATTACATAAACACATGTTGGAGTGATTAGCTCTGAACCCTCACATAGCCAATGTGGTAGGAAAATATTTAATAGTGTCAAAAGTGTTTTAAGAAAAAATTTCAATGATGTTAAATCATGTTTAAAAATGAGAAAAATGCAAATAGAGATAGGCATATTAAATTTCAAAACATGGAGTTTTTGCCTGATGAAGGTGGCACAATGGATAGAGCCTCTACTCAGAGCGCCGAGGCCCCTGGTTCAAAATCTGGAGGTCAACATGGGAGATCATCTGATCCAACAGTCACTGGTTTGAAACCCCAGGCTTGAGGCCTCCCCACCCCACTCCCATCAAGGCACGTATGAGAAGCAATCAATGAACAATTAAAGTAAAGTAACTACAAGTTAATGTTTCTCATCTCTTCCCTTTCTGCCTCCCTTCCTGTTTCTCTCTCTCTCTGGAAAAAAAAAAATGGAATCTTGTTAGCCTTGGTAAAAATAATTTCACTGGAATGGTGGGAACCAAAGGCAGATTCATGTATGTTAAAAATAACTGAGGTTAAATAAATGGAAAAATTTTATAAACAGTTTTGGGGGACAATTTAGCATAAAAATCAAGTAAGATGTACAATTTTTAAATGAAATATGGAGAAAAGAGACTCTTAATGGAAAAGATAGGTCATGGTTGTATGCCTATGGAATTGTGAACAACACGGTAAGTGTTTCAAAGTCCTTACAAAAGAAGGGGAGGGGATTTTGTTTTGAGAAGGGACACAGTCTTCATTGTAAAACAACAGATGATAATGAAAATGGGTCCAATCATAGGATTATTTGCAGATTAATTAGGGGGAAGTTAAATGTGTTCTACTCTGAATTCTCTTTTCTTAATAAAATATGAGTCTAAATCATCCTAACAGTGGGTTTTCTAGGAGGATTATGGAGTTTTAAGAAGTTGAATATATTTTAAGTAACCCTTGTGATAGAAAAATAAATCTGTCAGTGTGGAGTGGCTAGATGGGTTTGATCATGACACTTTTAAAGTGAATGTATCTGAAGTTTTCCACCATTCCTAAGCTGTTTGGATGCAGATATGGAAATCACAGACAACATTTTTATCTGGCCTTGGACTCTACTCAGATGAAAGGACTGAACAGTCTTTTGATTAAAGTAAGGATGACAGGTTGGCCAGCAGTGAAGCAAAATCAGGAGAGACTAGTGCACAATAAAAATCTTATACAAATAATCAGTTTGGGAAATATATGACTTCAGAATTATTTTAGTAGGAATACTTGAGTAAACTGGTTGGTGAGTTAGAAAGTTATTATCAATGTAGCATGATTGTAAGGCAAAAAAAAATATTAAATTGAGTGTATCTATAAATACATTTCTTCTGATTTCTAAAGTGTAGCCATATTTCACAGTTCCTTAGTTGAAGAACTTTTTCAAGATAAAAAGCAGAAGCAGCCTGTTTTTGTTTTGCTTTTTTGTATTTATGCTACTACAACAAAATATTACAGACTGAGTAGCTTGTTAACAAATTTATTTCTCACAGTTCTGGAGGCTGGAAATCTGAGATCAGGATGCCAGCCTGGTTAAGTGAAGGTACTCTTCTGATTGTCAGACTTCTCTCTGTGTCTTTACATGGAAGAAAGGAGAAGAATTTTCTTGGACCTTTTTAAAGGCATTAATCTCATTTATGAGGGTGAAGCCCTCATGACTTAGTAGCCACCCAAAGACCCCCACCATGTAATACCATCACATTACTCATTATAAATTTTTTGAGGGGGCAGACACAAACATTCAAATCATAGCACCACTCAATGTTAATTTATTTCTCTGTCTTAAAGTATAAAGAATGGGATAGAAGATGTACAGGGTCTTTGAGTAAGATGAGAGAGAAATTGGGGCGAGACAGAACAATTTTTGGAAACCAGAAAAGTGAATGTTTTAGTGGCAATATTGAATCTTTTACAAGTCTTATAAACAAATATTAAGAAGTCCTGTTTTTTTGTGTGTGTTCCAAGAAATGACTCACTAAAAAGAACGACCTTCCTCATATGATTTAGATAAAAATTCATGGATGCACTTCTTGTTTACCTATGATGTGGCCACACACAGATCCTCCAAATTTCTATTCTTGGCCTCATAAATGATTAGCTGAACTGCTTATCCTCACTGATAAATAGGAACAAAATGATTTTCAATCTAACTTCAGTTGAGATTTTTTTCTTCCTCCAGTACCCTAAAATTTGGCCCACTCACAGCCTGCACCAGCAAACAACCCTTCAGAGAATAGGCTGGCTTCAGCGTAAAACATTCTCTGATTCAGCAGATCACCCTTTCATCTATCCTCTCACACTCAATTCTTTCTCTCTTTCTTTACTCCTGTTTGTAAAAAAAAACAAACAAAAAAACACATTAACAAAAAACCTTGCAGCCCTGCCTGGGTAGCTCAGTTGGTCAGAGTGTTGTCTCAATATGCCGAGATTGTGGATTCAATCCCTGGTCAGGACACATAAAAGAATTAACCAATGATAGCATGAATAAGTGAAACAACAAATTACTGTCTGGCCTGACCAGGCAGTGGTGCAATGGATAGTGTCGGACTGGGATGTGGAGGACCCAGGTCTAAGACCCCGAGGTCGCCAGCTTGAGCACAGGCTCATCTGGTTTGAGCAAAGCTCACCAGCTTGGACTCAAGGTCGCTGGCTCGAGCAAGGGGTTACTCGGTCTGCTGAAGGCCCACAGTCAAGGCACACATGAGAAAACAATCAATGAACAACTAAAGTGTCGCAATGAAAAATTGATAATTGATGCTTCTCTTCTCTCTCTGTTCCTGTCTGTATGTCCCTCTTTCCTGACTCTATGTCTCTGTAAAAAAACAACAACAAAAAACAAACAAACAAACAAAAAACTGGCTGTGCTCCTCTCCCTCTCTCTCTCTCTCCCTGTTCTCCTTCTTTCTCTTTCTTCCCCTCTTGTCCTTCCTCTCACCTTTCTCTCCATTAATCAATAAAAAAAGAAAACTTGGAGAGATGACGTCAGAGTAATGGCGGGGTAGGAAGCGATACCGATAAATCTCCCCCAAAACTCAACAAGATCTTCAACCAGAAACAGAAAAACCTATACTTGGAGCTTCCAGATGCTTCGCAATACACCCAAAGGTATGATTGAGTGAAAAATTGGCTAAATATATAACCAAACCCCGAAGGAAATAGGGAGTAAGAAATGCTCCGCCTTCCTCACTAACCTAAACAGGGCGGCTTTCTCTGGTAACTGTGAATATAGAAACTGAGGCGGGCAAAGGGGGTGAATACAAACGGCCGAACCAGGCTGTGGCACGGAGATCCAAGCCGAGGAAAATCTGATCCTGTGGCAACCCGGGCAATACAAGCTAATACTTGCGCCAAACCCAAACAAAGAAAGACAAGCGGCGCGGACATTTTACCCGGTCTCCTGGTTGGTGCGCAGTTAGTGGGCGAGAGATTTCTTCCTAAGCCCCGGAAGTGGGTGCCCGTGTTGCCCCACGGAGAGGCAGGGTCAGAGGCCTTTCTGTGGGCCGAGGGCAGAGTCTCTGGGCAGCCCCAGCGCCCTGGGAAAGCCACGCACGGGAGGGAGTGAGAACTAATTCCAACGGTGGAGATTTTCCGTACTGGAGGGTGTTTCACTCAGAGGGAAAGCGGCCGGCCTCATATCCTGGTTTGCGCGCGCAGATAAGGAGTGCGCGATTCCTCCGAGTGCCTCGGCAGTGCGCGCCAGTGTTATCGCACAGAGGGGCAGAGTCAGGGGCCTTTGTGTGGGCCAAAGCGGAATCTCGGGCCGCCCCAGCGCCTTGCAAAAGCCGCGCACGGGGACGGAGCGAGACTCAATTCCAACGCTGCAACTTTTCCCTGCGGTTGGGGGTTTCACTCAGAGCGTGAGACTGCTGGCCGGATATCCTGGTCTGCGTGCACAGCCAGTGAGTGAGAGTTTCCTCCAAGCACCCCGGAAGTGGGCGCCCGCTTGTGTTACCGGACAGAGTGGCAGAACCAGAGGTCTTTGAATGGCCGGAAAGCCCGCCTGATTATGCTAGCATCTCTGACTGACTGAGCCTTACCCAGAGCCCTGTGCTGAGTGGAAATAGAGTGGGGAGTTGCCAGCTCTTTGAGCCTCTTACTATCCAGGCAGAGGCAGCAGCAACCTCATAGCTGGATTATCAGGCTACTAATTGAGGAAGGAAAGACTAGGAGAAAGGCTCCAGGAACACGGACTCTCTCACTGTCGGAGCCTATAAATGCTAATAGCCTCGACTGCCAACGAGACTAAAGCACAATACATGACATTGCCATAGAGACTTATCAACTGCAAACCTCCACCTGAGCGTGGCAAAGGGGCAAAACCCGGGGTACAGAGTCACCGACCAGGAAGAGGGAGAGAAAAGAAAAAGCAAGAAGATAACCTCTCAAAATCAAGAATAATCTGCAGACTTTATAACCTATCCCATTTTATTATATTTGTTCGTTTGTTTCTCTTATCTTCATTCTTGATACTTTTTTTTTCCTCCTCCAATTTGGCCGATTAACTCTCTACCGGTCTTACTCTCTCCTCTCCTTGAACTACACTAGCCATAAGTGTTATATCTCCCATTATCTTTTCTCTTCTCTTCCTTTCTCTCTATGAGGGTTGCACTCCAAAACCCTTAACTCTCTCTCTCTCTCTCTCTCTCCTTTCTTTTTTCTTCTTTTAGTGGTTCCCTCTTTTTTTTTTCTCTCTCTCTCTTTCTTTTCTCCCTCTATATTAGTTTCTTCCTTTCTCCTTTACATCTCCTCTCATTCAAACCTCAATAACAAACAAATTATCTTATCTGGGACTCAAACTCATGTTTGTGGCATTTTGGGGGGTTTTTACTTCACCTTTTTAACTCACTAGCAGTGCTCCCATCCCTGGCTCTCTATATTATCTAGTTCTTGTTCCACTAAATACAATAGTAATTTTTTTATTTGTCCCCCCATTTTTCCGTTTTCCTCTTAATCCTCTCATCATAACTCTTAGACAACCAACACCTAAAAGCAAATCATTTTATTCTTGACCCAAATTTTTTCCTTATTTGCTTTTTGTGGGTCCATACGCTCTTTTTTTTTTCTTTTTTCTTTCTTTCTTTTTTTTTTTTTTTTTTTTTTTGCCCCTTTATTACTTTTCCCCAATTCAGGCCCTCCATCACAGGCATTGTTTGTTATAATTCACAGTCCACCACAAGATTTTATCAAGAAAGAGGGGAGAGGAGAGGAGAGGAAAAAAGGAGGGGGGGAATAATTTCCTTTTTTTTTTTTTTTTTTTTTAATTTTTATTTTATTTTATTTTTCTTTATTTCATTATTAATTTTTTTTTAAAAAAAACAACTCTTTTCGATTTTTTTAAATTATTTTTTAAACTTTTTATTCTTTATTAAATCTCATTAATACTATCAACAAAACCACCCTCAGATGCCATTAAGGAAGAGAAAATCGAATATCATGGATACAAAAGAAAGAGAGGTAACACAGCTAGATGAGGAAAAATCTATGGAGAAAAAATTTAATATATTGGAAACCTTGGAGCTAAATGACAGAGAATTCAAGATAGAAATCCTAAAAATCCTCCGAGATATACAAGAAAACACAGAAAGGCAATTTAGGGAGCTCAGAAAACAACTCAATGAACACAAAGAATATATGTCCAAGGAAATTGAAACTATAAAAACAAATCAAACAGAGATGAAAAACTCAATTCACGAGCTGAAAAACGAAGTAACAAGCTTAGCTAATAGAACAGGTCAGATAGAAGAGAGGATTAGTGAAATAGAAGACAAGCAACTTGAGGCACAACAGAGAGAAGAAGAAAGAGACTCAAAAATTAAAAAAAATGAGATAGCCCTACAAGAATTATCTGACTCCATCAAAAAGAATAACATAAGAATAATAGGTATATCAGAGGGAGAAGAGAGAGAAAATGGAATGGAGAACATACTCAAACAAATAATAGATGAGAACTTCCCAAGCCTGTGGAAAGAAGTAAAGCCTCAAGTTCAAGAAGCAAACAGAACTCCAAGTTTTCTTAACCCCAACAAACCTACTCCAAGGCATATCATAATGAAATTGACACAAACCAACAGCAAAGAAAAAATTCTCAAGGCAGCCAGGGAAAAGAAGAATACAACATATAAAGGAAGGCCCATTAGATTATCATCAGATTTCTCAGCAGAAACTCTACAAGCTAGAAGAGAGTGGACCCCAATATTTAAAGTCCTGAAAGAGAGGAACTTTCAGCCACGAATACTATACCCATCAAAGCTATCCTTCAAATATGAAGGAGAAATAAAAACATTCACAGATACAGAAAAGATGAGGGAATTTATCATCAGAAAACCCCCACTCCAGGAATTACTAAAGGGGGTTCTCCAATCAGATACAAAGAACAAAAAAAAACAGAGCCACAAGTAAAAGCTCCAAGAAGAACACAATAAAACCAAATTTAAACTGTGACAACAACAAAAAGAAAGAGGGGGAGAAGATGGAGATTAACAGTAGCAAAGGACGATGGAGTGCAAAAGTACTCACAAAATAGTTCGCTACAATGAACAGGGTAGGGACCCTTTTCATTATTCAAAGGTAACCACCATTGAAAAAACCACCACAGAAGCACATGAGATAAAAAAGATAGCAACAGTGGAAAGATGTATGGAATACAACCAAATAAAAACAAGAGATAGAAAAACAAAAGAGAAGGATCAAACAAGACACAAAACTAACAGAAAGCAAGATATAAAATGGCAATAGGGAACTCACAAGTATCAATAATTACACTAAATGTAAACGGATTAAACTCACCAATAAAAAGGCACAGAGTAGCAGAATGGATTAAAAAAGAAAATCCAACTGTATGCTGCCTACAGGAAACTCATCTAAGTAACAAGGATAAAAACAAATTCAAAGTGAAAGGCTGGAAAACAATACTCCAAGCAAATAACATCCAAAAAAAAGCAGGTGTAGCAATACTCATATCGGATAATGCTGACTACAAGACAGGAAAAGTACTCAGAGACAAAAATGGCCATTTCATAATGGCTAAGGGGACACTGAATCAAGAAGACATAACAATTCTTAATATATATGCACCAAACCAAGGAGCACCAAAATATATAAGACAGCTACTTATTGATCTTAAAACAAAAACTGACAAAAATACAATCATACTTGGAGACCTCAATACACCACTGACGGCTCTAGATCGGTCATCCAAACAGAGAATCAACAAAGACATAGTGGCCTTAAACAAAACACTAGAGCACCTGGATATGATAGACATCTACAGGACATTTCATCCCAAAGTGACTGAGTATACATTTTTCTCCAGTGTACATGGATCATTCTCAAGAATTGACCATATGTTGGGCCACAAAAACAACATCAGCAAATTCAGAAAAATTGAAGTTGTACCAAGCATATTTTCTGATCATAAAGCCTTGAAACTAGAATTCAACTGCAAAAAAGAGGAAAAAAATCCCACAAAAATGTGGAAACTAAACAACATACTTTTAAAAAATGAATGGGTCAAAGAAGAAATAAGTGCAGAGATCAAAAGATATATACAGACTAATGAAAATGACAATACGACATATCAGAATCTATGGGATGCAGCAAAAGCAGTGATAAGAGGGAAGTTCATATCACTTCAGGCATATATGAACAAACAAGAGAGAGCCCAAGTGAACCACTTAACTTCACACCTTAAGGAACTAGAAAAAGAAGAACAAAGACAACCCAAAACGAGCCGAAGAAAGGAGATAATAAAAATCAGAGCAGAACTAAATGAATTAGAGAACAGAAAAACTATAGAAAAAATTAATAGAACAAGGAGCTGCTTCTTTGAAAAGATCAAGAAAATTGACAAACCCTTGGCAAGACTTACCAAGGAAAAAAGAGAAAGAACTCATATAAACAAAATCCAAAATGAAAGAGGAGAAATCACCACGGACACCGTAGATATACAAAGAATTATTGTAGAATACTATGAAAAACTTTATGCCACTAAATTCAACAACCTAGAAGAAATGGATAAATTCCTAGAAAAATACAACCTTCCTAGACTGAGTCAAGAAGAAGCAGAAAGCCTAAACAGACCTATCAGTAGAGAAGAAATAGAAAAAACCATTAAAAACCTCCCCAAAAATAAAAGTCCAGGTCCTGACGGCTATACCAGCGAATTTTATCAAACATTCAAAGAAGACTTGGTTCCTATTCTACTCAAAGTCTTCCAAAAAATTGAAGAAGAAGCAATACTTCCAAACACATTTTACGAAGCCAACATAACCCTCATACCAAAACCAGGCAAGGATGGCACAAAAAAAGAAAACTACAGACCAATATCTCTAATGAATACAGATGCTAAAATACTAAACAAAATACTAGCAAATCGAATACAACAACATATTAAAAAAATAATACATCATGATCAAGTGAGATTCATCCCAGAATCTCAAGGATGGTTCAACATACGTAAAACGGTTAATGTAATACACCATATCAACAAAACAAAGAACAAAAACCACATGATCTTATCAATAGACGCAGAAAAGGCTTTCGATAAAATACAACACAATTTTATGTTTAAGACTCTCAACAAAATGGGTATAGAAGGAAAATATCTCAACATGATAAAGGCCATATATGATAAACCATCAGCTAACATCATATTAAATGGCACTAAACTGAAGGCTTTCCCCCTTAAATCAGGAACAAGACAGGGTTGTCCACTCTCTCCACTCTTATTTAATGTGGTACTAGAGGTTCTAGCCAGAGCAATCAGACAAGACAAAGAAATAAAAGGCATCCATATCGGAAAAGAAGAAGTAAAGGTATCACTTTTTGCAGATGATATGATACTATACATCGAAAACCCCAAAGAATCCACAAAAAGACTACTAGAAACAATAAGCCAATACAGTAAGGTCGCAGGATACAAAATTAACATACAGAAGTCAATAGCCTTTCTATATGCCAACAATGAAACAACTGAGAAGGAACTCAAAAGAATAATCCCCTTCACGATTGCAACAAAAAAAATAAAATACTTAGGAATAAACATAACAAAGAATGTAAAGGACTTATATAATGAAAACTATAAACCATTGTTAAGGGAAATCGAAAAAGATATAATGAGATGGAAGAATATACCTTGTTCTTGGCTAGGAAGAATAAATATAATCAAGATGGCTATATTACCCAAAGCAATATACAAATTTAATGCAATTCCCATCAAACTTCCAATGACATTTTTTAAAGAAATAGAGCAAAAAATCATCAGATTTATATGGAACTATAAAAAACCCCGAATAGCCAAAGCAATCCTAAAGAAAAAGAATGAAGCTGGGGACATTTCAATACCTGACTTCAAACTGTATTATAGGGCCACGACGATCAAAACAGCATGGTATTGGCAGAAAAATAGACACTCAGACCAACGGAACAGAATAGAAAGTCCAGAAATAAAACCACATATATATAGTCAAATAATTTTTGATAAAGGGGCCAAGAACACACAATGGAGAAAAGAAAGCCTCTTCAATAAATGGTGCTGGGAAAACTGGAAAGCCACATGCAAAAGAATGAAACTGGACTACAGTCTCTCCCCCTGTACAAAAATTAACTCAAAATGGATCAAAGATCTAAACATAAGACCTGAAACAATTAAGTACATAGAAGAAGACATAGGTACTCAACTCAGGGACCTGGGTTTTAAAGAGCATTTTATGAATTTGACTCCAATGGCAAGAGAAGTGAAGGCAAAAATTAATGAATGGGACTACATCAGACTAAGAAGTTTTTGCTCAGCAAGAGAAACTGATAACAAAATAAACAGAAAGCCAACTAAATGGGAAATGATTTTTTCAAACGACAGCTCAGATAAGGGCCTAATATCCAAAATATACAAAGAACTCATAAAACTCAACAACAAACAAACAAACAATCCAATAAAAAAATGGGAAGAGGATATGAATAGACACTTCTCCCAGGAAGAAATACAAATGGCCAACAGATATATGAAAAGATGCTCATCTTCTTTAGCTATTAGAGAAATGCAAATCAAAACGGCAATGAGATACCACCTCACACCTGTTTGATTAGCTGTTATTAGCAAGTCAGGTAACAGCAAATGTTGGAGAGGCTGTGGAGAAAAAGGAACCCTCATACACTGTTGGTGGGAATGTAAAGTAGTACAACCATTATGGAAGAAAGTATGGTGGTTCCTCAAAAAACTGAAAATAGAACTACCTTATGACCCAGCAATCCCACTACTGGGTATATATCCCAAAAACGCAGAAACATTGATACGTAAAGACACATGCAGCCCCATGTTTATTGCAGCATTGTTCACAGTGGCCAGGACATGGAAACAACCAAAAAGCCCATCAATGGATGACTGGATAAAGAAGATGTGGCACATATACACTATGGAATACTACTCAGCCATAAGAAATGATGACATCGGAACATTTACAGCAAAATGGTGGGATCTTGATAACATGATACGAAGCGAAATAAGTAAATCAGAAAAAAACAGGAACTGTATTATTCCATACGTAGGTGGGACATAATAGTGAAACTAAGAGACATTTATAAGAGTGTGGTGGTTACGGGGGGGAGGGGGGAATGGGAGAGGGATAGGGGGTGGGGAGGGGCACAAAGAAAACAAGATAGAAGGTGACAGAGGACAATCTGACTTTGGGTGGTGGGTATGCAACATAATTGAACGACAAGATAACCTGGACTTGTTATCTTTGAATATATGTATCCTGATTTATTGATGTCACCCCATTAAAAAAATAAAATTATATAATTAAAAAATAAATAAATAAATAAATAAATAAAAAAAAAAAAAAAAAGAAAACTTTGCCTAATATTTGAGTCACTTGCATATCTTATAAACACAATGTTCTCCCTATATCAACAGTCCCTTTTTTTAAATAATTTTATTTTTTTAATGGAGCGACATCAATAAATCAGGATACATATATTCAAAGATAACATGTCCAGGTTATCTTGTTGTTCAATTATGTTGCATACCCAGATTGTCCTCTGTCACCTTCTATCTAGTTTTCTTTGTGCCCCTCCCCCATTCCCTCTCCCTCTCCCCCCTCCCCCCCTAACCACCACACTCTTATCAATGTCTCTTAGTCTCACTTTTATGTCCCACCTACGTATGGAATAATGCAGTTCCTGTTTTTTTCTGATTTACTTATTTTACTTAGTATCATGTTATCAAGATCCCACTATTTTGCTGTAAATGATCCAATGTCATCATTTCTTATGGCTGAGTAGTATTCCATAGTGTATATGTGCCACATCTTCTTTATCCAGTCATCTATTGACGGGCTTTTTGGTTGTTTCCATGTCCTGGCCACTGTGAACAATGCTGCAATGAACATGGGGCTGCATGTGTCTTTACGTATCAATGTTTCTGCGTTTTTGGGATATATACCCAGTAGAGGGATTGCTGGGTCATAAGGTAGTTCTATTTTCAGTTTTTTGAGGAACCACCATACTTTCTTCCGTAATGGTTGTACTACTTTACATTCCCACCAACAGTGAATGAGGGTTCCTTTTTCTCCACAGCCTCTCCAACATTTGCTATTACCTGTCTTGCTAATAATAGCTAATCTAACAGGTGTGAGGTGATATCTCATTGCAGTTTTGATTTGCATTTCTCTAATAGCTAAAGAAGATGAGCATCTTTTCATATATCTGTTGGCCATTTGTATTTCTTCCTGGAAGAAGTGTCTCTTCATGTCCTCTTCCCATTTTTTTATTGGATT
The DNA here is from genome assembly GCF_036850995.1 of Saccopteryx leptura. Taxonomy (NCBI): domain Eukaryota; kingdom Metazoa; phylum Chordata; class Mammalia; order Chiroptera; family Emballonuridae; genus Saccopteryx; species Saccopteryx leptura. The sequence continues at coordinate 61,680,682 of NC_089506.1, read as the reverse complement.
GTTTGTTTGTTTGTTGTTGAGTTTTATGAGTTCTTTGTATATTTTGGATATTATTAGGCCCTTATCTGAGCTGTTGTTTGAAAATATCATTTCCCATTTAGTTGGCTTTCTGTTTATTTTGTTATCAGTTTCTCTTGCTGAGCAAAAACTTCTTAGTCTGATGTAGTCCCATTCATTAATTTTTGCCTTCACTTCTCTTGCCTTTGGAGTCAAATTCATAAAATCCCTTTTCTGTTTTATGATAATTTATAAGTTTTGAATAAAGCCTGTCCTTACTAAGTCTGGATTTATTTATTTTTATTTATTTATTTACAATTTAAGTACAGGACCTACCTATGACCTATGGTACCATCAAGAGAGAACAGTAACACAGAGGAGGAATCTTTTCCACAGATTCCTATGCTGTAGTCATAGCTTGGAGAAAGAGAATAGAACAGACTAGCACATTAGCCATGTCAGATAAACCTGTGCGGATTGAGAATCTGACTGATGACAACTGATATTTTCATAGTTTAGGCACAATGGGAAGTTCAGAATTATAATCGTTTAATTAATTAATTAATTGTGCTTTTCAGATGACAAAGAGTTATCAGACTGCTCAATTAATAGTATGTAATCATCAGGCCTGTATATAGGACTTTCTCTTATTTTATTTCTTTTATTTATTCACATGCAAATATCCCTTAGCTGAAACCACATTAATATGTTCTGATGTAAGGTTTGTGTGTATCTTTTTGTTTTTAATTTAGAGTAATTTGGTAGAGTTAATATAATTCTCATTCCAATTCTTATATTTTTCTTCAATACTGTTTTTAAGACCTATTAGCTTTACAGTATATACATTTAACAGATAGTTTATATGCTGTACAGTGTTCTTTATTATGAATTCACTGCTTTTTATTTATTTTCCTAGATAGGGATGGAAGTTGCCTCTCTGCAATTCTATATTAAAAATAATGCTAAGGCAAGCATATTTGGTGAAAAATTCTCTGGGGACAAGAAACCAAGAATGAGATCATTGTTTAATTGAGCAGATGTTTTGGGTTAATTTTATTAAATAAGGCTAACTCATTGACAGAATAATTGAAGTAAATTTTTGTCTCCCCATGAGTACATAGGAGATTGTCATGAATTCTCTCAAATTCATTATATTATATATAATAGCATTTTATTTAACTAAATTTAGAGTAATATAATGTTATATTAATCTGTGCTTTTAGGATTACCTGTACTAGTAATATTAAGTATTTTTCTATGTGCATATTAGCTAATGGAATTTTCTTGCAAATTATTTTCATTTAGATTTTTCAAATACTCTTTTTGCTTTGTGGGTTTCTTTTTATATAAGCTAAATATCAATTTCTTACTGTTTTAAAATGTCACAGATTAATTCACTAATTTTTTACCTAGTTTACCTTATTTTTATTTAATATAAAATCTTAATTTTGAGTCAGTCAAATTTGACAATGAAAAAACACATCTTTTGTACATTTTAGGCAGTTTAAGAGATGTTCACTCTGATACAAAGGTATATTCTAATCTTGCCTATTAGGTTACAATCTGTCCTTTTACAATTCTTGTCATTAATTCATTTTGGGCTCACTTTTCTATGTGGTAAAATACAGACAGCATCTTGCTTAGCTTTTGGTAATGTAATGGGTCTGTTTTTCTAACTGTTTAATTAATGTTACTGATAACATTAGTTTCTGGAAGTTCACAGTTATATTTCTTGAGCTCTCCACTTGTTTTTTACAGGTGCTTGCTTATTTCTGTTTATACAAAGACTATACTGGTTTTAATAGCAACAGCTTTTGCAATGTCACAGTACCTGGTGGATTCAAATCTTCTCTTCTAGATGTGTTTTTGAAAATTCATGTAGTTTACTTTTTACTTTTATTTTATTGTACAAATTTTAGAAATTTTTATAATTCTAATACAACTAAATTTTAACAACATGTGGGTTAATTTATAAATTACTTGTGAATTTTTAAAAGAGCACAACAAATTAATCACAACCAATTTATAAAGTTTTTCTTTTATTGAAATCTACTTTTAGATTACAATAGAATATTAAAATCCTCTTCTTGAATTTTTGTTAAATTATTTATTTCATTTTTCAATTTCACATTATTTTCAATGTTATTTTGAATTAGTTTCAGATGCAGCATTGTGGTCAGACAATCACATACTTTCCAAAGTGTTTCCTTCTATATTACTAGTGCCAATCTGGCACCATACATAATTATTTCAATAATATCAACTATATTTCCATGACTATTTTGTAACTACTACTTTGTACTTGTGAATTCCTTTACTTTTTCCACCCAGTCCCCTAGCCACTGTCGCCTCTGGCACTAATTTTTATTTTTTATTTTTAATATTTCCTCCCCTGCCTAGAGACAAAAGTCAAAGTTTTGGGTTAGACTGTAACACTTAAGGATTCAACTTTGAAGTGGATTGTATCCAAGGATATGCTAACAGAGTTGCAGATGACATCTGTGAAGTTAAAAACTTTGATGCTAAATTCCTGATTAAAAAAAATAAATAAACTTTTTATTTTCTCCAAGAAAAGAATATTTTATTCCCAAGATAGATTATTACAATGTTTCCTTAAAATGCAAGTTTTTTTACATTAAAACCTTAGATCCTTTTTTGTTTTATCAGTCATAGGTTTCCTTGTTTAATAATTTAAAATAAAAAAAAGGTTGTTATTAGAGGCAGATTAAGGTAGGTTGAGGCCCTGGGCACAGAAGAAAATATTGGGTCCCTTAAGAAAAGGAGAGAGAGGGAAAATAAAAGTACATATTAATCATATTTTTAAAGAAATAAAAAAACATTATGTACTATTAATGTTAAAATTGCACATATGAAATCAAACTTGGTGTCATTAGAAAAAAAGCGTAAAGTTGGGCTTTTTCAAGGCACTTCAGAAGTTGGGGCCCAGGGTTCTCGCCCAGTGTGCCTGCCCTTAAATCTGTTTCTGGTTGTTAAGGTTTTTTTCCTGTTACAAAGTAACAGTGCTCACCATGTTACCAGACTACAATTTGTATAGGGTTGAGGTGACCCAGCTCAGCAATAGCCAATAAGCAGAGACTGGGTCTAAAGGAAAACAGGGATCTTTAATCAAGATTACCAGCAACTTGAGAAGACAGGGGGCATATGCCAGCCCAAAGCCTGCCTTATGATCTCAGTTGTGAGGGCTGATTATATACTTTTTCATTTGAAGTTAGTACAATGGAGGGCATGCAGTTAGTCATAAACCAGGTTAGCAGGTGTCCCCGGCATTGTAAGAGCCGTCAAGCAAGATGACCATTTACCAGGATCGTAATTTCTTCTCCATGGAATTTTGCTTTAATTGCAGTCTTTATTGCTTCTTGGCAATCTTCTCAGGGGGTATGGAAATTTCCTGCTTCAGTAGCTCTCCTCAGGGGGTATGGTAAGGTCAAGCTTCAGTTCTCCTGCATTCCTGGATGAGGATGTTAAAGACACTCTAGGAAATAAGCTACATATGGTGAACTAACAATCATATATATACATTTAACTCTCATTTAAGTCTTCCTTTTTACTATATAATTTCCAGTGATTTAGAAGGTGAATTTCCTTTAATTTGCTTTTCCTAAATTCTACACCTTCAAGACTTTCAAATAATCTTGTGATTCATATTTCTCTAAGATAAAATAGTACCTTTTAACTTTTTCATGTATCTAAATTATAAAAATTATTATAAATGTTTCAAGTGAATAGATACATAAACTTCTATCTATAGTCACTACTATAATTCCAAAATATACAGTTCTTAGAAACAAGAGTAACAACCTCAGATCTGGAAAAAAATATGTAATGCAAACACTTATCTAGGACTTAACTTTTAATGGTTTTCTAATCTTGCAAATTATTTTAATAAACCATTAAAAATTTTATTTTTCTGTCATCCTTGTATTTATATATGCAATTAGTTTAGACCACTGAAAATCCTCTCATATGGGGGAGAGATTATCTGATTATGTTATTTACAGTGGATCAAATAACATTAAAGAAGGGCAATTTATCTCTATTTACTTAGGCAAATTACATTTACTCAAGGATGTATAAAAATTTGATAGAGGATCATGGTAAGCAATTTTTGTCACAAAAAGCCTCATTTAAACATCACTATCTGCTTATGTTACAAGTTTATATATTTCTAATATTAATGTAATGGAAACCTTATTATGGAGTATTGTATTTTGTCATTTTCTTTATTTTTTTAATTTTTTTTTCCTTTTTTTGTGGACAGAGACAGAGAGAGGGACAGATAGGGAGACACAGACCAGAAGGGAGAGAGATTAGAAGCATCAATTCTTCATTGCAACAGCTTAGTTTCTCATTGATTGCTTTCTCATATGTACCTTGACTAGGGGGCTACAGCATACCCAGTGACCCCTTGCTCAAGTCAGTGACCTTGGGCTCAAGCTGGAATTACCAGAAGCTCAGAGGAAGGCATAGAACTGATCCTTCTTAATACCCTCAAAGATACTGTGACATCTTCATTTTGGACTACAAGTTTTCAGAACTGTCAGACAATAACTTTCTTGTTTAAGCTGCCCAGTTTATGGTACTTTGTTACCTGAGCCCTACCTAGCAACAGATACCTAAAAATGTGGATGTGGTTTTGGAATTGGGTAATGGGTAGAGGCTAGAAGAGTCTTGAGGAACATTACAGAAATAACTTTAATTGCCTTTAAGAGACTGTTGCTAGAAATATGAATGTCAGAGATACATCTGGGGAGGTCCCAGACATAAATGTGAAACAATGTTATTAGAAATTGATGGAAGGTGACTGTTATTATAAAGTGGCAGAGAACTTGGCTGAATTGTATTCTACTCTTTTATGGAAAGTAGAATTTATAAGTTATGAACTGGGTTGTTGTTGTTTTTACAGCTTATAGTAAAAAGTGAGAAGAAAGATAAATTAAAGAAGAAATTGTTAAATAAAATTGGAATTGATTTTTTTTGAAAGTTATTAGCCTGTCCACAAAACAAAAAAAAAATAAGAAAGCCATGTTCTGGAAAAATGCCCAGAGTGTATCTTGATAACTATTTGTTAAAGAGATCAGGCATTTGACATGTGGCTACAGTCAACCATCTCAGCAGAAACACTACCAGCTTGGACAGAAGGAGACAGTGAACGGCTAAAATGAAGGAAGACTGGTTGGACTTCTGGTGTTCTAGAGCATAAAATGGGCCCTTACAGCTGCTTATCAGTGAACATTTGTTATTCTTAAGGAAAGGGAAGAATGACAGCAAACGTAGAGAGGGACAAGCTCATCCTTGGTTACCAAAGGCAGAGATACATCAATGGATATATAGGACTGGGTCACCACTCAGATTTGACAGAATGAGAACAAACTATTACAGTGTAACAATAGGTGAAATCCCGGTGTCTTATGATACTCTGATATTTCTTTTTAAGAAATTATATATGGCCTGCCCAGACAGTAGTGCAGTGGACAGAGCATCAGAGTGGGCCGAAGAAGACCCAGGTTCGAACCCCTAAGGTCACCTGCTTGAGTATAGAGTCATAGACATGACCCCATGGTCATTGGCTTGAGCCCAGGAGTCATTCGGTCTGCTGTAGCTGCCCTGTCAAGGCACATATGAGAAAGCAATCAATGAACAACTAAGGAGATACAACAAAAAATTGATGCTTCTCATCTCTCTTCCTTCCTGTCTGTTCCTATCTGTACCTTTCTCTGTCTCTGCAACAAAAATAAAAAAATAAAAAAATAAATAAGTAAGTAAAATATGTAAGTGTCTTTTTAATCAGTTTACTTGGTGCCTTTGTATAGAAATAAGTTAAGAAGAAACATTTTTGTTTCTATGCAAGTAATTCCCTTATCAGAAGATGGAAATATCTTTCTTTTAAGTCCAGTATTAGAATTTTACTAGATAATATGAAGAAAAAAGAGTTAATAAGATTAATCTTTAGATGGTTAAAATATATGATACTGAAAGTGTTTTTAACAAATGCAATATAGAGGTAGAGATATTTTATATCAAGAATATTTACTGAGGTTGTGGCAAAAATAATAATTTTTAGCATTCAATGCAACATACTTATCCAGGAATAGATCAGTTTTGCTGAAACCTGAGAGAAATGTTTTTCTTAGAAAGCCCTAGGTTTGTTGCTCTGGTACATGTCTAAAATATGTAGAAGAAATATACTACAAATCAAATGCCAGGGTACTTTTTAACTAAGTGCTAAATAAAATTCATTTTCAATGAGACTTTTAAAGCTAATTCAGAACAAGGTAGAGAGTAGTCCACAATAGAGGACACAGTTGATTACTAAAATATAAAAATTAATATTTAAACATCTAAAGTCATTGATGTCAAGTTATATTATTTTATTGTGTTGATCTAATATCAAAATTCAAAAGTAATGCCTTGGTTTGCTTGACAAATTTAAAAAACAGCTATTTTCCTTCAAATATAAAATATTATTTTAATAGCTCAATGTTTGTTTTAATTAAATATATAGAGAAGACTACATTAAACATATATATCATCCAATACATTATTGAACTATGAACAAAACTTTGGTTAGAGTCCATGAGAAAGTAAAAACTCCTTGAATAATATAAAGCCTAGAATAGATTTTTGCAGTGTACTGAAGATTTTCTGAAGACTCAGGGCTACATTTACATGGAGTATCAAGAACTTCTCTAGATAACAGTGTCTGTCTGAATGGTTTAGAAACCTTTTTTTTTTTTTTTTTGAGTCAGTTTTTAAGGATTTTGGACCAATGAAATTTATATTAGAGTGAAGCTTCTTGTCTTTTTCTCTGAAGAACTTTTACAAAATTTAAAGGGGCTATCATTCTACAAATAAGTCTTTGAAACACTTTGTCTACCTTACTTATACACATATTATAAAAGTTAACTTTTCAGAAGCAACAGACATTATGAATTATGCCATATATTTTTCAAGCAAAGATTTTGTAAAATGCTAACACAATTTAATTTAGCAAACACCTTGAAAGGCTTTGTTCACTCTGCCTCTGTTGTGATGGTTCTAATTAAATGTCTTATCTCACAAGGTTTAACTATGATAAATTCTTGCTTCAAAATTAATCATTTGTCTTGTTTTCATTCTTATTTTCTGTTTTAATTGTGCTTTTGCTTTCCAGTTTGAAGAGTGTCGTTCTAAATAAGATGTAGGCCTCAATAAAACATTCATTGTTCAATTAATACAAGAAATACACATGGGTAAAAAAAATAGTTGAACAGGGAAATTATTGTCCTATGTTTCCTGGAATTGCTTATATAAATAACCTTTGACAACGTACTGGTGTACAATAGTCATATGAAATAGCTGTATATTTGCTTATGATTCATTATGAGTCCTGAGAAGGATTTGATCAAGATGGATGGACTTCCTGTGGATAACTGGGCCTGAATTAAAAACTAAAGTCTAAGGGTTGTTTGCTTTCATAGGCCTTTTGGGTAGTCTGCATTCCTGGAAGAAAAGCAGACTCAACTTAAATCCTCCCATACTGTGCTCTGCCTGCTTATACTGCCTCAGTCAATGACTCCTAGGAAGTTTCTCATTCCCTCATCACCATAATACCACTTAACCAATAGATGGACCTACCCTGACCAATCAGAACTTTACAAATTGTACTCCATGTTTGCATCTGTATGTACTATTTCAAAGTGAGCAGACTTAAACTCCTAATTTTGAGTTTGAGTCTGATCCATGAACGGATCTAAATGGGAACCTGGATGGGAAATTTATTGGTAAAGATGGCCTCTCCTTTGACTTAATGGAACACACTTTTGATTTTCACCTAAAGCAGCCTTTCCAAAGTTTTCACTTATTCACATGAGTAAAGTTATTTTATTTTTTATACCTTTTAGGAAACTTTTGCTGCCATCATTTACATTGCAAACAATATATATTCTAAATATTTGTAAAGTCTTTGAAACTTAAATGAAGATGCAATAAATGTCTAGAATAATTTTTATTTAATGTGCAAAAATTATCATTGTTAAGTATTTTATGTAGTCTTAAATTTTAAAGATATCATGATTATTGCTATTATAAAGACAACCTAATAATCACTTTTTGGTGTTGTGTTTGAAGCAACTAACTTTTTTACCTTGCTAAAGAAAATTTGAAATATCATTTATAACCATTCAAAATTATTCTTATTTTGCAGATATTTTAGAGATAAATAGAAATTTATACTAGTTCTACACTTTTCAGGTTCCAAAGTTAATTAAATCCTTACAGTGCTAAATTTCTAAATATCTAACATCACTGATGTCATTACATTATTTTATTGTGTTGATCTAAAATAAAAATTTAAACTAATGCTTCAGTTTGCTTGATAAATCATTTTTAAAATTACCATTTTCTTTTATATATAAACATTACAATAATAAAATGTTTTTTTGTTTTTGTTTTTTTTTGTATTTTTCTGAAGCTGGAAACAGGGAGAGACAGTCAGACTCCTGCATGCGCCCGACAGGGATCCACCCGGCACGCCCACCAGGGGGCGATGCTCTCCCCTCCAGGGTGTCGCTCTGCCGAGACCAGAGCCACTCTAGCGCCTGGGGCAGAGGCCAAGGAGCCATCCCCAGCGCCCGGGCCATCTTTGCTCCAATGGAGCCTTGGCTGCGGAAGAGGAAGAGAGAGACAGAGAGGAAGGGGGGGGGGTGGAGAAGCAAATGGGCGCTTCTCCTATGTGCCCTGGCTGGGAATCGAACCCGGGTCCCCCGCACGCCAGACCGATGCTCTACCGCTGAGCCAACCGGCCAGGGCAATAAAATGTTTGTTTTAATTAAATATATAGAGAAGACTACACTGAAAATTATATCATCCAATACAATACAGTATTTGACTATAAACTAAACTTCAAATAATTATTTATTAATTCACTTATTTCATCTTTCAGTATCAAGTGTAGCATTTTATTTAAAATATCAATAGTCTGTTTTCAAATGGTTCCATAGTTTTAGTTGGAATTGAAAAGTGCTAGGATTACCTTATTTTAACTGAGCCACTGGACAACTGGAAAATAAATGAACTCTTTTTATCACACAAATATCACAGTTTTTAGTGATTAATAGAATTTTTGTTATTAACTATATTAGCAGCCATATTTTGCTATATTTGTGACAATTACATTACACAAGGATTGGCTAAATATATCTGCAAAGACATAAAGATGGTAAAATTTTAAGCTTTTTGGACCATATGGTCTTTGTCACACTATACCAATCTGTGGTTCTATGTGAAAGCAGCCATAGGCAATACATAAGTGAATGATTGAGTCTGAGTTCCAATAAAACTTTATTTACAAAACAGGTACTAGCCCAGATTGGGCATGTAGGCTTGTTTGCAGATGCTTGGTTTATACTATTAAAAGTGTATTTTCAGTTTTTCTGCTATATATATCCTGCTTGTAATTATTTTTATTCAGTATGTCTGAAATTCTTTATTCTATTCCTCTACGTTTGCCACCATTCTCATAGTCATCCAACCACAAAATCTTACTTATTTGTAACTTGTCTCTTCCCTTAGCCTCTCATGTTCAATCAGTTAATATATTTTTATACATTTTAGTTCTATTGTATCTCAAATTTTACTTTTCCATTCTATGTTTCATGATGCTAATTTTGCATTTAATGTTCTTGACTTGAACATTATTTTAAAAAGTTCTAAATCAATGGCTTCCTAATTTTTTCTCTCTCAGATATATTCATTTATTCAATAAAAGATGTACTGGACATTCACCTAAATCACAACTCTATTTTTTTCTTGAATTTTCTCCAGTTAGAGTTCTGTCTACATTTTATACAAAATTGCTCTTTTTTCTGGTCTATAGTGCCCATTAAATTAGTAAATCCAGTAGTTGGTCTTCAGTTCTTTTTTAATTTGATCATTTGGTGGTATTTGACAGAGTATTCATTCATTTCTTCTAAAAAAATTTCTTCTTTTGGCTTTTAACACCCTATACTTTCTTGGTTTTATATCCAGTATCACTAGCTACTGTTATTGTCTTCCTTGCTCCTCATTTCTTTGATCTTCTAATGTTGGAATTCTTCAGAGCTGCGACCTCCTTATGCAATAAAACTCTGCACATATTTTTCTTTTCTAATGTGGAAGGCTTAACTATTGTCTTTCGTGTATGTATTATTGGCCCATTTAAATGTTTTCAATGGTATTAGAGATTATTTTGTGTTGTGAAAAGGGGAGGGTTTCATTACAGTGAATAATGTATGTTATATATTTAATAAGAGATTTCAGCATTATTAAAAATAGAGGAAAGTTGTTTTTGCAATAGGTAGCAATAAAACTTTTCCCCAAGGTAGTTAATGTACACAAAAATATTTATATAATGAGATTTTTGAGGCATATTCTTTCTTGAAAGTCTTATCTATACCATTACATAAGGCAGGCAGTCAATTTTAAGATTTTGTAACATGAAGGAAAATTATGTAGATTAATGTTTATTACCATAAAAACATCAATAGTTTACAAGCTTATTGTATTTGTTATACTGAGGCTTTAAATCTTTACAGATAAATGACTAACATTTGTTTTCAGGCTGTATGACTAAACTATAATTTGAATTATTTTGGACAGTTAATCATACAGTCACTTGTGCAAATATCAAAATTTTAATTTATATCTAATAAATGCCTTGATAATTATGGTTTTTAAAGAAAAATATGAGAAAGACATGATTACATCAATACTAAATGATTTAATATTTTTTGAAAAATATGTGGCAACTTCTATAGTCAAACAGTATGAAAATAAGTACAAATTAAATGATGTGAAAGATAATTTTCAAAGATGATAGTCAACATATTCCTTGCATCAGGAAAAACCCTACACTAAGACCAATAAGATTTAGTAGAATTGAAACTATTTCAAATCTGGGTTTTGACTATGAAAACCTTACTCTTCAGATATTGAGGTACCGTGAATACCCTGATGGAGAGAATGTATGAATAGAGTTGCCTGGTCCACATCTAGCTTTGAGGTGTCAAGTATTTAATGGAGGCCATTTTGGTTTATTAGCCGTTATGTGAGTCTCCAGAGGACTGCAGATCAATGAGGAACCTTTAGCAATGAACGAGAGCAACCAATTAGCTGAACTCAGCCTACACTGATAAAAAAGTAAATAAAATGTTATTGTTATAAGTCACTGAGTTTTTGACTGTTATGCAGTAGTGAAAAGGATGATAGAATTGATAACTCATTACAAATGGGTGCCTTGAACTGGAAGATGTCTTTGAGTGTTTAATGTGGCAAATTACATTTTGATTCCTTGGAGTGAAATGTTTGCAGCAAATTCTGTGGTCAGTTGAGACATGCTATCTAATCTGTTTAAAATACTATTTTCTTAATGCTTCTGATGTTTTAAAGCAGTATGAGTCAGAAGAAATTCAAAGTGAGCCACAGATACAATTTAAAAATATTAATAGTTATATTTTAAAAATCTAATGAATCAGGTGAAATTCATGTTTGAATATAGTTATTTGACCAAATATATTAAAATGTTATCTTCTCAACAAGTAGTCAAAAGACAGGAAATATGAAATACTTTGCATGTTGGTTTTTTTGTTTGTTTGTTTGTTTGTTTTTTGTATTTTTCTGAAGCTGGAAACAGGGAGGCAGTCAGACAGACTCCCGCATGCGCCCGACCGGGATCCACCCAGCACGCCCACCAGGGGGCGATGCTCTGCCCATCCGGGGCGTCGCTCTGTCGCAACCAGAGCCACTCTAGGGCCTGGGGCAGAGGCCAAGGAGCCATCCCCAGCGCCCGGGCCATCTTTGCTCCAATGGAGCCTCAGCTGCAGGAGGGGAAGAGAGAAACAGAGAGGAAGGAGAAGGGGAGAGGTGGAGAAGCAGATGGGCGCCTCTCCTGTGTGCCCTGGCCGGGAATCGAACCTGGGACTTCCGCACGCCAGGCCGACGCTGTACCACTGAGCCAACCGGCCAGGGCACTTTGCATGTTTTATTCTGGTAATCCTTCATATGTACTGTGATCTTACATTTAGAGCACATTTTATTTTGGACTGGTCACAATTCAAGTGCTCAAGTAGTTAAATGTGACCAGGGGGTACTCTGTTGGACAGAACAGGTCTAAAATAGCTTTGCTTTGTGTCTGCTATTTTCTGACCTCCATAATTTTCTCCCATACCATCCTTATCCATTCAGAAATATCTGTAAGACAATGATCACATAAATATTACCATTTGGTTTTCTTCCTTGAGTTCACTAATTGTTAGAAATGTCTGTTACTTGATATCTCAGGTTTTAAATTTTGACTTCCTTATATTATTGAATAATTCTAGGTATTAAATAGTTATCTTACTTGTCATTGAAAAGATATTTGAGGGAAGATAAGTAATATACTTATTATTTCTTGAATGTAGTATATACTTAATTATTAATGATTAATAATAGACTTCTGTTTACTATTCATCCATTCACAATGTCATGGCTATTTTCATATATCATGGTCATAGTATCCTTGGGCATTCATATATATTATAGCATATGAGGATGTGAAAATTATTTCTTAGTGTCAGTTTATTATTTTACAACATAATTTTTATTAATATGAGAATTTGCAAAGAAACAAAATATAATTTGGTCTTATTTTACTGGGTTTATTTTTCTCTCTCTAAACATTCTGTTACCATATCTTCATAGTCGTTTATTCTGCTCCAAAATACTCTTCCAGAATTCTGCTGGTCCCTGATTTTTATTATTTCTTGGCCCTCCTTGATGTAACAAAAAGATAATATATAAAAGTATAATCTATTAGTTTAAAGCATAGAATTTGAAGTAATACTTGATTTCAGTGTTTTTCATGATTATCAGTCTAATACAGTCAATTTATAATAAAAACTTAATTTTCTTAAATACTCTATGGTACTTACAGCAAATAATGAATTGCTGGATTAACATTAGGCCTTTAGTAAATAAATGTTGTAGATTTGTTATTTTTTTTAGGTGGTTTTAAATGAGCTTTTAAAAAGCAATTTCAGCTTTTCAAACAGAAGTTACAGAGATAGTACTGTGTGCACATATACTCCACACTTAGCCTTCTCCATTAATAAAATTCTACATTAGAATGGTTCATTTATCTCAGCTAATAAACCAATATTAAGATATTATTATTAAATTCCATACCTCATTCACATTTCTTAGGGATTTTATTTCTAATGTCCTTTTCCTGTTCCAGTATCTCATTCAAGATGATCTATTGTGTTTAGTCATGGTCTTCTTGGGCTTCCCTAAACTGTACCAGTTTGATAGAAATTCCTTGTTTCTGATTACCTTGGCAGTTTTGAGGAGTTCGTTTCAGATGTCTTATAAAATATCATTCTGTGGCATTTGTTTAATATTGCCTTCATGGCAAGACTAAGATAATGAATTTTGGAGAGAATACTATAGAGGTGAAGTGAATCCTCATCACAGTGTATCAAAGATACATGGTATTAACATAGCTCATCACTGTTGGTGTTAACTTTGATTACCTTATTGAAGTAGAGTATATAGAATTTCTGCTTTTTTCTTCTTTCCATATCTTTGGGAGGAGGTCTTCATATTCAGCTCACACTAATGGAGTGGAGAAAGATATATCTCCTATTGGAGAAGGGAGTATCTCCATAAATTATATGCATTTGTTGTATATAGAAAAATCACCTATTCTCCACTAGTTACTCAGTCATTAGTTTATATTAATATGGATTTATCATATTTAATTTATACTTTGTTTTATAATTCAATATCACTTTTTTGCTTGTAAGGCCAGTAGCCACGGCCACCATCAGAGCCTCCTGGCCCATGCAGGTTCTCATTTTATTCAGACAGACGGTAATGAAACAACGAAGCCAAGAACTGGTGGGCCATTACCTTTAATCCTAGCTTGTACCTACTGGGCAAGAAAATATACACAATGGGAAAACACTTTTCTTTCCATTCAGGGATCCCAAAGCCACTGACTCATCTGATTATTCCTAGAATCAAAGGCCCCACCAGCCTTATTCACCTCTGTTCCCCATCTCCTTCTCTCTGCACAAACTCTGTACAAACTGCACAAACTGGCTTCTCCTTCAGAACTCTGCCATCTTGGCTGCCTCTCCCTGAAATGCTGATGGCAGGATCTAAGAGAGAGAGAGAGAGAGCCCATTTGCCTTATTTTAGTGTGTAGAAATTAAAGCTTTTAAACCAATATACAAATAGGGAAGTCTCTGATACAAAGCCACTTATCTGAGGCATAAATGGGATTCCTCATAAAAGTGCACCATTCCCTATCATGCAACAGTCAAGGGTGTGGAGAAAAGCTTAGTTTTGAGAAGACTTTAGTATTAAAAGGGAGGGAAAGGCTTAGTTTTAAAACTAAGCCTTAGGCTATAATGACTTTGCCAGCTTACAGCCTGCCTCCCACACCCAAAGCAAGCAAACATATACATTATATTTACAAACTTATTTGACCAACATTGTTTATTCAGATTTTTCCATTTTGGACATAGGGAGCTCTTTCAGTTAACTGATATATCTTTTTGACAGATACTCCCAACTATGAATATCTTGTATATTTTCTGCCATTTTTTCCCAGGAGTCTTGGTTCATTTAATTGGAGAATGATCTAGGAAACCATAATCAGGGAACTGAGTGTGCTCATTGATACTGGGTTATCATTGCTTCTGGGTTTTCTCAGCTGATAGAATAAGGCTTGCAGATGGCTGTCTTCTTTCTATGTAGCCTTTTTTTCTGTTTATACACATTCCTAGTGTGTTGTTGTTTCTCAATATATTCTTCTTGTAAGGATACCAGTCAGATTAAGGGAGATACCACTCTAATGGCCTCATTTTAATTTAATCACCTCTTTAAAATTCTGTCTCCAAATGCTTTCACTTTCTAAGGAACTGAGTGTTAGGGCTTCAAGATATGAATTTTGGAAGAACATAATTCAGTCCATATACTATTTTAAACTAAATGTGGTTTATATTAATGTCTTCTACTGTAATCCAATTATATACAGAACAGTCTCTCTTTGTTAATCTCTAAACTCTCACTTTGAAAGTGATAAGGCTAGTTTATCTGTTATCCATTTACTTAATTATTCAATTCCAGGATTCCAGGGTACATGTAGAAAAATATTAGAATTGTTCACTTGTACCCTTGTTTGAAACAATGTCATCAACTGGAGTGTAAGGTCTAAGTACAATTTCTTTTGCTTTTAGTCATATAGTCTCTATAAATTTCTAAAGATACTTAGGTCAGCTTCTCTTCTGCCACCCTCTTTACAGAGGTTACTTTTCTTACAATTTTAATTATACTCTTGGTTCCTGACCAACTAAATAATTGTTAAAATTAACATACATTAATGTAAACTCTTTGGACTGTACAGTCTATGGGTTTGAACAAAACTAGAGAGTTATATTGTCATTATTACAGTATCATACAGAAATTTTTCACTATCCTAAAAATTTCTATGTCTCACCTATGAAACCTTCCCTGAGACCCTGAAAACTACTTTATCTCTTTGTTGTTTTTATAGTTTTTCATTTTCCAGAAAGTCATATAGCTATAATCATATATTAGGTAACATTTCCAAGATGGCTTCTTTCATTTAGGACAGTGATTTTCAATTCATGTGGTACAGCACAGTGGTATGCTACAAAATTTTTAAAACATGCCATACCTCACTGTTTAGTCAGGAGCACTGACCTATTCTTTTTAGCTTGTCAAAATAATAATAATAATAATAATAATAATAATAATGACAAAAGCAAACACAATAGTTATCCACTGTGAATAAATTAAAATTATACTAATATATTCATCAGATTGGCAAAAAAATATATATTTTTTTGTGTGTGCTGCAGAATTTTAATAGTTTATGAGATGAAAAAAGGTTGAAAATTTCTGACTTAGGAATATGTATTTAAGAATCACCAATAGTTTTACATAGTTTAATAACTCATTTCTTTTTCTTGAACATTGAACATGTATACCATTTTGTTTTTCCTTTCATAATAGTTTTAGGGCAATGATAGAATTATTCCATGTGATTCCTGTTATTGAGCTTTTATTTTTCTTGTGGTGTGCTTAACTTCATTGAAGAACTAGAAAAGAGTTCTGAGCTGGTTTTTTTAACTATACTTTTGAGTTAAAGAGGTAAAATAGTAGTACTAAACAACTATATGGCTTCTTGTTACAGAAAATGCTTTTGGTTAAGGCAAATAGTTTGAAATAGCTAAATGGAGCAATACTAAGTTAGACAAAGAATAAGATCTTGAACCTTATTCTTTGTCTGTAATTTTAACTCCATCTGCGATAGTCCTATCTAGCATCAAGAAGAACACTCTGTTCTAGTTTTGGTATTTTTTTTTACAAAAAGTGTAAAGGTTTTTTGTTTTTTTTATTATTACATGTAACATAGGTGCACTTATTTAAAGTTAATATGTTTTTATTTAAGGAATTTTACATATTGGGAGTCCTTCACTGCAGTTTCTCCAGTTTGAGTCTTAATCCTTTTTTTTTCTCAATCCAGTTGTCATTTCAGTCAGTCCTATATAACAGTAATGGAGATGAATCATGTGATCACAAACTATTTGGTCACTAGCAACCTACAATTAGCAAGACAAACTCCAGAGATCTGAGACAGCTATTTAAAAACCTCACTAATTACCAATGGCTATTACAGTCACTTACAACCCATGTTATGAAAATAAGGGTTAATAAAATGTTCCCAATAGGCTGAATGCTAGCAATGTAGCAGAAAGAAAACCTAGTGGGAAAATGGTTTTTGGTCATGTCCATGGCAAATGAGAAACTGCATTGTAAAAGCCTTGGTAATGATCGACTAGTTTAACTTTTTAATATCCTGTTTCTTTTCCTCTAAAAGCATATTTTAAGTTCCCTAAGACTATTGTATTTCAGCTTAGTTTCTTTGTTGCTTCTAAAAGTACCTAGGGCTCCTACCATTAATTATATTTCTATGCTCTTTCCCATTATAGTTCTATTTTTAAAAATATTATTATGGTTATTAATATTGTCAGAATTTGGAAAATAGAGATACCATAAACTATAGCTTTTAGAAAACGTTTAGAAATGGTTAAATTTCAATTGGAACCTCATGAGTGATTATTGTTGTGGTAGGCAAAAAGGATGAGGGTTTGTTGTCAATGACATTCCAAATTAAGGTTGACATGCACATAGTACTAATTATAATATTGAGAGTAAAAAAACTGACATTCATGTGTAGGATAGGATGGAATTTGAGGGAAATAAGTGAAAATAATTTGACTTAAATGATATTAGAATTAATTGAAGTAGCCAACTTTTGAACATTTGGTTTTGTTCATAATTTCCATGGAGACATTTGATCCATTCCAAAAGGTCCTTGAAATTGTGTCCTGTTCAAAACCTCTACAAGCATATTAGTTTCACTCCAAATAATCCTTGATATTTGGTCCTATCAAAGATATCCACACTTAGAATATATCCCTGGGTTCCAATAGCTTATAACATATATTTATACTTTAGCTTTATGTAATTAATAAATAAAAATATGATCGTGTTATATTGGTCCAATAATTGTGTTGCCAATTATAACCCTTCTTTCTCGTCATGACCTTTTGGATTGGAACTAATGTCCTTGTGGACATTTTGGACAGGACCAAATGTCTGTTCATTTCAAGGGTGAGCTATTGTGTGAAAAGGTTCTTTATCAAATTCTCATATATTAAATCCAGTCCCAATAACTGTCCAAAAAGAAGAAAAATTCAGTCTACTTTAAAAAGGATAATCTCTTTTGGTACTATTGACAGCATAAGTCATGTATACAAGTTGTCTGGTCAGCTCTGATAACCTGTTTGCTTTTCTTTTCTTTTTCTTCTTTTTTATTTTTTTGCATTTCTTTACTTCGAAAATTTAAGACTCAACTTTCTAATTAAGTAGAAAGACACATAATTCTCTGAGAACAAAGCAAATAATTGTTTTACAGATTATTTTTTTTATTTTGTTGTGTGGAGTTTGTATTATTTCTAAATCCTTTTTCATTCTGAGTTGGTGGAAAACAGCTGTGTCTACTCTAGGGCACAAACATAATGTTTAAGGGCCATGTATAATTTTACATTGTTAGATATCTAGAATATTTGTGACATGCTAACGATAATGATAATAATTATATGCATGTAAATGCTGTAACATTAAATTTACATATAATAGACTCTTCTAGTGCCTTACACTTCATGTAATTATAGGGCTTTTGATAAACTGGTTTCTGGCAGTGATTTTTTTTAAAAAAAACCTTTCTCAAGTGAGAAGCAGGGGTTGGGGTGCCAGAGACAGACTCTCACATGTGCCCCGATCAGAATCCACCCAGTATGCTTGCTATGGGGTGATGATCTGTCCATCTAGGAGTATGGCTCTGTTGCTTGACAACTGAGCTATTTTAGCACCTTAGGCAAGGCTGTGGAGTCATTCTCAGCATCTGGGGCCAACTTTCCAACTGAGCCATGGCTATAGGAGGGGAAAAGAGATATAAAGAGAAGGGAGAGGGGGAGGAGAAGAGAAGCAGATGGTTGCTTCTCCTGTGTGCCATGACCATGAATTGAGTCCAAGACATTCACATGCCAGGCCAACATTCTACCACTGAGCCAAGCATCCAGGGCCAAGGCAATAAAAATTATTTCGCATAATTAGCCCCAAACCCAAACCTCATTTATGTGTTGTCTTTGTCTTCTTTTATACATTCCAAGTATTTCATCAGGGTCCTTTGTAGAAAACAACAAAAAAATAATTTAAAATGCACACTTAAAAAGTTATTTGAAGTTAAGACTGTGTGTGTGTTTATGTGTGTATGAGAACTCACTTAGAATTGAACATGACCTACTATACTCTAGGCACTCTCAGGAAGTTAAAGGTAATGCTGTATGTACTAGAATTCTTCAGAGAAACAGATGTAATAAGGTGTGTGTGTGTGTGTGTGTGTATCAATATAAATAAAGGAATTGGCTCATTGAATTTTTGAGATTGACAAGTCTCAAGATCTTTCAGGTAAATCTGCAAACTGGAGACTCTAATAAGTCTATGGTGCAGTTCCTGTCTGAGGCTGGCAGGCTTAACACCCTGTGAAGTGCCAATGTTTCAGTTCAAGTTGAAAGTTAGGAGAAAGCTGATGTCTCAATTTGAAGGCGTTTGATGAGAAAGAATTCTTTTCTACTCAGAGGAGAGTCAGCCTTTTTGTTATTTTCCGGGCTTCATCTAATAAATGAGGCTCACTGCATTTGGGAGGGCAATGTGCTATATTCAGTCTATTAATATAATGTTAATCTTATTCAAAAATGCACTCAAACACACACAGAATAATCTTTGACCAAATATCTGGGCACCCTTGGTCCAGTCAAATTGACCCATAAAATTAGGTATCACGGCTCTGGCTGGTTAGCTCAGTTGCTTAAGAGCTTCATCCCAAAACAACAAGGTTGCAAATTCAATCTCTGATCAGGACACACACAGGAAGCAACAAATGAATGTATGACTGAGTGGAACAGCAAATAAATGCTTTCTGCCCCCCTCCTCTCCCTTGCCCTTCCTCTCTCTGTCTTCCTAAAAATCAATCAATCAATTAAAAAAATTAAGTTGTGCCCAGTTAATTTGGTTGATTGGAACATCATTCTGGAGCATGGAGGTTGCAGGTTCTACTCTCTGGTCAGGGCACATAAAGGAGCAGCTAGATGTTCTTGTCTCTCTTTCCTTGCTTTTTTATCTCAAATTAAAAAAAATTAGGCATCACCCGATTTTGAATTACTAGAACTGAATACTAGGTTAATGATAAAATTAGAAGGAAGACATTGACACATTCTTTATAATAAACTGTAAATATTGGGTAGGTAGATATGTAGATAGAGATTCTCCCTTTTCCACTTTTGTCACTTCATAAGAGAAGGAAAGCTGGGGCTGGGAAGTCCAAGTTTCTAATTATTGTTTGTTTGTTTTTAGTGACCAGCCCTCAGCCAAGAGCCACCTTGAAGCTCATCCTGAGCTGCCTCATTAAAAAACAAGATACTCCTTTTACTCAGAAAATTATAAGAGTTTCAGAAGCTCAAGAACTAGGGTCAAAGACCAAGTATTAGAAATGAAGATGTTCCTAGTGCTCTTTTCACTTAGGAAATTACAAAGGTTCAACAGCTCTGTGCGAGGAACCAAGGACAGAGTCCAGTTATATTTTCATTATCTCATATCTGTCTTACACTAAACCTATGGAGTACTAGGGTATGAATTTTTAAACTTTGGTAGTTTTGAAGTATTTATTATATCTTTGGCTTTATATTATATTAAATTTGGTTCAGTTTTATATACCGCACTGCTATGTCCAGATTCTTTTGGGAGACAGTAGATACGGGACGTGACTCCTGTGTGGTGCCATGAATGACAGCACGAGAATGAGAGAGCACTGCAGGACACTGCTGCCTTGAACCTGCCCACAGTCCCTGAATATCACAAAACCTCAAACACTAAAGATAATTTTTAGTAGTTTAAGAATTTTTTTTTAAAGTTAGTCTTAAAAATTGAGCAAAATTGAGTTAAAGTGAAGAAACATAAACCAAGATGGTAGACATCTAAGCTAGAGAATGTGGTCTGAGTGGGATGGGGATTATGGTCTCTGTCTAACTTTTGTTTCAAGTTAGGTTTCCAAAATTCTATAATAGAATATCTAGTCGGGATGGTTTTCCCAAACCGCTGTGCTTTGCCTTTTTTTTCTGGGCTTCTCTGAAGTAATTTTAGAGCTATATAAAATTGCCTAGCAATTTTGAATTGTAAACAGATGGATGTGAGGGATGAGCACTTGTCTGACTCAGTGGGAAACGTGGCCTATCAGCAGTAGTGGGATTCAAATAATTTAACAACCAGTTCTCTACCCTAATGACCGTTTTAAGCATAAAAAAACAGTATGCCAAAAGGTAGTTTATTATTTCATGCATTTAATACTTAAATAAGAAAAATAAAAGAGATACACAAAGCTATATTATGTTATAAAAGAGTTTTAAAATATCAATAAAAATATTAAATAATACCTGACAAAAGACAATAAAACTGTCATTTAAAATATTTTCAATGACACCTTTTTACCTCCTGGTTGTTTAGTACTTTTTATCTTTACATTATATGTTTGTTTACTGAAGTAACAAACACGAAGGAATTAAAATGCAGTATTTCATCAAAGCTATAATGAGTTTTATAAAAGGAATAAATAAATATTACAAGCATAGTTCTGTCATTTTTTTTTTTTTTTTTTTTTTTTTACTTATGGACGGAATGAACATACTAAGGTGCTTAGAATACGCTGTTGCACAGATGAACGATAAAGAAGGGTAAGGAATGTAAAATTCTAATTTCCACATTGGGTGGTTGCCCAGGTGGTCACCTTAGAGAGAACCCTGATTACAAATACTATTTTAATAACTGGTTTGCTGAACTCAACAATAAATTAGCTATCGATTCTGCCAAACTGGTGCCAATCGGCTAAATCCCACCACTGCCTGTCAGCCCTCATCCAAGTTTCAGGCCAGTCACTGAATGAGTTTGAGATTGGAGCTTACTCTCCTCCATGCTCTATCCAGAACATCCACATTACTCAGGTGGCAGAGCTGACTCTGACAATTAGAGTATTTATTATATCTTAAATATTTTTATCCTCTGATTCTCAATGAAATTACTGGAAAGAGGAGGCTTGGCACTTCGCACAACCAGGGACAAAGGCTTAATGTATAACTATTTAACATAAAATGTTGGGCCTACATTTGCATTCCTGTTTTGTGTTGTGACCATCAAGGCTATATGAGACAGTGCAGCTTATGCAGAGAGTTAGACTCACAGAGGAGGGCCAAACTCCTAGCATCATATTTATGAAGCAGGAATGGAAACTGCAGAAGTGATTGTAAAGTTAGTGGGCATGAGAGTGGAAAACAAGTTAGTGAAATATGCAAGAGTGTAGAGAATAAGTGTGAGAGATTTGGGGGTGATTAACAAATAGAAAAGTACTAGGTCCTAAGAGTGCACAAAAATTTCTTCAAGCTTTTCCCTGCCTCCTGTCTCCCCAAACCCTCCAACAAGGAGCCCTCAGCAGTGGTGCCAGAATAAAACCTCTGTCCAATGCCTCCAGTAGGAATGAAGGTGACCAGGCTAGGAATGCAAATATGTGATGAGCATGGTGAATCAGAGGGTGTCTGAGTTCTTAACTGCAATAGCTTCAGAAATTGCAATGCATTAGCTGTGCAGCATATTTGATGTGGGAAGAACAACTGCTCCCCATGAGGTGTGGCAGATAAAGCCTTTGTAGTTGCCTATGATCAGGACTAAAGAATCACACAGATTTTGAAGCAGGCAATGGACTGAGCTGTAGAGCAGGGGTCCCCAAACTACAGCCCACGGGCCACATGCGGCCCCCTGAGGCCATTTATCCGGCCCCCGCTGCACTTCCGGAAGGGGCACCTCTTTCATTGGTGGTCAATGAAAGGAGCACATTGACCATCTCATTAGCCAAAAGCAGGCCCATAGTTCCCATTGAAATACTGGTCAGTTTCTTGATTTAAATTTACTTGTTTTTTATTTTAAATATTGTATTTGTTCCCGTTTTGTTTTTTTACTTTAAAATAAGATATGTGCAGTGTGCATAGGGATTTGTTCATAGTTATTTTTATAGTCCGGCCCTCCAACAGTCTGAGGGACAGTGAACTGGCCCCCTGTGTAAAAAGTTTGGGGACCCCTGCTGTAGAGGAAGGCTGGGTTGCCTCAATATAGGTCAGCTGAGAAATTTTTTTTTTCTGGGGCAGTGACACCAGCCAAACAAATGCAATGTAAAGATGATAATCAAAATAAATTTGGCAACATAGATTTTACCTCAGAAAGAATGTTGTTGTAAGGAACAATCCAAATGAAGACATGCTAGGACTGTACTATACAAGGAAAAGGAGATTTAAACAAGGCAAAAGGCATGATGATTTCTGAAAGACATTTATAATTGGAATACCTTATCCAATAGAATATGCGATAGAATATGACACTGAAGGCAAATATAAATGGAAATGGAAAAAGAGTCGTATGAGAACAACTGGAAAGAAATATAATAGTGACCTAAAAATGGTTAAAGTTTTTAATTCTGGCAACTCTTTTCAAGTCTTATTTGTCTCAATTTTGAATTTCTTAAAATATATATTTTTATGCTCTTATTTTACACTATCTGTTCTTGATTTATTTTGATTTCTTTAGAAAAAATGTTTATCATTATCTTCAGTTTTGTGGGAACATCTTTTAGAGTTTATTTGAAGTGAAAACATTCTTCTGCTCTTTTTTTTCCCTACAGTAACTTTAAAATTCAGTATTACTTTCTTCTGTGCTCATATTTAAGAAACATGACTTTTTCCCTGGACTTCAGAAAGAATAGAATAAGTTAGAGTGTCTTCTAAATTGCCATATAATTTATTTTGTCCTTTTTTGCTTAATTTCTTCACCACCCTCAAAAACATAGAGACAGAAGGAGAGACAGAGAG
Source organism: Saccopteryx leptura (assembly GCF_036850995.1). Classification (NCBI taxonomy): domain Eukaryota; kingdom Metazoa; phylum Chordata; class Mammalia; order Chiroptera; family Emballonuridae; genus Saccopteryx; species Saccopteryx leptura. Next base: position 61,657,106 of record NC_089506.1, on the reverse strand, counting down.
AAACACCTCATGGACAAAGGTGCTTAGACTGTTGGTAGAAGGTTGAGGAAAGATAGGGGGGAAAGAAGTAGTGATGAACAAAGACTTGACTTGGGGACATGAACACACAATACAGTGACGTAGAATTGGGCACCTGAAAGCTGTATATTTATGTTAACCAGTGTCTCCCCAATAAAATCATTTTAAAATATGTAAAGAAATTGCCTCATAATTTCTGAGATATGCTTGTTCTCACTTTCTCTTTTAGTTCTAACTTTTTCTTTTGTTCATATTTGTCCAGGCCTGCTTTATTTGAATTAACATCCAAAAATTTGTTCTCAGTGTGAAGCTTTGTCTAAGGAAGAAGGTTTTGTTGGCTAGTGTCATGAGTTCACAGACCTCAGATAGTTCGTGTACTATCCAGTCATTCAAACATTCTTTCAGATGTAATTGCAGTTTAATTAAAACTCACACATATACTCCCACTTTTTTTCTGCAGTATTCAAATTGGACATTTGCATTTTCTCATTGACTATTAGGATATTTCCCAACTCTTCGGACTTTCAGAACTTTCTTCACTTTTTCTGTTTCTTTTCTTTCTGTTGCTATTACTGTACACGTTTTATGTGTGTTTGAGTTTTTCTTCCACCTATTAGAGTTTTGGAGATTGAAGTGGAAACTTTATCATAGGCTTTGTTTTATATGTTGAAGTTTTCGGCCTTTTATCTAGTTGCTCTGTTTTGCAAGGATATATGGGAAGATTGAAAACTGAAGAAGTTACTATTATTTCAGATTCTTCAGATTTTAGAAATTGTGTTAAATTAAGTTTTTTTTGCTGAGATTTTTACATGGCAGAGATTAAAGTGTGTAATAAGCACAAAAACACATAGTTATTGTCCTCATATCACCTTTTATCATAATAGATAACAAACAGAAAATATAGTGCTTAGTTATAATATGAAATAAAGGGAGATATGCAAGCACATAGGAAAGGAGCTTACTCAGATTGAGTGTGTGTTTGTATATGTGTGTGTGTGTGTGTGTGTGTGTCTGTTTTAGGATTCGGTATTTAGGAAGGTAATATAGTAACCAAATTCTAAAGGAAGGAAATCTATTTTTTTTTAAATTCAGTGAGAGGAGAAGAGGTAGAGAGACAGACTCCCTCATGTGCTCTGACAGAGATCCATCTGACATGCCCACTGGGCGGTAATAATCTGCCCATCTGGGGCATTGCTCCATTGCTCAGCCACTGAGCTCTTTTTAGTGCCTGAGGCAGAGGCCATGGAGTCTTCACTAACACCTGGGCCAACTCACTCCAGTTGAGCTATGGCTGCAGGAGAGGAATAGAGAGAGACAGAGAGAGAGAGAGAAAGAGAGAGAGAGAGAGAAGTGAGATGAAGATGGATGAAGAAGCAGACAGGTGCTTTTCCTGTGTGACTTGACTGGGAATCAAACCTGGGACACCCACACAATGAACTGATACTCTACCACTGAGCCAATTGATCAGGACCTAAGGGAAGGAAATCTTATTTTTAAAGAATTGGTGTAGAGAGATGCTTGTGCAAAAGGCTTAGGATTAAATTATGTTTTCAGGTAATTATAGTTTAATATGGCTGATGCATATATGCCAGCTAAAGAGTTTATATTTTATCTGTACAGAAATAAAAGGCCACTTAACAGTGTTTAACATGACAGTGTTATGATATTTTATAACTTTTACCTTAAAAATAGCAAACCAAATAGAAACTTTTTATTGACTTTGTTTTGGGGCAGATATATCAGTGGTTTACTCAGATATACAGGGTGGAAAAACATATCCTTACAGTTGCTTATATAAAAAATTACAAAATAATTAATTAAAAAATAATACACAAATAAACTCTGTGTTTTGTGTACTCATAACACAAAAGTATGTAAACATACTTTTTCTCACTCCTGTATTCAATTCAGAATAAAAGTGAGAATGACCTTTAACTTAGATGGTTCAGCACTAACAATACTACCCCAAGAGCATTGTCTTGTAAGACCTTACAATCAAGAGAAGGTAATGTAAATAACAGGGGCAAAGTTATGCAGACATAAATCCATTGATTGGTGTGATCAAAGAGTCCTTTGTGGAACAAGTTACTCAAGAATTAAGTGCATATTAAAAAAAATTAATTTTAATTCCTATGTTATAATTTTTGTTGGTGTGCACATCACGGGCAATATCACCACAGAATTTTGGTGTCTAACATATTAAGGCAGTATTTTTTATTTTTTTACAGAGACAGAGTCAGAGAGAGGAACAGATAGGGACAGACACACAGGAAAGGAGAGAGATGAGAAGAATCAATTATTTGTTACAGCTTCTTAGTTGTTCACTGATTGCTTTCTCATATGTGCCTTGACTAGCAGAGCAAGTGACCCCTTGCTCAAGCCAGCAAACTTGGGCTCAAGCTGGTGACCTTGGGATTTCAAACCTGGGTTCACTATGTTCCAGTCCAACGCTTTATCCACTGTGCCAGTGCCTGGTCAGGAAAGGCAGTTTTTTTTTTTAATACAATTATATAACTTGTGTATTTTGGCTTTGACCACTTATTAATTTCTTAAATATAGAGGTTGTTTTGAATCTACCGCATCTTTCATTTCAACATAGGAAACAATTTTGATCCCTCAATTTCTTTTATCCACCATATTTAATGTAAAACTAAGTCTTATAAATCTTATTTATTATACATCTTTGTTATTAATTTCATCATTGCCATGCTGACTGCTACTTCCTTAGTCTAGACCTTAGCATACCTTTTTTAATATGAGCCACACCAATATATTTAATCTCATATTTTAATAATATTTTTGTCCCAACTCCAAACCCAAGAAGATAGCTTTCTATAGCTGTTAGAAAATTAGTTTTTGTCCTTCTTTTAAATGTTTAACTTCCAAGAGGAAAAACGTTATAATCATTCATTTTAAGCAACTGAAGAACAGTGAAGACTATTGCATTGGAAGTCAAACTTGTTGAATTTTAACTTTCAGTAAGACCAATTACATGTAATTTCACTAACCTATGATTTTCATTTTAAAAGTGGAGTTAAATAGTTTGTCCAAGGTCACTTGGTTTAAAACAATAGATTTGATATTCAAAACTCGATTAGCTGACCCAGACACAAACCTGTAAAAACTACTGCAAGTCATATTTAGTGAGCTTGATAGAATTTATGAATATATATAGGAATATTTTGCAAGAATACATTTTTTTGGTTTATTTTTGTTATTGTTTTTGTTTTTTTCAAGTAAGAAGTTTTGTAAACAGGCCAAGTAATACTTAATCCTGGCTTTATTGGTATAAAGCTCTTTAATCTTGAAAAAACAGTTAAGCCTCTAAACTAGTTTTTTAGTTTACAATAATTATGACTTTAACACTTTTCAGAAAATGTAAAAAATAAATGAAAATTGCTTTTCATTTCAATTTTGGCTGAAATGAAATTTTAAGAAATCTGAAAGAATTCATAATTGTATTTTTTCAATTCTAAAATAAGGCTATATAATCAATCAGCTCCCGTTTTTTAAATTTATTTTCTTTTTATTTTTTTGCTTCTTTTTCCAATTGAGAGGAAGGAAGATAAAGAAACAGATTCCCACATGTGCCCTTACCAGGATCCATCCGCCAACTCCTGTCTGGGGCCATGCTCGCAACCCAGCTATTTTTAGCACCCGCAGTAGTGCTAAAATAGTACAGAGCCATCTTTAGCACCCCAGGAGCAACATGCTCAAACCAATCAAGTCATGGCTTCAGGAGGGGAAGAAAAAGAGAGAGAAAGAAAGGGGAAGGGGGAAATATAGAGAAGCATATGGTTGCTTCTTCTGCATGCCCAGATGGAGAATTGAACAAAGGCATCCACTCACTGGGCTCCACCACTGAGGCAACTGACCAGGGCCTCAACTCTCTTTTTATAAATATAAAAAGGTATCCTAAGAAATATGGGTGAGACAGTTTTAGGTTTTGTGTTGAGGGAATGTGGCATGAGTGTTAAATTAAATGAGAAAGAAAAGGGCTAGATTTTCTATTTTTTTTCTTTGTTCTATCTTGGTTTACAATAATTGATTTTATTATCAGTATTAAATCATCTTTGTTTCTGTGTTTTAAGACAGTATGTGTGTTTTTAAAATGTAAAGTGACTTTGCTCTCTCTACAGAACATGTTCACAAACACACATATACAGTTTTTCTTGGGAAAATTATTTGACGTTAAATAGAGCATTGGAAAAGTGGAAGAGATAACCGGAATGAAAAATTCAGGTTGAGTATGAAAGTGTCTTATTATGCTTTGGATATAAATATTCTTAAAACGTGGTCTTCTAAATTTTGGAAATAGTACTATAAGAAAGAAAAATATACTTTGGTTTAAACATTTGAAATCAGTGTAGAGCTAAAGAATATATATCAAAAAAGATTGGCAAGTAAATAACAGCTTGTTGTTAAAAAGACAATTAATCCTTTGATCTAAACAATTACCTACATGAATATGTGCCAAATCTTATGAACACAGCCCTCTTTTTTTTTTTTTTTCTATGACAGGTGGTCATGCCAGTTTGGTCCTGGTCAGAAGAAAAATCATTCTCAGTAAAATGATTAATTCTTCACAAATCCAATCTTTTATTTTTATGTAGTTGCCTGTTTGGCTGATTTTTTGAGTCATCCTTTATATAATTAGAAACCCCCCAATATATCTGCCACTGAAACTTTTAAATTCAATGAGCAATTCAAATATTCACCTTATTTACAAAAAGAATATTAGCATATAGGTGATTTGTGTTCACAATTTATAATTCACCTAACTTACAGAAAGTTTTGGGTGGTATTTCAGTTTTCCTTAATCACACTATTTGCAATTTAACTTTTTTGGTGAGGTGGATTCCTTGATATATTTGTATATAAACTTAGACTAAAATATGATATGACCAATTGCTAAATTTATATACAAGGATATGTTAGAAAACACCTCTAAAATGATGGATACTCATGCTTTATTTTGTCCATCAGTCAAAACACTCAAAATACTTTTTCCCAATTTTTGCTGTGAAGATAATGGATTAGAGAGCTGTCATGCGGAGAAGACATCAGATATAAGATTAGGGTTCTATTAGTGAGTGCACATATCCTAATGTCAGATAAACTATACCAGGGGAAAAGCATTAATTATTAGGAAGAGCAAGAGTCAGAGAAAATGCAAGTAATTTGATTTCAGTTAATAAAGGAGGACCTGCATATCATCTGCTTTCACACTTATAATACCTCCTTGATGGAGTATGAATGTATGCCTATTCCGAATGCTTTTTATTTGTATATGGTTACTTTATTGTAGTAACTCTTCCCCAATAGAATTTGTCTGTTTTTTTTTTTTTTGTAATTATGTTTAACTCCTGGTGGTGAAAACATTCTTCACTGGAGTCAATAATAACATCTAAAAATCACCATAAGTATCTGAAAATCTGTTATTCATTCTATATGATTAAAGGACTTATGAGCTTTAATTTTCTAAAGTGTAAAAACACTAAAATAATACATGCACACCTTTTTTTTATATTGATCATTTGAAGAGCAAATGTAATATATTTATTGAAGGGCTTATAGATGACTGGATAAAGAAGATATGGCACATATATACTATGGAATACTACTCAGCCATAAAATATGATGACATCGGATCATTTACAACAAAATGGTTGGATCATGATAACATTATACAAAGTGAAGTAGGTAAATCAGAAAAAACTAAGAACTGCATGATTCCATACATCGGTAGGACATAAAAATGAGACTAAGAGACATGGACAAGAGTGTGGTGATTATGGGGGGTGGGGGTGGGGGGGGAGGGATGGGAGGGAGGGAGAGGGGAAGAGGAGGGGGAGGGGCACAAAGAAAACTAGATAGAAGGTGACAGAGGACAATCTGACTTTGGGTGATGGGTATGCAACATAATTGAGTGACAAGATAACCTGGACATGTTTTCTTTGAACATATGTACCCTGATTTATTGATGTCACCCCATTAAAATTAATAAAAAATTATATAAAAAAGTAATATATTTAAAATTACTTAGAAAAGTGATCAAAAACCTGTATAATTTGGTGTAGTCCTACTTATTTTTGCTTTTGTTGCTTATGCAGCATGTACAAAAAATTGTTTCCAAGACTATGTCAAGGAGTTTTTTCCCCCTGTTTTCTTCTAAGAGTTTTAGATTTCTAGCTTTAAAATTTAAGTTTTTAATCTACTTAGAGTTAATTTTTGTGAATTTTGTGAGATAGGGTCAAATCTGATTCTTTTGTATATGCATATCTAGTTTTTTGAGGACCATTTGTTGAAAAAACTATCCTTTTTCCATTGAATATTTTTGGCTCCCCATGTCAAATATTAGTTGACTAGGCATACGTACATAAGTTTTTGCTGGGCTCTGGAGTCTGTTCCACTGGTCTGTGTATCTGTTTTTATGCTGATAGTATACTGTTTTGATTACTGTTGGCTTTGTATTATAGTTTGAAATCAGGAAATGTGATGCCTTCCATTTTGTTCGTGTTTTTCAAGACTATAGGGATACTTTTGAAATATCGCAAGTTTGGTTTCAGACCACCACGATAAAGCAACTTGTAATCTTTTTGCTGGAAGAGGGTATTCCCTTAAATTTGTAAAATATTAAAAAAAATATGAAGAACAATAAAGCAAAGCACAGTGAAACAAGGTTGCTTGAACTTTGGCTATTCAAGGTCTTTTGAGATTCCATGTGACTTCTAGAATATTTTTTTCTATTTATTTAAAAAAAATGCCATTAGTATTTTACAGGAATTATATTAAATCTATAGATGAGTTTGAATAGAATAAACATTTTAACAATATTAAATATTTCAATTTTTAACAGATAACTATTCATTTATTTACGTTGTCTTCAATTTGTTTCATCAATTATTTTCAGTGTGCAAATCTTTTTGTTTGATTTGTTAGTAAGTATTACTTTTGTTACTATTGTACATCAAACTGAAAAGGTTTTAAACATAAAATAATCAAAATAAAAACACAATCTATAGAATGGGAGAAAATATTTGTAAACCATATGAGATAAGAATTTAATATCCAAAATACCTAGATAACTCATACAACTCAATAACAAAAATAAATAAATAAATAAATAAATAAATAAGTAATTTAAAATGAGCAAAGGATATGAATAGACATTTTTCCAAAGAAGAAGTACAAATGAATAACAGGTACATGTAAAGATGCTTAACATCACTAATTAGCAGGAAAATGGAAATCAAAACTATTGAGATACCATCTCAAACCTCTTAGAATGGCTATTAATAAAAGGACCAGAGAACAAGGGCTGATGAGGATGAGGGGAAAAGAGAATTTTGCTAAATTGTTACTAGGAATGTAAATTGGCACAGCCACTATGGAAAATAATAAGGAGATTTTTTTTAAATATATTCAAAAAGATATATGCGCCACTATGTTCATTGGGGCATTCTTCACAGTGGTCAAGATATGGAAACAACTGAAGTATTCTTTCATAGATAATTGAATGAAAAAGTTGTGGTACATATATACAATGGAATATTAATCAGTTATAAGAAAATATGAAATACTGCCATTTGTGACAACATATATGCATCTAATGATATCACACTAAGCAAAATAAGCCAGATGAAACATGTCAAGAACCATATGATTTCTCTCATGTAAGATATACAACTGAAATCAACAAACAAAAACTCATAGACAACTTTATTGTAATTACCAGAGGGATGGGTGTTGGCAGATGGTAATAAAAATGCTTAAATATATGGTGTTAGAAAAAGATTTAACTTTGGGTGGTGACACACAATGAAATATACAGGTGATGTACTACAGAAATCTGAAGAACTGGAAACATAAATTGAGTATACACCCTTATGTTCATTGCAGCATTGTTTGCAAAGGCCAAGATTTGGAAGCAGCCCAAATTTTCATCAGTAGATAATGGATAAAAAAGTTGTGGTACATTTACACAATGGAATGCTACTCAGTCATAAAAGAGAATGAAATCTTTTCCTTTTCAACAGCATGGATAGAAAGTCAAAGAAAAGCAAATACCATACAGTTCCACTTATATGTGGAATCTAATGAACAAAATAAACTAGTAAACAAATTAGAAACAGAATTAGAGATAGAGAGCAGACTGGCAGCTGTCATGGAGGACGGACTTGGTGGGCTGCGTAAAAAAGCTGAAAAGTTAAGCAAAAACAAAACAAAAGCAAAACAAAAAATTCTAATCACAGACAACAGTATGGTGATTACCAGAGGGGAAGGAGGTAGAAGGTGTTAGAAGATAAAGAGAGGACAAAACGGTGATAGATAGAGATTTGACTTGGGGTGGTGAACACACAGTGCAATGTATAGATGATGTATTATAGAATTGTACACCTGAAACCTATATAATTTTATCAACTAATGTCACCCAAAAAATTCAATAAAAAATGAGAGTCTATTTGAAAGTTATATAGTTTAATTAACAGATGTCTCTCCAATAAAGTTAATAAATGTAAAAAAAAAAAAAAAAGAAACCTGAACTACCATATGATCCAGCAATTCTTCTGGTTATATATTTGAAAAAATTATCATGAAATGACATCTGCATCCTCTTGTTTATTGCAGCATTATTCACAATAGCTAAGATATGAAAACAATCTAAATGTTTATTTATTTATTTATTTATTTATTTATTTATTTTTTGTCATTTTTTCTGAAGCTGGAAACAGGGAGAGACAGTCTGATAGACTCCCGCATGCGCCCGACCGGGATCCACCCGGCACGCCCACCAGGGGCGCTGCTCTGCCCACCAGGGGGCGATGCTCTGCCCATCCTGGGCGTCGCCATGTTGCGACCAGAGCCACTCTAGCGCCTGGGGCAGAGGCCACAGAGCCATCCCCAGCGCCCGGGCCATTTTTGCTCCAATGGAGCCTTGGCTGTGGGAGGGGAAGAGAGAGACAGAGAGGAAAGCGCGGCGGAGGGGTGGAGAAGCAAATGGGCGCTTCTCCTGTGTGCCCTGGCCGGGAATCGAACCCGGGTCCTCCGCATGCTAGGCCGACGCTCTACCGCTGAGCCAACCGGCCAGGGCCTAAATGTTTATTAACAGATGAATGGATAAGGAAAATGTAGTCTTTATGCAAAATGGAATACTAATCAGCCTTAATGAAGTAAGAGAGTCTGCAATATGGGAAAACATGGATGGACTTTGAGGACATTATACATATTAAACAAACTTGTCAGAGAAAGAAATTATTTATTTTTAATGTGATTTGTAATAGAGTTAGATTAAATCTACCATTTTATTGGCTGTTTTATATTTGTTTGATTTATTTTTTGCTACTTTTTTCTTATTTATGCATTTTCCAATGGTTTGGAAATTATCCCATTTTATGTTCTCTAATGACAATTTTAGTGGTTGTCTATATATCTACAATATATATCTTCATATAATAAGAATCTATTCGCAATATTTAAACAACCTAAGTGATCATTGATGGATGAATGGATAAAGAAAACATGATGTGTATGTGTATATACACACAATGAAATACTATTCATCCATAAAGGAGGGAAGCCTTGTCATTTGCGACAACATGGATTGAGCTAGAAAACATTATGTAAACAGAGAAAGACAAACAATGTGTGATCTCACTTAATATATGTAGAAGTTTAAAAAATGCCAAACTCATAGAAACATAGAGTAAAATAAAGACTACCAAAGCCTAAGTTTTGAGAAAAATAGGGAGATATGAGTTAAAAGGTACAGACTTTTAATTATAAGTAATTTCTGGAGCTCTAGTGTACAGTATGGTTATAGTAGTTAATGATATTGTATTATGTACTTTAAAGTGAAAGTAAATAATTTTTAATGATTTCACACTCACACACAGAAAAATTATAATAATGTAGTGTGATGGATATATTATCTAACCTTACTGTGGTAATAATTTCATTACAATATATATGAGCATCAAATCATCAGTTTGTACACCTTAAACTTATACTGGTCTATGCCAGTTATATTTCAAACATGGAAAATGCAAATGCAATTATGTATTGTTGCAGAATGTATTAGGAACAAAGGATTCTGAAATTTCCAGCCTAGTTTACTTCTTGGGATCAGTTCATGAAGCTCCTGAAATAAATTACACATTGAAGCTCTTATTATTCTGAAAGCTTCTCTTTGTTGTTTTTTAGTTCTTTAACTTGTATAGTTAAATAGTTTAATAATAAAAAATTTTAATTATTAAGTTTTATTATTTTATAATTATTTGGTGATTATTATTACCACTATAGTTATTATTTAAATATAGTTAACAGAAGCAAAACAATATGCTTACTAGAGCAATAATAAGCAAACTATTCTCTTCTGGGCAAATGTGGCATGGTACCTTCTGTTACGTAATTCATGAGTTAAAAATGTTTTATACATTTTCTAATGGTTTTAAAAATTAAAAATAATTTATGTCATTGAAAATTATATGTAACTCAAATTTCATTGTCCATTAATAAAAATTTAATTGGAACACAGCCGCACTTGCTCATTTTTCTATTGTTTATGGCTGTTTTCTCATTAGAGCAATAAAATTTAATGATGGTAACAGACACCCCATGCAGTTTTCTTATCAGATTTCCCAGTTTGACACAGTAGGAATTGCAATGATTCAGTTGTGACTCCATAACATTTTGATTATCACATGTATCACTTTACTTTGATTTGTCCTTTCTGTTTGTTTTCTTACTAGTGTATACTCATTATCACATAACAAGAAAAGTGAGCTTTGGATGTTGTGCTTTTAAATGTTACAGTGGACTTGGGTTGGTGAACACACAATGCGATATGCAAATGATATATTATAGAATTGTACACCTGAAACTTGTCCAATTTTATTAACCAATATCACCTAAATAAATTCAGTAAAATTTTAAAAATTATTAAAAGTTAGAGATTTTTTCTTATCAATTTGAGGACAAATAATTTAGTTTATTATGCAATAATACCATAGTATCACTGAAAGAATACTAGATACACTTATATTACCAGAAAAAGAATCACCATAATCTTAACTTACTGAAGACAATGATCAAAATTATTTAAAAATTAAAAATGAATTTTTTTATCATGAAAGAACTTTTTCTTCTTCAAAAAATGAAAATATTAAGCAAATACCATTTTTTGAGTTAGCCATGGTTTTATTGAACTATGTATTGTTAGTGAATTGATTGAATTATGTGTGATTATATCATTTGCAAGTAATGTGTTCAAAAAATAAAATACAAGTTAAGAACAAGAGCATTTTAGAGAGTTACAATAAGAGTTGAGAACATTGGGAGCATTGTAGTTAATGAAAAGAAACAGGACTATTTGTATTTTTTCTTTTGATAAGTTGACAAATATTACCAATATGTTTATTTTTGTTGTATTAATCAAGGCCAAGTAGAGAATGACTGAAGAATAAATTCTAATGATCTGTGTGAAATAAGTACAAGAGGAAGATTTCAAAGCAGGTAAAAAATACTAATTTAGTAAAACCTGAAGTGGAATCTGCTAATATGTATCGGAACTAATGGTGGAAAAATGCATGGAGAGAAAAAATGATAGTTGGAAATTTTTACAAAGAAAATTTGCTAATGAAAACAGGTGTCTAAAAGTTCTAATAATTATATTTTTTATTAAAATACTTTGTAGAAGATACTTTATCTTGTAAAATTTATCCAGAAGTTTAGTGATCAACTTTATTTTTCTTGTGTAGTTAAATTAACCATTGCAAGTTCTGTGACATTTAGTCAGAGACAAGTGGAGTAACCTGACTTCCCCATATTCTTCAGTATGATTGGCTAGCTCTGGTAGTGTTTCTTTCGGATATTTTTTTTTACTTTAGAACTGAGGTTGACATTCTTCTGAATGAGAACTATCCTCAGCCAGTATTAGAAATTTGAATGGCAGGCCTGGGCCCGTTGGCTCAGTGGTAGGGTGTTAGCTTGCTGTGTGGATGTCCCAGTTTGATTCCCTGTTGAGGCTCACAAGAGAAATGACCATCTGCTTCTCCACCCCTCCCCCTCTCTTCTCTCTTTCTTTCTCTCTCTATTCCTTTTCCACATCCATGCCTTGACTAATTTGAATGTATTGCTTTGAGTGCTGAGAATGGCTCCTGTTGAGCCTCCACCTCAGGTGTCAAAAGTAACTGGGTTGCGAGCATAGCCTCAGAAAGGCAGAGCATGGGTCCCAGATGGGATGGGGAAGTTTGCAGAGTGGATCCCAGTTAAGGCACATACTTGATCTATTCTCTATCTCCCCTCCTCTCACTTACAAAAGAAGTAAAAAAGAAAAAGAAAAAATAAACTTGAATGGCTTTGAAAATTAGCTTTTTGTGCAGAATGGATAGTTTCTCAAATAATTCAACTAGAAACTAAACAATGTTTATATATGAAACTTACACAGCACTGCAGCAAAATCATTTTAATGACAGCTGATGGTAATTTGAATCACAAACATTATCAAGCTTCTTTATTCCCTTACTACGCTGGCAAAAGTTAAAACAAGTATCATCTCTATTGAAATACAGATTTTCAGTGGATATATTTCTTAAATTTCCAAAGGAAATTTTTATATTTTAGAATCTGTTTAATTTCAGTTGAGGAGGTATACCTAGTTTTCAACTGGAAGTGACTACTCTGCAATGCAATGACATATTAAGAAGCAAATATCAAAAGAACAATGCTTTTAAACAATAAATATGCTCAATAAAGTATGTCCTTAAGGATTAATATCAGTAATGACTGTACCTATCAGTATGAAATACATAATATTTCTTTCCTTATTAGCATTACATTATGAATCTTTGGAGTCAATTTCGATAGAAACTACTAAATTTGAAACACAATCAAGCAAAATGTTATAAATATTATTAAAAATTATACTCACCCAACCAGGTGGTGATGCAGAGAACCCAGGTTTGAAACCCCTAGGTTGCTGGTTCATACTGCTTGAGTGCAGGCTCATCTGGTTTGAGCACAGGCTCACCAGCTTGAGCGCAGGATCACCTGCTTGTGCGTGGGATCATAGACATGACCACCTGGTCACTAGCTTGAACCCAAAGGTCACTGGCCTGATCCCAAGGTCTCTGGCTTGAACAAGGGGTCAATGGCTCAGCTGGAGCCCACCCCTTCTTAGTCTTTCACCCTTCTTATTTGTCTCTCTTTTTCTCTCTGTCTCTCTCATTAAAAAGTATATACTTATATTTTAATAAAATATATAAACGAAATATAAAAATATGTAATTTTTATTTCTTATTGTATAAATATCTACATAATATATAGATTATGCCTTTTGGCCCCAAAAGCCTAAAATATTTACTTTCTGACTCTTTACAGAGATTATCTCAAATTATTCTGGCATTAACATTATATTATTATTATACTAGTAAGATCATTGGGGAAATAATAAGGCCTAATGAGTGAAAATTAACAGGCAAGATTACCTTCTTTTCATGCTGTGATTGGCCCTAGGATGAATGCTAGAATACTCTTTGAACATGATTTTTTAGACAGAGAAGGTTAATTTTTTTTTTTTTTTGGCAGAGACAGAGAGAGTCTGAGAGAGGAACAGACAGACAGGAAGGGAGAGAGATGCGAAACATCAATTCTTCGTTGTGGCTCCTTAGTTGCTCATTGTTTGATTTCTCATATGTGCCTTGATGAGGGGGTGGGGCTACAGCAGACCTAGTGACCCCTTGCTCAATCCAGCGGCCTTGGGCTGAAGCTGGTGAGCCTTGCTCAAACCAGATGAGTCGCACTCAAGCTAGCGACCTCGGGGTTTCGAACCTGGGTCCTTCGCATCCCGGTCTGACGCTCTATCCACTGCACCACCGTCTGGTCAGATGGGAGGGTTCATTCTTAAAGCTCTTGCTTCTGCTTACTACTTCTACAGCTAAAAAGAACATGGCATAAACAGGCAGAATGTTCTGAAACTTACTTCTCTCATATGGGACAGTGGTAATTGATAAAATGCTTGCTTTCAGGTATTTTATTATTTTTTTTATGACAAACATCTAATCACATTGGCACTTGGGAACGCAGGACATTTCATATCGCCCAATGCTTCAATGATGGGAGATTTAAACTTGGTAGAAGAAAGACCTATTTCAGCTGAAGTTATTCAAACAATAAACTAGTAATTTTATTTCCCTTTTCTTTTTGTTGAAACTCAGCATAACTTTTTAAAGAATCATAAAAAATAGAAGTCTAAGGATATGAAGTTGGAAGAGTATATAATTTACATATCCTTAAGCATTGTTTTATTTTGTTCATAATATTAGTCTTATCTCAACAAAACTATTATTTTATTTGGTATTTCTAATATTTATAGACTCCTAGGAGATCTATGAGACTAGTCTTTGACAAATGGCAAGGAAGTTGTTGAAATTCTCATAAAGCTCTTCAATTCTGAAATCACTTTTTAAAAAAATAATTATCAAAAAGGTAAGGAATTATGTGTTTATCTGAGAATTGTGCTCTTTTTAAAATCATTATTAAAAAAAAAATAAAAGTCCCTACTTCTACTTCATCACTAACTCCAATCCAGAAGCAAAGAAATAATGCTATTTCCTCATTGACTTCAGATAGTCTCAGAGATTTAGAGTTAAATTTATAAGCCCACGGTTTCCTTCCTATAATATTATGTTCAGTAGTTTTTATGAAGACTACTAAACAATAAAATCAGACCTTTTGGTATGACTCCTGGTTTGTTGTGGTATATATATATATATATATATATATATATATATATATATATATATTTTTTTTTTTTTTTTTTTTTTTTTTTTTTTTTTTTTTTTTTTTTTTCTGAAGCTGGAAACGGGGAGAGACAGTCAGACAGACTCCTGCATGCGCCCAACCGGGATCCACCCGGCACGCCCACCAGGGGTGATGCTCTGCCCACCAGCGGCCACACTCTGCCCACCAGGGGGCGATGCTCTGCCGCTACCAGAGCTACTCTAGCGCCTGGGGCAGAGGCCAAGAAGCCATCCCCAGCGCCCGGGCCATCTTTGCTCCAATGGAGCCTTGGCTGAGGGAGGGGAAGAGAGAGACAGAGAGGAAGGGGGGGAGGTGGAGAAGCAAATGGGCGCTTCTCCTATGTGCCCTGGCCGGGAATTGAACCCGGGTCCCCCGCACGCCAGGCCGATGCTCTACCGCTGAGCCAACCTGCCAGGGCCTGTTGTGGTATATTTATATAAATATTTTCACTATCAATTAAGATAATGAAGTTATGCTAATGGTTTATAAGCATACAAGGCTACTGTTTATTGCAAATAGCAAAGTCTATGACAAATTTAAGGCTACTCTGTTGCAGGGTCCTGGTTTTCAAAATATATATTTCTCTTACTTAATTTTTTGCTTTTGAATACAAACACGACCAAAAGTAAATGGCATTTAGCCATTTTTTATGGACTTCCGTGGAACAAAACTTTTATATTTTAGAATTATTTTTAACTTGATCATATGAATTATATTTTATATAACACTCAGTATCAACATAATTACAATAACAAAGATAAGAATCAGTGGAGATAATTAAAATTTGATATAATTAAAGAACAGAAATGAATAAGATTGTAGTTATATTCATAAGTATCCATTTGTTAAAATAGAGATAATACACCAGTAAACAAAACATCTTTAAATGCTGTGCTCAGGGATTTCTATGTTAAAGATTCATGAGAACTTGCAGGGACTACTTTCTTGATAAATTTTACTGTAGAATTCAGTTCTAGTTTTCTTGAAGAAATTTGTTAAAATGTCTTAATAATCAAGGCTTTTAATTTTTAGAACAGATGTTTATAAGCATGCTGCTCTGCATTGTGAATAATTTGACAAATGCAATTATATTTCAAAATGCTGAAATGCTCGCTATGCAGAAATATAAGTATATAAGAATCCCCCCAAATTTACAAACTATTGTCTTGTTTGCATGTAATGTATATATACATCTATGCATATATCTATTTTTTGCGCATCACCTGCAGTACTATCTCACTTTCATCAAATCAATTGTGTTGGTAGCATCAGTTTTTACACTGATGACTTCCTAGGAGCTTTATATTCATCTTATTACTTTCTAATTTCTGGACATGTTAGTAATATTAAGTTAGAGAATGATATATATGATGTTAAAAATATAAAAAAAATAGAGTTATTTCAATTTCTGAAGTTCAAAGAGGGTGAGATTGCATTAATTTTAATAGAACAATGTATCATTACGATTGATAATTCAGATCTGTTAGATTTTTTCTTTGTGGTATTTACTACATGTAATAGTAAAATGATGGCAACATTTTGATAAACTGTCTTTACCATTAATATCATAAATCAATGTTTGTATACCAGATCATTCCTTGAAATGTTTTTTCTATGTGATAGCCTGGGAAAAGTAGGAGATAATTTTATTATTTGATGTATTATCAAATAATACTTCAAAGTATGGGATCTCCAGCCTTCCTTTCATTGTTCTTATTGGCACTTGAAGATGAATTCTGATTTTCAATAAGGTGTCTTAACTGAATGAATCTTTCTGATTGGACTATTGTTTTCATATTTAATTCTATCTCTGTTGCCTTGATTTCTAAATATAACAAAATTTTCTCTGAGCTAAATCCTATCATAACATTGAAACAGTACTATCTTGTCTTGATTACTATAGTTTTGTAATAGGCTTTGAAATCTGAAATTGTGAGTTTTGTAACATTAGTGTTAGTTCTTTGTTTTCTTTTTATTCCTCAAACTGGATAATATCTGTTGACTTATTCATATTAAACCTTCTTTCTCTACCTGCTTAAATTTACAGTTGAGCCTCTCTAATGAGTTTTTCATTTCTATTATTGCAAATCTAAAATATCTACTTAGATGATTTTTATAGTTTCTCTTTATTGGTTTTCTGTGTTTGATGAGTCATCAGCTTCATACCTTCCTTTAATTTTTTTTACACATAGTATCTTTTAGCTCCTTGAATATATTTAAAACAGCTGATCCTTTGAACACATTTAAAATAATTGGTGTAAACGTTTGGGCCGGTAAATTTATCTTAGGGGCTGCTTCCTGGACAGTTGGTTTTGAGTTCACTTTCCTCTTGTATATAGGTCATACTGTTTTATTTAATTGTAAGTTTTTTGGAGAATGAAATCTAGACATTTCAGATAATATTACATATAAACTCGGGAAATTATATCTCCTATTCCTTTAGGGTCTATTGTCATTGCTGCTAGTTGTCATTGTTGCTTGTTCAATTAGGACTTTTCTGAATTCATTCTAAAAAGTCTATACATTGGATACGTGTGGTCACCAACATCTCTACTTAGTTAGATTCATGGTGAGTTTAATGAATGGACAGAGATTTCTTTAACACCTGAACAACAAATCTCCCAATCTCTGCTGTTAGACTCTGAGTCTGAATCTTACCTTCCACAAACAGCCTGGCACTTGAAAGCTCTGTCTTAGTCTTTACTTCCTGCTTGCACAGAGCCTCCAGGTCAGTCAGAGATGTGAGCTTAGGACTTTCCCAAGTCTACTGTGAGCATCTCGACAGCCCAAAGTGTATGTGTGGACATCGTGAATCCTAGGAATACTGACATTTTCCAATCCCCTATGCCCCTATGACATATCATTTCTACCTACTTCTTTTGAGCATTTTGATTAGTCTATTGTTTGTCTAATTGTTACCCTTACCTTAGAAAGCTATGATGTTAAACTTTTAATAAGTGCTGCTGTGGAGAGGCTTTTAATATTAAGCAAATTTCTATTGAGTTCAAAAAATATATCAACCCTTTGAGTAGATTATTCCAAGAAACCAACAGACAGGTCAAATAAAGTCTCTTCTTTGTGAGTGAAGCTTTGATAAAGCTCATGTTCCAATCTGCTCACTTTAGAACCAAGAAAGTAGGTACAAGGCTGACACATATCTGGGAAGTCGGGGACAAGACTACAGTAGGTAAAATTGTCACAAAACTCACTATTCTACCAAGATTCACTTATTTTTATTGGTTAAATTTGTTTTGGAAAATTAGTTAAATTCCAATTATGAGATACAGATTCTCACAATTTTTGCCAATTTTTTTAACTGCTTTCTTGAAAAGGAAAACTTTTAGAGATTCTTACTCTGATACTTTGGCTGATGTTTGCTTACCTAAGAATATTTTAGCCAAAAATTCTAACAGACACAACCACATTTATAGTTTATGTCAAGAAAACTTGGAGTCTTGTATAATTACTCTGTAGTGTGTGTAGCCTTGTTCAAACTGAGGTATATACATTATACCACTGAGTCTTCTCCAGACACCAGGTGTCGAAGCACATAGCTTTCTTCATAAACAACATGAACACAACTGCAAACCTTAGTTATTTATTAATTTATAACTGTGTTCAAAACCTACTACATACTATTTTTGTTTAATAAGTGCATTATTCACTTAACAAATTGAGAAAGTAATTAAAATATTTTATATCTAAATATATATTTGCCTAATATAATATTATAAATATATACAGAACTATAGAAATTTCTCACTGTAGGGGAGTTGAATGGTTTATTGTAGAAATCAGTCACAGTAAAACATGTGAAGTTAGGTTTTAAAATAATAAGTTTACCAGGTGTTCAAAGATTTAGTTTTTAGATTTTTGTAAGAAAAATACATGCCATAGTTAGAATTATTCTTCTTAAAAAGAATAACTCCTGTTGAAATCCTATAAAATATTTTCAAAATATTTTTGCATTCTAACTGGAAATGGATGAACCAATAAGATGAATTCTCAAAAGGTCATCCAGTTTTTCTCAAACATTGATTATTCTCACACAAGACATGTATTTAAGTGCTTATGTAGGTGATGAGGCATTTCAAAGAAAAAATATGGTTATAGAGAAATATGAAGACTAATTTGTAGTTGTAGTTAAAGATTTAATAGAATATAAGTGAAATCAATGATATAAGATATAATGTAAATGTTTTGAACATATGGTATTGAATTTTATTGAAAAGAAATTAAAAAAGGATGGTATGTTGCCTGTAGTGGTGATACAAGACATTAGTACAGTGAATAAAAAAAAATCCCTGATGGCAAAACTCTAGATTGAGGCATATTTCATATTTAATAAACTAGAGTTTAGTGAGCCAAAGATAAATAGCAAAATTAGGATTTTTAAATTTAGTATCTTGAAGTAACATATACAGAAAGAGACAATATGAATAATGGCTATTATAATAAATGTTGACTATGGAAATGACATTTACAGTTTGCTAAATTACTAAAATTCATATGAATTTAAAATGTTGGCTGCTAATGGTTAAATCTCATATCTAAGTTATTTGGAAAAAAACAGAAAGCTCTGTTGCATAATTTTAGAAAAGTTTTTTACAAAAAGATTTCTCTAAATAAGGAATTAGTCTCCAATTTGTTTGTATCCTTTCCTCGTCAGTCCCTTTTACATTATTAGATTATTTATATGAAACTACTGCATACTGGCCCTGGCCGGTTGGCTCAGTGCTAGAGCGGCGGCCTGGCATGCGGAGGTCTCGGGTTTGATTTCCGGCCAGGGCACACAGGAGAAGCGCCCATCTGCTTCTCCACCCCTCCCCCTCTCCTTCCTCTCTGTCTCTCTCTTCCCCTCCCGCAGCCGCAGCTGAGGCTCCATTGGAGCAAAGTTTGCCCGGGCGCTGGGGATGGCTCCGTGGCCTCTGCCTCAGGCGCTAGACTAGCTCTGGTCCCGACAGAGCTCCGCCCCCTGGTGGGCGTGTCGGGTGGATCCCGGTTGGGTGCATGCGGGAGTGTGTCTGACTGCCTCCCCCTTTCCAGCTTCAGAAGAATACAAAAAGAAAAAACAAACAAACAAAAAAACTACTGCATACTTATAACTCTGATCTTGTCAAATAGGAAATTAGAAGTTCAATGTTAATAAACTTTTCAGATAAAATTAGTTTAACAGTACAATAATACTGTGCAGAAATGGAACATCAAAAAAGTTGCTACGATAATAGACTTTAGAAGAAAGAGTTCTAGTTTAAGAGTATGGATTTTGTTGTAAGGGTCAGTAATTGCTGCATGGGACTGAATGAATTGCCTGCCAGTTTATCATACTAGCAAGAATAAAGGGAAGATGATGTTACAGCTGTGTTTGCTAAATACTCTCTTAATGTATTTGTTTATATTATTGTGATCTGGTGACTTCATTTGGGATAAATGTCTAGGGTTTGTGAGATGCTGCAATAAGTAGATTTATGCAATCTCTTCGTAAAGCCAAACACTTCTTACACATCCTCACTGAAAACTTCCATTAACTGTTTCAACTCCAAAGCCAGGTGGTTCTTCAGAATATTGAGGACTGTTATTTCAATAATCTTTTCTAATTCTGTATTCCAGATAAAATCATTATCATTGTCAAAATCTTTGCTTATAAATACCAAACCTTCAGAGGAAAGTCATCTAAAATTTGAAAATAAGAAAAAAAAAGTAAGTGGTCTGTCCTTTTAATGTCATTTTAGGGTAAATGATTATCTAAAGAAATATATTTAATTCAAATTATGTTTTATTATTGATTAAATGTCCTAGAGTTAGGTTAAATGTTAAGTTGTACAATTTTGGTGAAATGTTGATTTTTTGAGATTCAAATAATTTGTTTGGTGGAAAATATACCCAAAAGAGTTATGATTTATGATACTGTTGGACATTACTCAGCCTTGTAGCTAGTCTAGTGGGTTTATTCTAACATTGTCTAAAAACAGTCTTCCAAAAGCTCTTAGACTCTGTTTTATTTCCTATTGCTTCCTTTTTTTTCTTTCTTTTTTTTTGTGACAGAGACAGAAAGAGGGACAGATAGGGACTGACAGACAGGAAGGGAGAGAGATGAGAAACATCAATTCTTTCTTGTAGCACCTTAGTTGTTCATTGATTGCCTTCTCATATGTGCCTTGACCAGGGGGGCTACGGCAGACCAAGTGACCCCTTGCTCAGCCAGCAACCTTGGGTTCAAGCTGGTGACTTCTGGGTTTCGAACCTGGGTCCTCCACGTCCCAGTCCAATGCTCTATCCACTGCACCACCACCTGATCAGGCTGCTTTCTTTAATTTAATTCAACAAAATATTTGATATATATTTATTTTATTTTTGTATGAGAGGAGTATATTTTAAACTTTTAACACTATTTTTTTTAAATTTCTTATTCATTGTAGATACTCTTTTTTAGCAAAATGGTATCACTTCCCTTCACAAACTCCTTGTTACTGCAGACATTATTCATATGAAGGTATTATATATTAGCTTTTATGAATTCAAGAATAATATCTGAGTATATACTGTTATAATTTATTAAGATAATTATGTTTTAATGGAAATAACATGCATTCAACTTGTAAAAATAGAGGAGAAGCATTATTAAGGTCAAATACAGTCAACATGAAACTAATCTGTTGAGCACGTAGGAGAAATGGTCAAATTATCCTGGGCACTATTTTGTCCATTACAGGAATATCATTATATCATTAGGAACTCCTTGAAAATATAAATTCTCGGCCCTGGCCGGTTGGCTCAGCGGCAGAGCGTTGGCCTGGCGTGCGGGGGACCTGGGTTCGATTCCCGGCCAGGGCACATAGGAGAAGCGCCCATTTGCTTCTCCACCCCCCCCCCTCCTTCCTCTCTGTCTCTCTCTTCCCCTCCCGCAGCCAAGGCTCCATTGGAGCAAAGATGGCCCGGGCGCTGGGGATGGCTCCTTGGCCTCTGCCCCAGGCGCTAGAGTGGCTCTGGTCACGGCAGAGCGACTCCCCGGAGGGGCAGAGCATCGCCCCCTGGTGGGCAGAGCTTCACCCCTGGTGGGCGTGCCGGGTGGATCCCGGTGGGGCGCATGCGGGAGTCTGTCTGACTGTCTCTCCCCATTTCCAGCTTCAGAAAAATACAAAAAAAAAAAAAAATTTCTCATTCTTGAATCCAGGCTTATTGAATCAGTATTTCAAAGAATGATGCTGTCTATTATGTTCAAAGCATCCCAGTTGATTAAGGATACAAAATTAGCTTTTGAACTATAGAATTAGATTAAGGATAGAGAACTTTTAAGTAATGACTTCTAGTAATTAATCTCAGATTATGAGTGGCAGATACAGAGATAGGAAACTAATGGAACTATGTTAAAGTGTTCTTTGCAGGGGTAAATGCTGATAAATATAACAAAATGTACAGAAGTTTTAATGTAATATTTTATGTTCATGTTGAACTCAGATATGTATATATCCTTTTTTGCATTTTGGAGATAGAAGAAAAGAAACATCTGCTAGCTTCAAAGGATGACATTTTAACGACATTTTTAGTAATCATGAAGAATTCATATAGGCCAGTACATACTAAAGAAGTCACACTCAGAAAGGAAATCAAAGCCCTGAAAACTTTATTATTAGCTTTTAAAAAGACAGTTGAGGACCATGGGGCAGTAGAAGCTGTGGCACTGGGAGTCATGTTGGAAGCACAACTCCAGTTTGAGTCATAAAAGGACATTTGTGTAAAGTCACTTGTGAAAGAAAATAGTCTATAATGAGGTCATCAAGGAGCTTATTTATTATAAGAAAGTTGACAGCACACAATTAAATTCAGATGTCTTAAATTCATATTTTTCTTAATGTCATCTCAGCAACAAAATCTGTCAATTCCAATGTTCCACTCAATGATCAGAAACACTCATATACATCAGGGCAACCAATAAACAAACTAAAATAAAAAAGAAAATAGAATTTAATTACATCTAAAACTGATATCATGTAATGGAGGATGTCACCTCACCAGCTTTAAAGCCAGTGGGATTACCCTAAGGGTAAATTTACTGTCATGTTAAAGTTTAACTTGTCAATCAAAAGTAGTTGATAAGATGTTAGCATCTGTGTTTTCTTCAGAGTTCACTCTCATTTACCAACCCAATATTACTTTTCAAGAAATCTGAATATCATATTCATGCAATGCTCCTAAACAGCTGGATGCATTTGTATATATCTATTCAATTTTAAAATACATATAAAATAGTTACAGTATGAATGTATGTGTGAAAAAGTGGATGTGGGTGTGTGAGGGGTAGGCGTGGGTATTAATGAGTTTGTGAATGTATGAGTATGCCTGCATTTTTGTGTGACTGTGATTGTCTTTGTGATTGTATTATGGCATTGTTGTTACAGTAGTCCATATGGAACTCAAGGAGCTATGACAGCTAGCAAAACTAAAACTTTATGTCTATTGAATAACAACTTCCCATATCTCTTCTCTAGCATCCTCTGGTAACCACTATTGTATTCTCGCTTCTATGAATTTGACAATTTCAGATGTCATAGGAATGGAATCGTTTAGAATTTATCCTTCTGTGACTGTCTTACTTAGGATAATGATCTCCTGGTTCATCTATGCTGTTGCATGTTAAATATAGTCATTTTATATTCTCTTCCCTATAGCTCCGCGTGTGATAGTCTCTGTCTGAATAAACTTCTGTTAATTGTTTTATCTTTTGGCAGACAGTTGTTTTATTCTTGCTTCATTTTGTGTTTGAAAATTTTAAGTGATTGCTGAACATGCTGTCTAGAACATTTAAGGCTCAGATATATAAAATTTATGTCTTAATATAGTATATGCCTCTTTATCTGCTAGAGTATTTGTGTGGCAAGTTGGATCAATCTTATAGTGAGTTGAGCTGCTTTTGGGTTTTGTTGTTACTATGGTTACATGCAGTGCACTACACACTTTATATTCTTAGGGTAAAATTGATATGCTAGAGAGTTTTTCTCAATATCCCATCATTATCATCACTTTTTTCTTCCTTATATGTCTACCCCTCAAAGAGGGGCTCACTCCATCTTTTGACCACTTTCTCAGTGGTAGACTGCTAGTTAATGCTTGCTTGTCTGCTGCTTGAATCAGACAGGGCTTTCTCAGTGATCCTGCCCATCACCCAGCATAGATCTTTAATTGGCTGGGTCCAGGACCAGTTCTGTGCATTTGATTTCTTAATTTTCACCTTACCTAAGATGCAATGTGTCTGCTCCTTGCCCAGGAAGGTGAAAAGGTTTGCTGCCTACAATTTTTAAAAAACTAAATAAAAATTATTATTCATTAATTACAAAATGTCAAATATAGGAAAACAACCACTTTTTTTTTTCCACTGTCTAAAATTGTCTTCCTGCTTGTTGAAGTACAACTGATGATTATCAATGAATTTATTAATATTTAATTTATGATTTTTCTTTAAGGAAATACCTCTTTTTATTGCACTTCATAGATGTTGTGTTTCTTACAAAGTGAAGGCAGATTTCTCCACCAGCAAAAACATTACAATTCTTTTTATTGCCAGACTTACTTTATTGTGGTGGTCTGGAAGCAAAATTGCAAAATCTTTGGGTTGTGCTTGGATTCTTAACTTTGTAATTGTAATTTGCTAATTATTTACTAAAGATATGCAAAATATTTACTTTATTAGTTTTATTATTAGCCACCAAACTTTTCTTTTAAAAACAAATTTCTTATTCTCATTTTTTGTCATTATCTGTTTATATTCTATATCTACCTTTATTTGAACACTTATTTTTGTTTACTATATACCAAATATATAAATTAAATTTTTTTTTATCTCTGATGGTATTATTCATTATACAGAAGTGTAAGTAAACTTGTCTAAATTGCGTAGCTAGTAAAGGGAGAATCTGGAACTGAGCAGATTGACATTAGTCTAATATTCTTAATCCTTTTAAATTAGAGCCTTTCCCTAAATTAATTTGAACCCTCATACAACTGTGGTGTATCTTTTAGTGCGCATGTACATACAGGCAGACTTGTGTTTCAGGAAAGGATGTGCAGTTTCCCCGCATGCGCCCGACCAGGATTCACCTGGCATGCCCACCAGGGGGGGCGATTCTCTGCCCATCTGGGTGTTGTTCTGTTGCAATCAGAGGCATTCCAGAGCCTGAAGCGAGGCCATAAACCATCCTCAGTGCCTCCCCCACCAACTTTTCTCCAATGGAGCCTTGGCTGCGGGAGGGGAAGAGGTAGTGAGAAAGTAGAGGGGGAAAGTTGGGGAAGCAAATGGGCACTTCTCCTGTGTGCCCTGGCTGGAAATGGAACCTGGGACTTCCACATGCTGGACCGACGCTCTACTGCTGAGCTAACCAGCCAAGGCCCACAAATGTCTTTTTTGAAGCATGCACACATGAATGCCAGATTTTTTTTTAAAATTTTCTCATGTATATTTTGCTGTTTCTGAAAATTTGGCTCTGTTATATTTTCTAAATGTAAATGATTTTAAGACTTGCTTTCTCTTATTTTGTAACTAAACTGATATCAGTCTGATGCTAAATTTTTAATCTTGACATTAAAAGAACTGTAACTCAAGATTGATTTATTTCTCCTTAATTTTATCTGATATGGTTGCTTTTATGTTTCTAGTATTATATTGTTCCTCACTTTGTTTAATTGTTATTTTAATTTTTTTTTCAGAGACAGAGATAGAGTCAGAGAGAGGGATAGATAGGGACAGACAGACAGGAAGGGAGAGAGATGAGAAGCATCAATCATCAGTTTTTCGTTGTGACACCCTAGTTGTTCATTGATTGCTTTCTCATATGTGCCTTGACCATATAGGCCTTCAGCAGACCGAGTAATCCCTTGCACAAACCAGCGACCTTGGGTCCAAGCTGGTGAGCATTTTTTGCTCAAGCCAGATGAGCCCATGCTCAAGCTGACAACCTCGGGGTCTCGAACATGGGTCCTCGACATCCCAGTCTGACACTCTATCTACTGTGCCACTGTCTGGTCAGGCTGTTATTTTAATTTTTAAAATGAAGTCCTTATGAGTTTATCCTGGAGAATCTTTACTGAACATTACTTATCTACGTTTGAGATTCATATATTCTGTGAACTGAAAAATAAAATTTAAAACGAAAGCAATATCTAACAAATTAAAATATGACTGACAATTCAAGGCAGGCACACTCAAGCCCAACTATATCTAGTGTATAGTTGGGTGTTCTAGTTATGTTTTTCAAAAAGTTTTATGTTTTATTTTCTACACAGTTTATACATTTTATAGGCAGCACAATTTTCTCCCCCTTTTTCACACTTAAATGTAGAGAGTGTAGATTTTTCTAAACCACTATCTAATCAGTTTCAATTAGCATCATCCTCTAAAATAAAGAGGAAGTATGGTTGATTTAAATTGAGAGCCAGTTCAATTATCCAACAGAGCAAGTTGGCAGGCAGCCAGAGCTCTAGGAGGTCGTTTAGAAAAATTTTATATTCATATAATTTATTTTCTGTTTGGTGATGATGCTCTGCCAGAGGCCATGTTTTCTATGAGCCAATTTTGGTTTGGACCAATTATCACCCCAATTATTTTCCTCAGCCTCTGTCCTTTTAAAGCATCATACTTTGCTCAGAAGAAGCCATTCCTCATCAAGAAGCAGTTATCCATTTGGATGGTTTTTGCTTGAGGGTGCTGATATGAAAAACTAGAAGCTTCATAACTTAACACTTTGAAAATTGAGTCATAGCTGTGAAAGACAAACCATTGAGAATTCTTCTAATGTGTTTCTTGTACATCAAACCCCAAATGTATATTTAGGGTTGTTTCAGTGTTTTCTCATGGTGCTAAGAAGCATTCTTAGAAGAACAGTTTTATTTTTATTTACTAATTAATTTTTTTAACAAGAAAGAGAGAAACAGATAGACAGAAAGGGAGAGAGATTAGAAGCATCAACTCATAGTAGTAGTACCTTAGTTATTAATTGATTGCTTCTCACATGTGCTTTGACTGGGCGGCTCCACCTGAGCCTATGACCCCTTGCTCAAGCCAGCAACCTCGGGATCAAACCAGCAACCATGGGGTCATGTCTGTGATTCCACGGTAAAGCCAGCACCCAGGCACTCAAACCAGATGAACCCGCACTCAAGCTGGCGACCTTGGGGTTTTGAGCCTGGGACCTCTGCATCCCAGACCAATGGTCTATCTACTGCACCACCACCTGGTCAGGCAGAAGAAACAGTTTTATGTTAAGTACATGCTCATCTCCTAAAGATGGTCTTTTCTGAACTGCACAAACAGGCTTTGTAGTAGTGATGTAGGGTTTACCATTATAAAATTACATTGGTCATTTAAATATCCATAAATAATACTTATTTTATCTTGTAATCATAAATGCACTTTCTTTGAAACATTTACACCTTTTGGTCTTTTTGATACATCTATCACATTCTGTCATCTCTTCTTCAAGCATTTCTGGATTTCTACCTATTTTCTTGCATAATCTTTTCTGGATATTTTGTTTTCAGTTTAGTATTCCTTTCTTTTTTGAGTCTCTTGAGTCTCTTACCTTAATCTCTACATATTCTTCCTAAGAGCATACTATATAAACATGATTTACATACCGCACACATTTTTTTTTTACAGAGACAGAGAGAGAGTCAGAGAGAGAGATAAATAGGGACAGACAGACGGGAATGGAGAGAGATGAGAAGCATCAATCATCGGTGTTTCCTTGCGACTATATCTCTCCTAAGCTCTAATGAGTTACATTTATCGATGTGTGAAATCAATATTTGGATATCCAACAGGCACCTCAAATAGAATGCATGCCAAACTTTTCCTAATAATTCAAGACTTTTTCTTTAGTCCTTTTTGCCTTGAATGACATCACTTTCAAAAATTAAACCATAAGTCTTGAAACAATACTTAATGATATTTTTCAATGTGCCTGATTACAAGATAAAACCAATTGTCAAATGGTCTGCCATTATATTCATTGATTATGTCTAAGTTTCACTAATGGTGTGGCTCAATTTTGAGCTTTGGACTTATTTATTTATTTATTTATTTATTTTACAGGACAGAGAGAGAGAGAGTCAGAGAGAGGCATAGATAGAGATAGACAGGAATGGAGAGAGATGAGAAGCATCAATCATCAGTTTTTTGTTGCGACACCTTAGTTGTTTATTGATTGCTTTCTCATATGTGCCTTGACCATGGGCCTTCAGCAGACTGAGTAACCCTTTGCTCAAGCCAGCGACCTTGGGTTCAAGCTGGTGAGCTTTTTGCTCAAGCCAGATGAGCCTGGGCTCAAGCTGGCAACTTCAGGGTCTTGAACCTGGGTCTTCCGCATCCCAGTCTGATGCTCTATCCACTGCACCACCATCTGGTTAGGCTGGGCTTATTTTTTTTAATTGGGCTACAGCAACCATAAGCTGTGTGTCTTCCTGTTTTATTATATACATTGACAACCCCTATCAATTTTTCATGAGTTAAAATTTTGTCTTTTTAAATACCAAAAGATACAACTACATTTAAAAATATTAAAACACATTAAAAATATTTTAAACAGAAATATACATTTAAAATATTATGCTTAATACAGTTGTTTATATACTATAGATAATTGATAAATTTGTCTTCTTTTAATTACCATTTTTCCTTATTGAAAGCACATTGCATAACATTTTAATAACTTATTTTTATAATAAATTTTGTAATAAATATTTTTCTAAAATATTAAGATGTGTTTATATATATATTTTAACACATTTTACATAAGATTATCATTGTAACTGTCAATTTTCTTAGTATTATCTGTAGGTATGGGTTTTCTCCATTGGACTTTGAATTCTTGAAATCAGAAATTATATTTTAGTGTTCCTTTCATTCTTAACATATATTTTAATGGCTGATACACTGACTGTTTATGAAATCTTTTATTAATCAGTAAACCATGGTACATCAGCAGACTGAATCTCAAAACTATCCTTAAGCATTACCAAATAGTCTGAAAATTTTAGCTCTTTTGTCTTATTATAGTATTTATTCTTAGTTTTTTTTTTCCCTTTTAAGTAAAACATAAGTAACTTACGAGGTAATGATGGGAGGACCAAAGCCAGCATGCATTTTAGATGTGTCTCTCAATTTTATATTATTTTTCAATAACATGTCAGAGGAGAGAAGAAATAATTTACAGTTGATTTGTCAGCAATTTGTTAGCTTACAAAACTTGAAAAATTTCTGAACACTACTATAATATTGACCCTATATTTTAAAACAATTAATACTGTGAGTAAACAACCTACTGAGTGTAAACAACCCCTGAAAATGTAAAAGTTGATTTTCAGTAATTAGGGTTCATTACTAGAAATTACATAAATAAGATTATATATAATTACATGCATTTATTGTAAAATGTTGGTCTTTTGATGCCTTTTTTTACTAAATTAATTTTTAAACTATCAGAGTTAACTTGAGAAAACTAAAATAAGAGTTCACTGAGAAATGTAAACATTTAGAAATCAATGTTTCATATTCTAAATATGTCAAGTCCAATTTACTTTTAAATTTAGGCACATATTATAGGTAATATATGCTCTCTATGTTAATTTTAAAACAGGAAAGTTTATAGATTAAATAAAAGTAAACTCAACCTTTTGGCAGAAAAATAATGACAGATTTAGTTAAAATCACTGAAAAGCAGGTGGAAAACAATTTAGAGTGAGGAAAATGGTGATCCCAATGAGATCAACATATGATTGTTTGATTTAGAGAAATTTTCAATCAAGCACAGGCATGATGATAGTCATACAGCATCTATTTGCTTATCTACCTCCTACAATCTAAAAGATCATGCATCATTGTAGCTAAACTACTTGAATAGAAAAATAGTTCTATCCTCCAGGGTTAAAATAACTCTGAAAATACATTTACTATCACCCTAGGTTTCTACTTTAAATTTAAAAATGTAATCTCTGTATTATGCAGAATTTTAACAATGCATGTGGTGTATTTTAAGAGTGCATTAGAACAGTGTTTTTGCAAAGGCCAGTTTGTAGACCAGTTTCAGGCTGCCAGAATTTTCATGCTGGTCCACGAAAGAGTGAACTACCCTGATGTTTTTTTTTTGTTGTTGTTCCTTTTTGTTTTGTTGTTTGTTTGTTTGTTTACAGAGACAGTGAGTCAGAGAAAAGGGTAGACAGTGACAGACAGAAACGGAGAGAGATGAGAAGCATCAATCATTAGTTTTTTGTTGCATGTTGCAACACCTCAGTTGTTCATTGATTGCTTTCTCATATGTGCCTTGACCGCAGGCCTTCATCAGACCAAGTAACCCTTTGCTGGAGCCAGCGACCTTGGGTTCAAGCTGGTGGGCTTTTTTTCTCAAACCAGATGAGCCCACGCTCAAGCTGGCGACCTCAGGGTCTCGAACCTGGGTCCTCTGCATCCCAGTCCGACACTCTATCCACTGCGCCACCACCTGGTCAGGCTACCCTGATGTTTTATGAAGATTATAGACCCTATTATCTTAGTTGAATTCACTTATGCTCAGGGTGATTTCTGCCTTAGTAGTCCCCAAAATAATTCTCCTATTTTCACCAGTCCCCAAGTGTAAAATGGTTGAGAAACACTGCACTAGAATATATAGTTGAAAAAAGGTAACAGAATCACACTATAAAATCAGGATATGACTTCAACCGAAGGAAAAAGAAACAAACCAAGGGATAATCATTAACAGCAGAGAAAAATGGTGAATTCTGAGATGACACAAATAAATGAATTTAGCAGTAATCATATTAGATTAATTTGGGTTAATTTATATAATTGTTTGATACTTGACTTTAATTAAATAATAATAAGCAAAATAAGACAAAAACAAAAATAGGATTCTTGGTAGTCACAACTAAACTTGGTCAATCAAAAAATACTGAGAAAACAAGATTTTTAGGAACTTAAAAATTGTTTAATGGGCCGCTACTTAGTGGTACCTCTTGTTCTCAAGGATAATTCAAATAGTTTTGTACTTAGCAGTGAGAGTGCCATTGTGTTTTTAAAATTATCATAGAGACGACTTGCAGAACCTGGGTAAATAGATGGCAGTTAATAAATGATAGGAGACACAGAGCATTTCGTAAATGGTTTTTAGTGGAACTGTAGTTGGCAAATTAGGAGTTTGATCTTTCCAGTTTGCTTTAATGTTAGATACATTGGTCATTGAAATAAGATTTTATTCAAACGTCAATAAATTTATTTCTGTGTAAATACAATGACATGGAAAACTTAAATTCCTGTGTAAAATATGTTTCCTTTTGCTTGCAGTGCTATGCTCTAGTGTAGTGCCCATTTTTGCCAACCTGAACTAGGTATTTAAAGTATTGTGAAAATGAGAAATAAAAAAGTTTTTCTGTGATTAATAGAGTTTATATGTGTTTTTATGGATGACTACTTTTTAAATTGAGAGAAATAAACCTAGACAGAGACCACAATAAATTAAATTGTACCTTTCCAAAATGGACAGGTATGTTTATTCTTACTAAATTGTATTTGTAGTTTATCATAACTCAATGATTAAGAGCTCAGATTTTAAATAAAATAATTATGACTGGAACTATGGACTTCAATGCTATCATAAAGAAATGTTGTATTTAAAGGGAAAAAGTTTGATTTACAGATAATAAATGTAAATCAATCCATTGAATGTGTAGAAATTTGAGTTTTTTTCTAATTTCCTGAGTTTTTTTATCATACTAATACATGATTTATAATATTTCTTTATTTTCAAGAAACCTTTGGATCACTGCCCAAAGGTCCTTAGACTTAAAATTGAGTGAGAATCATAATTATTAGTTTAGGTTCTTTGTATTGTATAGAAACAAGTGACAACAGTTAATATATCAGATTAAAAAATTGGCCTGACCAGATGGTGGTGCAGTGAGTAGAGCATCGAACTGGGATGTGGAACCCAGGTTCAAATCCGGAGGTCGCTGGCTTGAACATGGGTTCATCTAGCTTGAGCATAGGTTTACCAGCTTGAGTGAAAGGTTGCTGCCTTGAGCATGGGATCATAAACGTGACCTCGTGGCTTGAGCCCAAAAATCACAGGCTTAGAGCACAAAGTTGTTTGCTTGAGCAAAGGGTCACTCGCTCTGCTGTAGCCCCCCAGTCAAGGCACATTTGAAAAAGTAATCACTGAACAACAAAGGAGCTACAATGAAGAATTAATGCTTCTCAACTCTCTCCCTCCCTGTTTGTTCCTATCTGTCCCTCACTCTGACTCTTTCTGTCTCTGCTAAAAAAAGAAAAAAAAATTGAAAAGAATAAATTTTAATCATAGACATGTCTGAATACCCATTAGCATTTGGATTTAGTGTTGATTAATTACACTAGAAAAGAGCCACACATTTTGAATTTTCAGGTTTAGAAAACTGTTAAAGGAAATGTACAAACATATACAAAGACAGAATTGCCAATTTCAATAATCTTTAACTCGTGTTCAATTTTACTTCTTCTGTATCCATACCTTATTTTCTATCATTGCCATACCTGATGACTTTGAAGCTATTATGACTTAATCTATTATGTTTTTATAATATAATGTAACATGTTGAATTATAATCAGAAATAAAGTTAATGTATTGTAATCTATTAGTAAGTGTAAATTCTTTTTACTTAATCTGTTAATTTATATGTATTTTTCTTCATTGTTTTTGTAATTTATGTGTTGAAGAAAGTATGTTCTTTTCTGTGTGGAGTTTTTCTTAGTCTTCATGTTTGCTGATTGTAACATTATTAACATATTTTTATACTCCTTATTTTCTGTAAATTGTTATTAATACTAAGCTGCTGAATCTGCTTTAAATATTTTTACAAGAATACATCACAGTTAGACTTGTGTGCTCTTATGATATCCTTGGTCTCCATTTTCTTGATTTTGATAAACTTTAATTTTCATTACATGATCAATTAGTTTATTAACAGTGTGAAACTGGGATTATTATAATTCTGTTATTGCTTTTTTATTTAATAGTTGGTGTTCCTGTATAAAAATATTTTACTTTATTATGTATAATTTGATTACCTTGTGAAGAAAGGCAAGTCCAATATTTAACATTTCCCTTTCATTTTCAAAATGATTTGATGCCCTAAATCCTCCCAAAGTTGATTGATGTATCTTTATTCCTTAATATCATCATTGGATTCATTAATTGTAACATATTTGATGTGTTTCAATCCTTTGTGGTTGTTTCTCTAAATGATGTTTAAGTTGTCCTGCCATTGATTATTAGGAATCAAATTGTTGCTTGAGTCCTATTGATAAACAAAACACAAGCAGTGAAAAGCTTCTTTTTCTAGTATGAAAAGGAGACCTAGGCTCATCTTGGGCCTGTGCTAGCCCAATGAAAAATACAATATATCTCCAAGTAGTCTTGGTTGTATCGAGGAGAAAATAAATGGCAGCTAGAGACCCAAATCTGAATACTATAAGTGCTTATTTCCATGGGGTTGGTCTTTATTTTAAATTTTCAAGGTGAGAACTAAAAAACATAGTTCCTACATTCTTTATTAGTTTTAGGATGAAAGAATGTTTACTTACCTTTTTATAAAACTTACTTTACTTAACTTTTTTTAAAAGTGATTTTCTTTCACTTTTCTCTTATGATAAAAATCTTGGTTCACAATAATTACTAATTTGCTTATTCATAGCATCAACTGAAGATGGAAGAATTCTAGACTGTCAGATTAAGATCCTGGTGTTAATTTTTTTTATTTTTATTTTTGGTTTTTCTCCTCACAGAAACACCGGAAGTACTTTTTGTCTTTCTAGATCTTCCTCCTACATAATGGTGACATCATATGTATCTTTTGCCATTTATGATTTGGCAAAAATCTACTCCAATTATGAAGGTAGCTAGATTACATTTTCATCTAGTTTTGCCATAGATGTTACCTTTGGGATTTCCTTTTTTAACATAGATGCTCTGATGTTTTACGGTGAAGAAATTTGGAAACATAAAATGCTGTTTCTGCTATTTTCTTGCACTCCTAATATTCTTAATGAGAACAACAAAAATAAAAAACCAGGAGGGTTTTAATTAGATTATAAATATTATTTTTCTTAAAATCTTATAATGAATAAAAATTGAATGATATATACACATGAGGAAATGAATGAATACTTTTGTATAACACAATCAATATCAATTTGCTTACATTAAAAATAAACCAGATTTCTGAATATAATGAATTACCACACTTCAGCCTGCTGTTCCACTGAAAGCAACTAAAAATTCTGAAAGAATGAATGGAACAATTCTCTGAGACTTATAATTAAATAGTAGTAGATAGATTAAGGGAGAAAACTGGATCTCAAACAATGAATGACCCCTGGTGAATGTGATAGGATTTCTTTTTCTCCCCTGTATTCTGACCTAGACACAATGGCAATACAAATTCTTGAGCTGTACACATTGAGCAGTAAGAATATCTTCAAAATATATATTGTTTCTGGTTCAAAGAATGTGAAAAGGGCCAACTATTAGACATAGAAAATGGTCAGAATTCTTTAGTTTGTTTTCTTTATCTCTATTTTTTTAATTCATTTTAGAGAGGAGAGAGGGAGAGAGAGAGGAAAAAGGGGGGAGGAGCAGGAAGCATAAACTCCCATTTATGCCTTGACCAGGTGTTGGGCAGATAAAATATATTATGCTCACTTTGTTAAAGATGGTGCTACCCAAGTGGAAGCCCATCACCCAGGTGATTGCTTGGGATGGGCATGATTATATTAATGTGTGTTGGGGGCGGGCTGTGGGCAGGCAGGATCTTTGTAGTCTGGGGCTTGGTTTGGGGACTAAGGTTTTCCCACCTTTTTTGATGGGGGATGGTACTATCCCATCATGCCTCAGATAAGTGAATTTGTATCAGAGACTTCCTTGTTTGTATATTGGATTAAAGGTTTTGGTTTCTATATTGGATTAAAGGGGTAGACCTGGAGCTTGCTCTCTCGGTTTCTGAGATTACCATTAGAGAGGATAGCAGAGAAAGGCCACATGGAGGAGGCCAGGAGAAGCAGCCAAGATGGTGGAGTGCTGAGGGAGAATTCAGTTTGTGCAGAGAGAAGGAGATGAGGAACAGAGGTGAATAAGTCTGGTGAGCTAGAAACCTTTGATCCTAGGAAAAGTCGGATAAGTCACTTGCTTTGTGAGCACTGAATGAGTGGGTTTTGAAGCCCAGTGTGTGTTTTTACTTGCCCACTGGGTACAAGCTAGGATTAAAGATGATGGCCCACCAGTTCATGGCTCTGTTGTTTCTTTACAACTGTCCAAATCCAATGCGAACCTGCATGGGCCAGGCGGCTGTGATGGTGGCCGTGGATTCTGGTATTACATTTGGCATAGTCTGTGGCAGGATTGTATACAGATCAGCAAGAAGCCACCACCACCTTTGAGCGGTGGAGTGGAGCAGTGGTCCCCAACCCCCCAGGCTGTGGACCAGTACCGGTCCACGGGCCATTTGGTACCAGTCTGCAGAGAAAGAATAAATAACTTACATTATTTCTGTTTTATTTCTTTAACCCTGAATGGTGTTTTATTTTTAAAAAATGACCAGATTCCCTCTGTTACCTCCATCTAAGTCTCACTCTTGACGCTTGTCTCGGTCATATGATACATTTATCTGTCCCACCCTAAAGGCCGGTCCGTGAAAATATTTTCTGACATTAAACTGGTCCGTGGTCCAAAAAAGGTTGAGGATCACTGGAGTAGAGGACTGGCTGCTTATGTTTCCCCACGGTTGTCCTTTTGGGGACAGTAGGCTAGCTGACTTTTACAGTCATGCATGAGGAAACTAAGAGCTCTGTGGAAGAGGCTGCCCAGGACCTGCAAACTGAGCAGTGGAAGGAGCTGGAGCAAATGTGAGAGAAAGAGATGCCGACCCTGGAGCTGGAAGAAGTACTGGAGAAGGCCGACCAGGTTCGTGAGATTCACTTGGAAATACAGCAACTGCTGGAGGAGGAATCACAGGTTCATGAGTTGCAGATTGCCCTGGACATTGTGGAGAGCCAGCAGCAATGGGAGGCCGGGGCTAGGGCGGGAGCTGAAGCTGCAAGGCCTGCAGAGCAGAAGGCAGCAGTGGCCCAGGACTTGAGCCCGGCAGCTGAAGCTGGTGTTTTCAGTTCCTCTTTGGAGGATGAGGAGAATCGGGCTGGAGTTGCAACCCACAGTCTCCAGAAGATGAGAGCCCAGCTGGAAGGAGTACCTGCTATGGTCCTGGTAGGTCTGTGATTTTGGGACATAGGGGTGGCTGCCATCAAGCTCTCCAGAGCAGAGATGGAAATGCTCACTGCCATTGCCACGTGCTCCTCTTTGAGACAGTGTAAGACCTTCCAGGACAGCAGGGATGAGGTGGGTGGCTGAAGCCTCATGTGCATGGACTGATTCCTGGACTATGACCGGAGTGGGCACTGTCTCCTTTGTTGGATGGACTTAGGGATTTTGGACAATGTGAAATACCCTGATGGGGGTGGGGGGCAGCTTTGCTGGAGGCCCTTCCCCTGCCCTGGGAAGTTTTCCCCATGGCTAGAAAGAAGGCCTAGGACATTTTG
This sequence comes from Saccopteryx leptura, assembly GCF_036850995.1. Classification (NCBI taxonomy): domain Eukaryota; kingdom Metazoa; phylum Chordata; class Mammalia; order Chiroptera; family Emballonuridae; genus Saccopteryx; species Saccopteryx leptura. Next base: position 61,620,678 of record NC_089506.1, on the reverse strand, counting down.
TGCTTTGGGCTAAGTGCTCAGAGACTGGTGAAATGTACCTTTATAATTGTTGAAACTGTATGATTTGTGCTGTTGTAATTTGTGTAATGTGCCTAATTTCCGTAGGGATGCCGGTGATGTAGATTGTGAGTAGTAAAGTGAGCATAGGGGTGGATTGTTGGGCAGATAAAATATATTATGCTCACTTTGTTAAAGATGGTGCTGCTCACGTGAAAGCCTGTAGCCCAGGTGATTGCTTGGGATGGATGTGATTATATTAATGTGTGTTGAGGGCAGCCTGGAGGCAGGCAGAATCCTTGTAGCCTGGGCTTGGTTTTAGGACTAAGCCTTTCCCACCCTTTTTGATGTGGGGTGATGCACTTTCATGGGGAATCCCATTATGCCTCAGATAAGTGACTTTGTATCAGAGACTTCCCTATTTGTATATTGGATTAAAGGTTTGGATTTCTACACTATAAAGTGGGGCAGACAGGGAGCTTGCTCTCTCAGTTTCAGAGATTAGGATTAGAGTGAGAAGAGCAGAGAAAGGCCATGTAGAGGAGGCCAGGAGAAGCAACCAAGATAGTGGAGTGCTGAAGGAAAAGCCAGTCTGTGCAGAGTTTGTGCAGTGAGAAGGAAGGGGATGCAGAACAGAGGTGAATAAGTCTGGTGAGCTAGAAACCTTTGATTCTAGGAAAACTCGGATAAGTCAGTAGCTTTATGAGCACTGAATGAGTGGGTTTTGGAGCCCAGTGTGTGTTTTTACTTGCCCGCTGGGTGCAAGCTAGGATTAAAGATGATGGCCCGTCAGTTTTTGGCTCCATTGTTTCTTTACTGACTGTCCAAATCCAATGCATATTGCATGGGCCTGGCGGCTGAGATGGTGGCCGTGGCTACTGGCATTACACCAGGTAAGCCCAGGGTTTCGAACTGGTGAACTCATTGTTTCTAGGTCAATGCTTTATCCACTGTGCCACCACAGGTCAATCTTTATCTCTATTTATGCTTTCAAGCTGCATTTCTGAACCTAAAATCCAATATTAGAAACAGTGACTTTTCCAAACTCTAAAATTCTGAAAAGGGAATCTTTTTTACCAAAGGGACTGAGTTCCAAAGAGGGTGGGGAGAATTTTCAGAGTATTTTCTCTTTATCCTCTTGTCATTTAGCCCCCAGAGACAGACATAGTTATGGGGAGTGTGCAACAGAGTGGGATATTAAGTTATACCTCTCTAGCAGGAGGATCATAAGGGGTGAATTTTGGGAGGAAAACATTGGGTAGAGAACAGAAAGGAAGGATTGTGAGAAAGGAGTAGCATAACATTATGTATGATTACCTGGACTCACTCTTGATTTGTAGTTTAGAACCCGAATTTAACCAGCACAGCAAACTATTTGAGGACTTGAACTCACAATTAGACTGGCTAAGGTCTCAGTTTGGCTCCTGGGTGAAACATATATAGCACAGATCTAAATAACGCTGAAAAGTTATTAAATTGAATTGACATTAGAACCAAAGTACACAGAAGGTGAGTTGGAACTAAACCTACTTGAGTATGTAGTTTTAGTATAAAACTAAAAGGAACTCATTTTCTGCTAAAGCAAATTTAAAAAATGAAAGTATGTTATTCTCTTCAGGATTTAAACAAGATCCATTTTCTGATAATACTCAAAATGCCCATTTCATACTGCAAACAGAAACAAGAAAGTCTGACAAATTTTCTGGGGAAATATCATCAACAGATGTTAAATTCATGTGAACGAGATGTTGGCATTATCAAAGACTTTAAAGGTAGTATTATAGACATGAAAAAGAGGTAAAGCAAAACACTTCTAGAATAATGCAGAGATAGAAAATTCTCAGGAGAAAAGTAGAAGTCATAATATAGTATCAAATGGAAATTTTAAAACTGAAAAATATAATAACTGAAATAAAAATTCCCATTAATGAGTTTAGTAGCAGATTGGAGATCACCGGGGAGATTAGTAAATTTGAGAAAAAGACAGTAGAAATTACATAATTGGAACAATAAAAAAGCAAAAATATGGAAAAAGAATGAATTGAGACTAAGACTAAGGGTTCCGTAGCACAACAAATGATCTAACCATTCCTTGGAGTTCTAGAAGCATAGAATCAATATGGTACAAAAAAGAAAAAAAAGTTTTAAAGACTGAGTGTCTAAATACTGGAAACACTGAGGACATATTTTTATTTTTCTTCATAGTTAAGGCTCTAATTAAAAAAAAAAACACAAAACTTTGAATATACGTTAAAAGAAAACCCATGAAAATTAAAAGGTTATTGACTAGAGATTTTCAGTTTTATATTTTGACATTTCGAAGAGGGATGAAATTTAGAACTATCTTTCACATTCCAAAGAATTTTATTACAGTAGGGAAGTAAAAGTTTTGTTAATTTTTTTGAGGCAAGAGAGCAACTTAACAGCAGTTTTTCTGTAAACTCCTACATCTAGTACTTGTTTGAGGTAGTATCATTGGCAAATTCTATTACTCAGTTAAATAATAAATATGATCAATTATAGAAATTTTCTTCCAGAAAAAAAAAATACTTTTCAACTTACTTTTATGAAACATTACTTTGAGGCTAAAATTACAATTTTGATGTTTGATTGTTTTCACAATCAATGCATCCTACTATACTAATAAAAATGCAAAACATATAAATTGAAATTAGAAAACATTTGGAAAAAAATGAATGTCTACTTATGATTTAAAAGCCTAGTGAACTTTGATGGAAGTAAACTTTAGCCTAATAATGTCACTTACAAAAATCAGGCAGCTAAAATGATATTTAGTCATTAAAATCTTGATATCCTCTAAATTTAGGAATAAGCAAAGATGTTCACTCTACCACTTTTATTCTTCATTGTACTGGAAGTTCTAGCAAGAGCAATAAGGAAAGAAAAACAAATGATATAAAATTTGGATAGGTAAGAAGTAAAACTTTCCTTCTAAGGCAATTACATATATATTTTATATATAGCTAAAAACTTTAAAATATCCACATAGGATGTCCTAGAAATAATAAATGAGTTTAAGATAATCACAGGAAACAATGTCATTTTATGAAAATCAGTTGCATCTCTGTGTTCTAACAACAAATAATCGAAAATTAAAATGAAGAAAAGCAACAACTTCAAATAAACCAATACCATTTATATGTTCAGTAGTAGTAGAGATAGTGAGGTCTTTACCTTGTTCATGATTTTTCTTAATTATATTAAATTTATTAGGGTGATATTGGTTAATAATATTATATGGATTTCAAGAGTACGATTCTATAATATGTCTGAATATTGCATTGTGTGTTCACCACCCAAAAGTCAAGTCTCCTTTCATCACCATATATTTGACCTCCCTTAATTTTTCCTATGCTCTTCACTCTTCTTTCTCTCCAGTAGCCAGCATACTGTTGTCCGTGTCTGAGTTTTTATTTGTATTTCATGTTTGTTTGTTGCTTTCCATTTTAAATGACTTTATTGATCAGGCTACTACATCAATAAACATAAGTAATCACTTATGTTCTAAAAGTCTGTGTGTGTGTTCTCGTTTTAGGAAATTATTACCAAATTTTTATTTTTTGTGTACTTTTATCAGGACTTTATGTTGACTATTGTGTGTGTGTGTGTGTGTGTGTGTGTGTGTGACAGAGACAAAGAGAGAGAGAGAGACAGAGAGAGGGACAGACAGGAAGGGAGAGAGATGAGAAGCATAAACTCTTCATTGTGGCACCTTAGTTGTTCATTAATTGCTTTCTCATATGTGGCTTGAGGGGGGCAGAGCTACAGCAGACAGAGTGACCTCTTGCTCAAACCAGCGACTGTGTTCAAGCTGGTGAGCTCATGCTTAAACAGGATGAGCCTAATAGCAAGATATTTCATAACTTTTATCATATTTTTAAAATTAGAAATGAGCCAGTTAACCCAGTGCAATTCAAAGGAACTTTAAGGCATAACAGGAAGTAAGATCTTTTATGCCTAGCTTAGACAAAGTTTCTGAGACATTGTCTCACTTCTTATTGTCTCTATTCATGGTAATAGTCTATTTATGTTTTTTGTTTAAAAGGTTACAAAATTAATTTCTTTAAGTTATGCTTTCTTCCATTTTTGTCATTGGTTTATTATTTACTAGTTTCTTTTATTATTTAGTCTGTTTAATTAGGCATTGGGGACAAAAATAATATTTGCTCTAGATTCATTATGCCAGTGTAACTTAGAAATCTCTCAAAATATCATAGCTCTCATCTAAAACTCTCCCCAAATTTAGTAATATGCTTGGCAAGATAGTAAGATTAACAGGCTATGTTTTATCAGCACTAAACTATCAGACAGATATACTATTAAAAAAACTGATGTATTGGGTTAAACTAATCACTGTCAGTTCTCAAGTTATTTCAAATTTAAGCTTCTATGATTCCAGTCCTAAAAGTCTGTGATATTATTCTCTATGGAATTCCTGTAAATCAAGAAAGTCATTGGTGACCCACTTTAATATTTAGGTGTCAAACATCTGGCAACTATTTTACTGATTTTGTCTAAGACCATTTTCTAGCTGGTAGGAAACAGCTGCCTGATTGACTGTCTGCCCTATATAACTTCAGTCTTTTGAAACCACTTCCAATGACAAACCACATCCTGTCGTTTTCAACTTTCTGTATGCCATGTTAGTTGACATCTCCTGAATCTACATTAGGATTTGTTTCTGCCAACCTAGAAATATTTTCCAGATGAAGCAAGAATCTTGAACTAAAAGTCTCTGAAGCAGTTATCCCAACTTGATTAAATGCAGATCAACACTGTGGTGTCACAGCAAAAAAAGTTATTGGACTAATAAACATTTGGTGCAAATCTACAATGTAAAAACAAGACAAACATTTTGCTTAATATTCAAATGTTTTAAAGCAAATTTTACATGTTTAAAAATTTTCTTCTATAAAATAGGTCACTATTCAATTGAGTGAAGTTTTATTTATTTATTTATTTATTTATTTATTTAAAGTCAGAAAAGCGGAGATAGTAAGACAGACTCTTGCATGCGCCCAGACAAGGATCCACCCGGCAACCCACCTCTGTCTGGGACTTATGCTCAGATCAACTGAGGCATTTTTAGTGTCTGAGGTTGATGCTCAGATCAACGAGCTAATCTCGGGGCCCACACTGGAATCAATGGAGCCAATAGTTATATGAGAGGGGAAGAGGGAAAGAAGGTGGAGAGAATGGGGAAGAGAAACAGATGGCCACTTCTCCTGGGTACCCTGACCACAAATCAGACCTGGGCATCTAGATGCCAAGTTGATACTCTATTCACTAAGCCAACTGACCAGGGCCCAATTGAATGAAGTTTATCTGTTATTCATATAAAGGAAAATAAAGATCAGAAAGGCCTGAGGCTTTCAAATTATAGTCATTCTGTTAGAATATCTAAAATGAACATCAAATTATTTACTCTTAGCCCAGGAAAGTTTTATATTTTACCTCTCACTATGGTTATCAGCAATAACTGAAGTCAGTTTTCACTTGTTTAGGTTAAAAGAGTGATGGGCTAGTCTCAGAAATCAATAGCAACATCATTTTATACTCCCCCTCATTCTTAATATACACAGTCCACCTACCTACCTGAAAATTGAGATTTCTGGTACTTCTCAACACCTTACATGTCCTTTCTTATTCACTTCAGGTAAACTAATGGGGTTTAACATAGTTTTGAGTATGCTGTATCCTTTTCAACTTAATGTCAAGTCAAGTTCACCTCTGCTCTATTTTGTCTAAAACACTCTGTAGTGAGATAATTAGTTTGGGTCTACTTTTCCAACTTTATCTTATTATAGTCTGTCTAGGTGAGTTTTTTAGCTACACTAAAATGCTAATCACAGCATCACTGATTTGACCATTAATTAAATGTGTACTTGTTATAATAGAACCATATCAACAAGAAATACTGTTGGTTTAAAAATATAACTGGAGGTATTTGGTTTTTCCTGGGTGCAAGTTAAATGACAGCTTTTAGAAGATCACTCATAACATTATTGTCGAGAATCTGAGGCACTTTTATTTTCCATTTTTTTAGAAGGTGGTTTCATTAAATTTGTTGTTCTATGCCCTGGCTGGTTGGCTCAGTGGTAGAACATTGGCCCCATGTGTGGAAGTCCTGGGTTTGATCCCTGGTCAGGGCACAGAGGAAAAGCACCCATCTGCTTCTCCACCCTTCGCCCTCTCCTTTCTCTCTATCTCTCTCTTCCCCTCCCGCAACCAAGGCTCCATTGGGGCAAAGTTGGCCCAGATGTTGAGGATAGCTCCATGGCCTCCACCTCAGGTGCTAGAATGACTATGGTTGCAACAGAGCAATGACTCAGATGGGCAGAGCATCGCCCCCTGGTGGGCTTGCCGGGTGGATCTTGGTCGGGCACATGCGGGAGTCTGTCTGACTGCCTCCCCGTTTCCAACTTTGGAAAAATACAAAAATTAAAAAATAATAAATAAATAAATAAATAAATAAATAAAATCCAGTAGAAATTTGTGAGAACGGCATCAGACTGCTTCATATTTGAAATCCAGATTTCTACATGTCAACAAAAAACTTTAAGAAAGTTACTTAAACTTTTTTTCTCAGTTTTTTTGTCCATAAAATGGGGATCATAATATAATAGGATCATTGTGATGATTAAATGTACATGAATGAGTTAGTAAGTGCTAGGATTTTAGAAGTTTAATATAGACAAAACACCCAATATGCTACTTATTGTCACTTGTAACTTTTAATTGGCCTTCCTGATATTTCTCAGACACATTTACCATGTTTTTATCTCAGCAATTTTGAACATTGATTTGTCACCTTTGAGTTCACTATCTTCATTTGTTTTCATAGCTTACTACCTCAATTCATTTGATTTTATTTAAAAGTGATCTAGTCAAAGACACCTTCTTTACTTACCCAATCAAAAATTGATATCTTTCCTTAATTATTTTTCTTTATATGAACACCATCTGGTATCCTTACTAAAAGTTATTTACAGTTTGTATTTCTACCCCTCATACTAACATGGAAGCTTCATGAGAAGGGCTGCATGCACAACACGTTTCATTTTCCCAGTGCAAACTTTTATTATTGAAACTGAAGCAGTAGTCTTCCTTTTATGGAAATGTGGTGAGAGAGTGCATTAGGTAATTTACAGGTTATAGAATAACATTTTTGTGTAAGCTGATCCATAAATAGTTGAGAAAATTGCCATGAATGCAAGAGAAAAAGAGGGAGAGAAATACAAGTTTTTCTAGTTGTCATATATGTTTAAATTTACTTCCACAGGTATAGTGATTATATTGTATTTCACCAATCGTCTATATTAACCATAACTAAATTGCTAAAAACTGAAGAAAAACATAAATGTGATTTAAAGTCTTTTTTTTTAATTGAATTTGTTGGAATGGCATTGCTTAATAAAATTCTTTAGGTTTCATGTGTACAATTCTATAATACATTATCTGCATGTTATATTTTATCTTCACCACCCAAAGTAAAGTCTGCTTTCACTACCATTTATCCCCACTTTACTTTTCTACCTCCCTTCCCCTTTTCTTGTAAATCCCATCCTGCTATCTGTGTTTGTGTCTCTTTTCTTTGCTTAATCCCTTCAAGTTTTTCACTCAACCCCCACAACCCTCATCCCTTCTGACAGCTGTCACTCTGTTCTCTGTATCTATGAATCTCTTCATTTTTGTTTGTTAGGTTATTTTGTTCATCAGATCTATGTTTTCAACCTGCAGTCTACAGACCAGCCCACCAAAGATGTTGTGCCAGTCCACCAAAGACTCATTGCATGTATAAATTCCACAGTAGTTTTCACAAAACTACATTAAACCACCACACATACCTATAATAAAATGGGGTAAGAAAATATGTTGAAAAAATTAGTTATATAATGAACTATAAAAATAAACATGTAATTATGCCTGTGTAAACTAGAAACCTCATTAAAATGTTTTCATGTCTAGTAATTTACTAGTACACAGAATATTGACATCAAAATCCAAATAAAGTACTGTATATCAAAACCATAATCTTGATCCATAAAGACAAAAAAGTCTTTAAATTTTCTGGGGCTTTAATGATCACAATTTAATTACTAAAGTAAAGTAAAATGTACTTATATATTGTTGAAATAAGTTTCATATATTAACACAAAAGAATAAAAATGTTAACAAAACAAAAAATATGTAGTTATATATTACTTTCTGTGCTTTAAATAATACAGTTGATTGAATCATTGCCCTGAGACATTTGGATACTGAAAGGAATGAGAATTATTCTGAGCTTTTGAAATCTAACCCAAGATTTTCCCATTTTCAAATTACCTTTAGAGTAAGGTAATAAAGTAAGTATTTATCAAAAATTCAACACCTCAGTTGCACAGACAGATGAAAGAAAAATTCACTATCTCTAGTCAGTTAAAAATAGTATTTTAATGACTACATAAAACAAAAAAGTTTTTCCACAACAAAGGAAACTATCAACAAAATGAAAAGGCAACCTACTAAATGAAAGAAGGTATTTGCCATTGATATATCCATAAGGACAACAGTGTGCTGATTGCAGTGCAGGGGGGAGGTGGAGAGTGTAGGGGAGGATGAATGGTGATGGACAGAGACTTGACTTTGGGTGATGAACACACAATTACAATATACAGACGATATGTTATAGAATTGTGCACCTGAAACCTGTATAGTTTTGTTAAGTGTCACCCTAATAAATTCAATTTAAAATTATTGCGGTTCCTCAAAAAATTAAAAATATTGTAGAACTGCCTTATGACCCAACAATTCCACTTCTGGGTATATAACCAAAAAAATCCAAAACATTAATTATAAAGGATATACGCAATTCCAAGTTCATTGCAATGTTACTTATTATAGCCAAGATGCAAAAGCCACCTAAGTGCTTATCAGTAGATAACCGGATAAGAAGTAATACATATATACAATGGAATAATACTCAGTTATAAAACAAATAAAATCTTACCGTTTGTGACAACATGGATGGACCTAGAGAGTATTATGCTAAGTAAGTTAATCAGGCAGAGAAAGACATGCCATATGATTTCATTTATATTTGAAATCTGAAGAACAAAATAAACAAAACAAATGAACTCTTAGAGAACAGACTGAGGGTTGCCAGATGGGAGGAGGGTTGAGGACTAGATGCAAAAGATAAAGGTATTAAGAAATATAAATTTGTAGCTACAAGATAGTCACCAGGATGTAAAGTCCAGCACAGGGGATATAGTCAATACTACTGTAATAGTATGTATGATGCCAGGTGTCTTATCAGGGAATCACTTTCTAAATTACTTAATTGTCTAATCACTATACTGTATACCTGAAACTAATATAAAATAATATTGAATGTTAACTATAATTGTAATACTTAAATAAAAAAGCACTCTTTCCTGTGCCATTATTAAATAATAGAAAAACACTGAAATTTATTTATTTCTGTTACTACTAGGAACAATATAATTTAGCCAGTCACTTCGCATTTAAGGAACTCAAAATGATTTTAAGCCAATTTAACTAATAGGCAATGACAGCAATGTTTGAAATTTGCTGTTACAATAATGCCACAATAATCCTGTATTATTCTATTGCATTGTAAAATGTGTACCATAGAATTACTGCATTTAGCATTTAAAATAGTGATAGATATAGTAACAATTATAAGATTAGTTTAGTTTTTTGTTTGTTTGTTTGTTTGTTTGTTTTTACAGAGACAGAGAGAGGGATAGACAGGGACAGACAGACAGGAACGGAGAGAGATGAGAAGCATCAATCATTAGTTTTCATTGCGCATTGCAACACCTTAGTTGTTCATTGATTGCTTTCTCATATGTGCCTTGACCACAGGCCTTCAGCAGGCCGAGTAACCCCTTGCTGGAGCCAGCGACCTTGGGTTCAAGCTGGTGGGCTTTTGCTCAAACCAGGTGGGCTTTTTGCTCAAACCAGATGAGCCCGCGCTCAAGTTGGCAACCTCAGGGTCTCGAACCTGGGTCCTCTGCATCCCAGTCCAATGCTCTATCCACTGCGCCACTGCCTGGTCAGGCGATTAGTTTAGTTTTTAATAAACATCTTTAAAGAACTATCTGAAGTGGTTTACATAACTTATATTTCTTATACATTTAATATATTCACATATTTATGTATATAAAGAATGCTTTGTAGTGCATACATTATGTTTAAAATGTAAATTTGTTAGTTTGGTTATAAAATTTTAACCAGCAGAATTTAATTACAGTATATATTCAAATTATTATTTTTTTTCTGGGCAGCTTTAGTGAGGTATAACTGATATGCACATTTTATGTGCAGTTCTTTGTATAATTTTATGAGTTTCAACATATGCAAACACTTGTAATACCATCACCGCTATCTAGAAATACCTAACGCCTTTTAGAGTTACCTTGTGTTCCTTTTGTGTGTGTTTGTATATGTGTTAAAAACATTTAACATGAGGTTTACCCTCTTAAATTTTGAAGTGCAAAATACCATGTTGTTATCTATTAGCCCTATGTTATACAGTAGACTTCTAGATCTTATTTATTTCCCATAACTGAAACTTATGAAGTAAACTACTGGCATCTCATTTTCTTAACCTTCCATTCCCTGTTAACCACTATTGGATTATCTGCGTATGTGAGTTGACTGTTTCAGATACCTTATAAAAGTGGATCATGCAGTATTTGTCTTTCTGTGTCTGGCTTATTCATTTAGCATAGTGTTCTCCAGGTTCATCTGTGTTGTCACAAATGGCAGGGTTTCCTTATTTTTAAGGCTGAATGAGATTCCATTGTTAACATATTCCATATTTTCTGTATATATTCATCTGTCAAATGACACTTTGGGGTTGTTTCTACATATGGGCTATTATGTCCAGTCCTTCAGTGAACATGACAGTGCAGATATCTCTATAAGATCCTTATTTCAATTCTTTTGGATATATAGCCAGAACTGGAATTGCTTTATAATATAGTAGATCTAATTGTATTTTGTTGAGGAATGGAAATACTGTTGTTGTTTTTTTAAGAGATTTTATTTATTCATTTTAGAGAAGGAAGAGAGAGAGAAAGAGATAGAGACAGAAGGAGAGAGGAGCAGGAAATATAGATTCCCATATGTGCCTTGACTAGGCAAATCCAGGGTTTCAAACCAGCAACCTCAGTGTTGCAGGCAGACTCTATCCACTGCACCACCACAGGTCAGGCATGTCAATATTGTTTTGGTTTTTGTGTGTGTGTGTGTAATTTTTTTATCTATTTTTATTAATTTTAATGCAGTGACATTGATAAATCAGGGTACATATGTTCAGAGAAAACATCTCCAGATTATTTTGACATTTGATTATGTTGCATACCCCTCACCCAAAGTAAAATTGTATTCCATCACCTTCTATCTGGTTTTCTTTGTGCCACTCCCCTCCCCCCCACTCCCTCTCTCTCCTTCCTTGCCCCCTCCCCATCCCCCTACCCACCCCCCGTTACCATCACATTCTTGTCCATGTCTCTGAGTCTCATTTTTATGTCCCATCTATGTATGGGTTCATATAGTTCTTAGTTTTTTCTGATTTACTTATTTTACTCCGTATAATGTTATCAAGGTCGATCCATGTTATTGTAAATGATCCGATGTCATCATTTCTTATGGCTGAGTAGTATTCCATCATATATATGTACCAAAGCTTTTTAATCCACTCGTCCTCTGATGGACTCGGGCTGTTTCCAGATCTTTGCTATTGTGAACAATGCTGCCATAAACATGGGGGTGCATTTCTCCTTTTGGAACAGTTCTATGTTCTTAGGGTATATTCCTAAAAGTGGGATAGCTGGGTCAAAAGGCAGTTTAATTTTTAATTTTTTGAGGAATCTCTATACTGTTTTCCACAGAGGCTGTACCAGTCTGCATTCCCACCAGCAATACCAATTAAAATACCAATGATATACTTTAAAGATATAGATCACATACTCCAAAAATTTATATAGAACCAAAAAAGAACACGAATAGCCTCAGCAATCTTAAAAAAGAATAAAGTGGGAGGTATCACACTTCCGGATATCAAGTTATACTACAAGGCCATTGTACTCAAAACAGCCTAGTACTGGCATAATAACAGGCATATAGATCAATGGAACAGAACAGAGAACCCAGAAATAAACCCACAGCACTATGGACAACTGATATTTGACAAAGGAGATAAGGGCATACAATGGAGTAAAGGCAGCCTCTTTAATAAATGGTGTTGGGAAAATTGGACAGCTACCTGCAAAAAAATGAAACTAGACCACCAACTTACACCATTCACAAAAATAAACTCAAAATGGATAAAAGACTTAAATGTAAAACCATAAGCATCTTAGAAGAAAATATAAGCAGTAAGCTCTCTGACATCTCTCGCAGTGATATATTTGCTGATTTATCTCCATGGGCAAGTGAAATAAAAGACAGGATAAACAAGTGGGACTATATCAATACTGTTTTTTATAGCTGTAGAATATTTTACAGCCCTACCAATAATGTACAAGGTTTCAATTTCTCCATAACTTCACCAGAATCTGTTTTCTTTCTTCCTTCCTTCCTTCCTTCCTTCCTTCCTTCCTTCCTTCCTTCCTTCCTTCCTTCCTTCCTTCCTCCCTCCCTCCCTCCCTCCCTCCCTCCCTCCCTCCCTCCCTCCCTCCCTCCCTCCCTTCCTTCCTTCCTTCCTTCCTTCCTTCCTTCCTTCCTTCCTTCCTTCCTTCCTTCCTTCCTTCCTTCCTCCTGCCTCCCAATAATAGAATCCTAACAAGTCTGAGGTGGTATTTCATTGTAGTTTTAATTTACATTTTCTATTTATATATACCTGTCAGTTACTCACACGTTCGCTTGGAAAAATGTCTGCTAAAAGCTTTTTTTTTTCTTGCCATTGATATTTTATAAAGATAAAATATCTTTATATATTTTGGACAGTAAACTCTCATCAGATATTTGGTTTAGAAATATTTTCTTCTGTTTTATAGGTTGTGTTTCAATGCTATTTACTTTTTCCATATTGTGCAAAATTGTTCTGGTTTTCTGTATTTCTATTTGTTAATTTGTTACATTTGCTTTTGCTGTCTGTGCTTTTGATTTCATATTTAAGAGATTATTGCCAAGGCCAATTTCAACGTGGTTCTCATATATTTTCTTTAGCATTTCTACAGGTTCAGGTCTTATGTTTAAATCTTTAATCTATTTTGAGTTGATTTTGATATTGTATAGATAGAGGTCTAATTATATTTTGTGTGTGAATATCCAGTTTTCTCAAAATCATTTGTTAAATACATGCTTCTTTTCCCATTGTTTACTCCCGGTACCCTTGTAAAATAGCAGTTGTAACCTGACCAGGCAGTGGCTCAGTGGATAGAGTGTCAGACTGGGATGCGGAGGACCCAGGTTTGAAACCCTGAGGTCCCCGGTTTGAGCAGGGGCTCACCCAGCTTGACCACAAGTTCACAGCTTGAGCATGAGGTCACTGGCTTGAGCATTGGATCATAAACATGACCCCATGGTCACTGGTTTGAGCTTACAAAAGTCACTAACTTGAAGCCCAAGGTCACTGGTTTGAGCAGGGTGTCACTCACTCTGCTGTAGCCCCCCAGTCAAGGCACATATGTGAAAGTAATTAATGAACAACTAAAGTGCCACAATAAAGAATTGATGCTTCTCATTTCTCTCCCTTCCTGTCTGTCTGTCCCTATCTCTGACTCACTGTCTCTGTCTCTGTCAATAAAATAAAATAAAATAAAATAAAATAAAATAAAATAAAAAATCAGCCCTGGCTGATTGGCTGAGCAATAGAGCATTGGCCAGGCATGTAGAAATCCCAGGTTGGATTCCTTGTCAGAGCACACAGGAAAAGTGCCCATCTGCTTCTCCACCCTTCCCCCCTCTCCTTTCTCTCTCTCTTCCCCTCCCGTAGCCAAGGCTCCATTGGAGCAAAGTTGGCCCCAGATACTAAATATGGCTCCATGGCCTCTGCCTCAGGCATTAGAATGGCTCTGGTTGCAATGGAGCAATGCCCCCTAGTGGGCATGCTGGGTGGATCCCATTCGGTCTGTATCTTTGCCTCCCCGCTTCTCACTTCAGAAAAAAAAATCAGTCTTTTATTTGCAAAGGATTATTTCTTGGTTGTCTCTTTTATTTCCATTGTTTTATATGTCTGTTTTATCAATTTTTATGCCAGTATAAAGTGGTTTTAATTATTGTAGCTTTGTAATATAATGGAATTAGGAACTGTGAATCTTCCATATTTGTTTGTTTGTTTGGATATTCTGGGTCTTTTATGGTTTCATATGAATTTTATGATTGATATTTGTATTGCCAACAAACTAGTGTATTTGTTTATGTCTCCTTGACATTTAGTTGGTACAGATCAATTCAGGATTTTCTATTTTTATATATTAATATTTTATAAATTATATACATGTGTTATTACATAGAACTAATTAATTTTCATAATTATATACTGATGATGTTCATTATCCAAAGAATACTGTGAATACACAGTGAAATAAGGTTAACTGTATTAAACTTTATGAAGCTGAAAAGACAACAAACCAGTGAGAGACTTGGGGAATCCCAATAAGCATTTGTTTATTGTTGCTCTTTATATTATTCAGAATTATTTTAGGCGACTTAGAAAAGATTCCAGCAAGTTGATGTTTGCTTTGGAGTAAATGCTGTCATAAATTGAAGAGGATTTTATAATTTACCTAGGAGGGGAGAGAAATGGAATGAGTCGTCCATAGTAAAATAGTAGGTGTTGCAAGTATGATGTTTGACTATTTTTTTTTTTTTTTTGTATTTTTCTGAAGCTGGAAACGGGGAGGCAGTCAGACAGACTCCCGCATGCGCTCGACCAGGATCCACCCGACCGAGATCCACCCGGCATGCTCACCAGGGGGCAATGCTCTGCCCATTTTAGGGCGTCGCTCTGCCATAATCAGAGCCATTCTAGTGCCTGAGGCAGAGGCCATAGAGCCATCCTCAATGCCCGGGCAAACTTTGCTCCAATGGAGCCTCGGCTGTGGGAGGGGAAGAGAGAGACAGAGAGGAAGGAGAGGGGGGAGGGGGGGAGAAGCAGATGGGCGCTTCTCCTGTGTGCCCTGGCCAGGAATCGAACCCAGGACTCCTGCACGCCAGGCAAATGCTCTACCACTGAGCCAACCAGCCAGGCCTAATGTTTGACTATTTTTATGGTCTGTACTTGAATATAATTAGAGAGAGATATCATATTTTTTATCTCATTCTATCACAATCCCAGAATGACTTCTCTGATAAACAAGTTCTCCAAAATTGTTAATTTTCTGCCCAGCAACAGCAGGCTGATCTGGTAGCAACATGCCAACTACTAGTTGACAGCTGTTAGGGATTTCTTTCCTTGATCAATACCACTACAAACATTTTAACTATTACTTTAAAATACTAATATGTATTCTGTAATAACCACATCACTAATTATTCTATAATATGATTTTCTTATAATTCTGATCATTGAAATATTTTCCAACTACCAGTTATATAATCTTTACATTTTAAAAATAATTTAACATTGCTTTTTTTGTCTTAGGCAAATTATTATTATGATTTTTATTTTTACTTTTTCCCCCATGTGGTACTCATTTTTTATTCATTTCATTTTATTTTTAAATGTTTCTTCATCTCATTGTTTTCACGCTGTCACTGGATAATTTAGTTAAAGATTGACTGGAAGACCATCCATCTGAAGCTACAGATTTGGTCAAGGAATTTGCCAAACTATGTAGTAAGTTTATCGGTGAACTTTAAACATGGGGGTCACATTTGTCTTAATAGTATATTAAGTAATACATCATCAGGTCATGTTGGGATACATAGCAGAACTTAAATTCATACACAAAGGTTCAAGCAGATTCCCACTTAGAGAAGACAAAGCAGGTTGATTAGCCAGCGTTAGGCAACTTGAAAGTAATAATAGTACACATTGTAAGCCTCTGTGTTTTGGAGTTACTTATTATACTTCAATGAATAACAAATAAAAATATATATAAATAGATGAGGCACTATTAATCATATGATCATGAATTGAAGGTCCTAGTGATTGAATATTTTTTAGTTGAAGCAATAAAAATAGGCCACTCAAAAAACAAGAAGCAATAGAATTGAGATGGAATATATGTTGGTACTACAGTTACTGAAAATGACCCTGACAGGAGCAGTAAATGAGAAAAGTTTACTCTTTCTTCAAATTATTGTTATCTTAAGACTTATCATTTAGACATCTCTTATGTGACAATGGAACTTATTATTTAAAATAATAAGTTTTTTTAGATGTTTGTGCTTCATATGTTTGTGATGATTTTAGTTGAGCTATAATTTGTTCTTTATAGGATCTAAGTAGATAATCCTGAATGATGTAAGCAACTTTGAATCTCATGATACCATTCTGGTTGTCTATCTTCAAACTTAATCAAAAAATGTTTATACAATTATAACTATTTGTAAACCCTTATATACTAATGGAGAAATTTTATACTTATTTATAAATTATTTTGGCATCTGTATGACATTTATTTGAACCAATGAAATTAATTTATTTTATATTTTTAATAATTATTTAATTCAAATTATAAGGCTCCTGAAGTGTGTGTTGGTAGAATGAGTGTGACCAACTCTTATTTTGGCACTTAAGAAAGTAGTTCATGACTAAATATAACATAATTTTATGTGGAGATGAGGTTCAGTGAATTATGGAGATATTTTAAGGAGGCAATATAAAAATAAAATACAATTAGAAATAAAGATAAATGTTTTTCACTAATTTAATAGGATACAATATCTTAAAATTCAATAAATCATTTCTAATATGAGGATCCATAATACAACAATAGTATACTTTCACTTTTATCCTTCCATCCTATTGTCATATTTTATTATAATATGTTATTCTACCCATGTCAAGTTGCTATTGTTTTTACTTAACAAATATTCTTCGAATAAATTAAGAGAAAATAACAGATCCAATTGCACAGGTAAAAAAAATATATATATATATATATATTGGCCCTTGCCAGTGGTTCAGTGGATAGAGTGTCAGCTCAGCATATGGATGTCCTGAGTTTGATTCCCAGTCAGGGCACAGAGGAGAGGCAGCCATCTGGTTCTCCCTCCTTCCCTCTCTTCTCCCTCTCTTTCCCTCCCACAGTCAGTGGCTCAGTTGGTCCAAGTGTGGCCCCAGGTATTGAGAATGGCATCATTGTAGCACATCTGCCTCAGACATTAAAAATACTTCTGTACTCGAGCAGCAGCCCCAGATGCAGTTGTCTGGTGGATCCCAGTCAGGACACATGTGGGACTTTGCCTCATTATCTCCCCTTCTCACACTTAAAAAAAAAAATCACCTGATAGATTTGACAACGGAATGAAGAAAGAGTACTTAGTTAACTTGAAGATAGATGAATAGAAATTATTTAATATCATGAACATAGAGAAAAAAGTTAAAAAAAATTATCAGGGACCTGTGAACAATATATTAGGACATATAGAAAACTAGAAGAAGATAAGAGAGAACAAGAATAAATATATGAAGAAAAAATAGCAAAAAATTGGAATCAAGTTTCTAAATATGGTGAAATATAATTGTAAAATGCAAGAACTTTGCTTGGCCTTAAGCATAATAAATCTAAAGAAAACTTTGTATAGGCACCTCATGTCAAATTGAGAGCTGAAAACCAAAGGTAAAGACAAAATCTTAAATGTAGATAAAAGAAGGAGGGGGAAAAGAACCAGTACAGACCGAGCACCAAGAATTTTACTGCTGACTGAAACACTCTGGAGGTCAGAAAAGAGTAGATTAACATCTGTAAAGTGATAGAAGAAATTCTATATAGGAATCTATATCCAGTGAAAATATTCTTCAAGAAGTTCATAGAAATTATACTATCTTTTTATTATCAAGTGAAATGTCCTTTAAGAATGAGAGAGAAATAAAAACAATAAAAAATATATTAAGATACTCCAGACCTGCATTATAAGGTATACTGAAGGAAATTCTTCAGGCTGAAGAAAATGTTACCAGATGAAAACTCAACTTTTATGAAAAGACTATGAAGAGCACAAAAATGTTCTGGATGCTGGGAAATCCAAGGTCAAGATATAGTCTCTGTCCTACAGACCTTCCTGGGAATTCCTACTAGGTGTATTACTGGTGCTCTGCCTTCTAAGGATGAGTTCTTTCTAGGAAGTTCTCTGTTCTCTCTGCAAATAGCACCTTATGGATCTTTTGTTTTAGTCCTTCAGGCCTGTTTTTATAAGCCTAATTCTTAGAGTAAAATCAGCTTTGGCAATAATAGGGAATACTCATTCAACAAGGATATATTGACTTTCTACATTATACCAGACTGTTTTAGGTGCTAGAAGTATGGAAGTGCCCAAAGACAACTTAAAGAACCCTTGTATTTATAAAAAATAGTTTTGATATTAATTTAGGAAAAAATCTAACAATTGAAAAATTAAAACCTAGAATAACCTCTAAAGAGTAACATAATTATAGATGGTGCTTCAAATGAGAATAGAGGGAAAAAAATTACTCAATCCAAAATATGTCATAAAAGTTTATCAAAATAGAATAAAGAGAGGAAACAAACAGAAAACAAACAAGGTGTCTAATTTAATCTCAATTATACCAATGACCATACTAACCCTAGATAGGCAAGTAATTTCAATTAGAAATTATATATTATCAGAATGAATAAGGAAAGATGCAACTACATGCTATTGATAAGAGAAAATTCTAAATTTAAACACAGGTAAGTTGTAATAAAAATGCAACCTGTTTGCAATATGCCATGCATATTGCAGTAATAAGAAACCTACATGGTATATTACTGAGACAGACTTGACTTCAAAATAACATTACCAGAGATAAAGAGATGCAGAAACACTGTAATATTCACATCTTGTATATGCACTTAATATAGAACTTCACATACACACTACAACATAACAATTTTAAATGTCTACATATCTAACAGTAAAAATACAACTGATAAATTAAAAAAATATATATATATAGACAAATTTGAGGCTTAATATTTTTCACTTAATAATTGCAAGATATATACCAAAAAATAGGATATACACTATTTGAGCAACACTCTCAATCAGTTTTATTTATTTATTATTATTATTATTATTATTATTATTATTCATTTTAGAAAGGAAAGAGAGAGGGAGAGAGAGAGAAGGGGGGAGGAGCAGGAAGCATCAACTCCCATATGTGCCTTGACCAGGCAAGCCCAGGGTTTCGAACCGGTGACCTCAGCATTTCCAGGTCGACGCTTTATCCACTGCGCCACCACAGGTCAAGCTCAATCAGTTTTACTAATGGATATAGAACACTGTAGCCAACAGATGGAGGGGGAGACAGGGTCAGACAGATAGGAAAGGAGAGAGATGAGAAGCATGAACTCATAGTTGGGGCACCTTAGTTGTTCATTGATTGCTTTCTCATGTGCACCTTGACCAAGGGGCCTTAGCTGAGCCAGTCACCCTTTGCTCAAACCAGGACCTTGGGCTCAAGCCAGGAACCATGGGGTCATGTCTATGAACCTATGCTTAAGCTGTTGACCTCACACTGAAGCTGGTGAGCCCACACTCAACCTGGATGAGCTCACATTCAAGCTGAGGACCTCAGGGTTTTGAACCTGGGTCCCAAACTGATGATCTATCCACTGTGCCACTGCCTGGTCAGGCAGAGCACACATATGATTTTAAAATCAATGTCTCCTTGTTATGAAGTGCATGTTTGTATATCCCAAAACATCGTAAGTTGAAGCCCTTCACTCAGTGAGATGCTATTTAGAGGTGGGGCCTTAAACAATTAGATTTGGTTGAGGTCATAAGAGTAGAGATCATCATATATGAACAAATATATTGCTCACAAAAATTAGGGGATATTTCAAAATGGATATGATGTGATATAGTATCCCCTAATTTTCATGAGCAGTGTATGGAGAGAAACCAACATATGCTGACGGAAAATTACTTGACTTTGGATGATAGACACACAACAGAATCAACAGTTCCAATGCTATAAGAAGGTTTACCTAAAACCTATGTACTCTTTTTATTGATCAATGTCACCCCATTAAATTTAATTTTCTAAATAAAATTTTTTAAAAACCTGTATTTTCTGTATGTCATTATACCTTACTTAAAAAAAAAAGAGCCTCAATAAAAAAGAAATGCATTGTATATAAACGTGTTAACATATCCAAAGTGTATTTTTAGGAAATATATTTATCCTACACTTGGGAGGCACTGTGATAATTTATGTATATTATACATATATATTATAATTTATATATATATATATATATATATGCTTGTAACAGTCCAATATATTTTTAAAGATATAACCAATTCCAAATATTTATATGTATCACACTAAAATCACTATTTGTTGAATAGAGAACAATGCCTTAGAATCCAAAATGTACTTTTATCTCACTCTTTATAGTAAGACAATGTAATCATTGAGTATACAGAGTAAGATTTGAAAACATAATTTGTTTCTATATTTGAAATACAAAGTAAATGCAAAAATATATTTTATTGCCTGCACTACTAATGCATTCAGCTTTTATAACCTCCCTTAAAAAAAAAAAAAGAATCTAAACATATTTTTTTTTACTCAGCAGCTGTAATTTGATGTTGAACTAAAATGGAACTAGTGTTGTTTATCTGAAATACAATCCCCACAGCTGGCAAGTGTCAGACATTCTGTTAGATCTGCTGTAAAATCTGGAACAAATTCTCTTTAAAACTTCAAGAAATCAATATCTATTAAATTTGTTATATCATTTGTTTTGTTTGATATTAAAAAGTTAGTTGAAAACCACACATGTACATGCATCCTGACACACGTGCATGCTCAAATGCTTTAAAAAGTGACTTGACAAAAATATAGGTTAAGAAGTAAAATAAAATTGTCAAAAATGAAGAAGAGTTATAAAGATCAGATAAGCACACAATTCTTCAAATATAGCAGATCAGATTTGTGGGAGTGGGTGGAGATGATAAAACTACTAAGTAGAGATAAATTCTTCTGAAGATGTAGCTTCTACTTCAAAAGGAGATGTCTGGTTATGTGGAGCTGGTGTGGATGTGATTCTGTGTATAAAGTGTGAGATGGGAAATACATTAAGAAGTATTTGTTTTTAAGAGGTACATCTACTTATAAAGACATCAATAAAGGCCCTAGCAGGTTGGCTCAGCTGTAGAGCGTCGGCCTGGTGTGTTGAAATCCCAGGTTCGATTCCCAGCCAGGGTACACAGGAGAAGTGCTCATCTGCTTCTGCACCCTTTCCCTTCTCCTTTCTCTCTATCTCTCTCTTTCTTTCCCACAGCCAAGGCTCCAGGGGAGTGAAGTTGGTTTGAGTGTTGAGGATGGCTTCATGGCCTCTGCCTCAGGTGCTAGAATGGCTCCAGTTGCAGCGGAGCAATGGCCCAGATGGGCAGAGCATCACCCCTGGTCAGCATGCCAGGTGGATCCCGATTGGGTGCATGCGAGAGTCTGTCTGTCTGCCGCCGCCTGCTTCTCACTTCGGAAAAATGAAAAATGAAAAAAATAAAATAAAATTACAATATCAATCAAATGAATGAACATGTGTGGTTCCTAGACCTTTTTGGTTCAGATCATAACAAGGATTAAAAGACTTGCAGAAACTCAAACTGATTTGTCTCTTTTCCATTGGGGAATTCAGAGTATCTTTTCTTAGAAGAGGAAAGATTATGATCCTCTTACCCCCACCTTCCCAACCCCCCAAGAAGTGGAGATGCCCTTTTGAAAGAATTGGAATTAACTTGAGAAAGTCTGGGGAATGTTGGAAGGAGAGATATTTGAGGATCCATGCAGTATCAATACTTGAAGCTTTCAAATAATAATTGGGTGACAAGTACTTTAAAAAATTTTCCCCAGGTGTTATTACAGTACCTTTGATATTTTTCAAAAGGCTCTTGTAAAGAATTAAATTTCTTTGTCACTACTTTTGAGTGTTTATCTGAATTTACAGCTATAAAGAGACACCCTCAGTTTTACTGAGTTACATTTAATAAATTCAGAATATATAGCTGTTTAAAGCATATACCCCAGCTATTGTATGTTTTCTTTACTTATTTTTTTCTTTTTGGTTAAAGGAGGGGAGATAGGCAGACTCCCGCATGTGCCCCAACCAGGATCCACCAGTAACCTTATCTGAGGATGATGCTCCAGTAACAATCTACTTGTAGTGCCTGAGGCCGATGCAGTCGAATCAAAGAGACATCCTCAGTGCCTGGGGACATGCTTGAACCAATTGAGCCACTGGCTGCAGGCAGGGAAGAGAGAGTGAAGGGGAAAGTGGTGAGAGGGGAGAAGCAGATTGTTACTTCTCCTGTTTGCCCTGACGTTCATATGCCACGCCAATACTCTACACACAGAGCAACTGCCAGGGCCTATTTTATGTTTTCAAAATTAAAGTAGCTCATTATTACAGTGTGTATACATCACATTTTTTTCTTTTGTTTTAAAGTATGTATAGTTCATGATGAAATCATGATAATTATATGCTTAATTAGTATGCTTTTATTTTATGCCTTAAAGTTTTGTTCTCTTTTGTTTTGCTACATTACTGCTTTATTCACTATTTTGGTCAAGTATATAGCAGCACCCAATCTTTCTTTTCATCCATAAATATTCCTTTTATTTCTCCCATTATTGTTGGGTTTCCCAAAATTGATAATTATTTCATGGCATTGATAAATTGATTGTTTATTTTTTTCTGAAATCTACTCCTGTACTTATGATGTTTTCAGTGTTTTTGATAATTTTAGCCATTGATTGGTCACCTTTTTGTCTTTTCTTTATCTCTGTGGCAGTATCTTTGGTGAAGAGCCATCTGTTGGTCCAATTCTGTCATTCTTTCTAAGGCATTCCTACCAGGAACTGTGTATTTGTTAACAGATGCCTCGCTCCTTCAGTGAGACCTCATTCAACAGTTCAGATGACTCATATTAGATCAGACTCCTGCATATCCTCTGCTCCTAATGAGAAGCACAATTTAATTAATCAGGGTGAGCATAATCTCATACCACCCTCAGTAGTAGCACTTCATGATCTGCTTCTCCCAATACTGAATCCATTTATAGCATTGGACTTCTGCCTTGGCATGTTTTACTAATTTTCAAAATTGAACAACTGCCTAGGATGCCATGCTTCTATCTTCTACTTATTGGTTGGAACTCTAGAGGCCCAAAATTACCTGAATAGTATCCAAATTACTAATTTTTTAGGCAGTATTCATCTGACCGCTTGACTATTTTTATTGGGGCCAACATTTGCAATTTTGGTAATTCCAATATCCCTCTTAGATCTCTACCTAATTCTGATTTTCTGAAGTCTTCATGGTACATAGGCTTATAATAGCTTGTACATAAATTTATCAGTAATGCTTTATCCAAGCAATATACATTTACTCTTGAGATTGAATAAATACTATTAATTCTATGTCTGATGCTAATTAGAATATATGAGAATTCCAGAATCTTGCTGTCTGAGAGTAACCAAGGCCTTAAATAATTTTCTCTGTGTTACAGGCTGTTATGCTTATGCACAGAATGGAAACTAAATGGAAAAGCAAGAACAACAACAACAAAAGCCTTTTGCTTTAGATCTGAATATACAGGGGTTGGTAAAAGTAGTCTCACAGTTGTTCATATGGAAAATACAACAGCCTGACCTCTGGATAGTGGATAAAGCACCCACTTGCAATGCTGAGGTTACTAGTTTGAAACCCTGGGCTTGCCCAGTCAATGCACATAAAAGAAGCAACTGCAGTAACTACGAAGCAACTAGGAGTTGATGCTTCTCACTTCTCCCCCTATTTTACTCTCTCCTCCTCTCTCTAAAATTAACAAATAAATTCTTTAAAAAATAAAATAAAACAATAAATAAATACTAACACAAGAATAAATTTTGTTTTGCCTACTCACAACTATAAACCTACTTTTACTTACTCCTGTATATATTAGGACACAAATTGCTATTAAACTATGAAAGTAATTATTAAACCTGTATATTTTATTACTATATGATTGACTTAACTCTTTAATATCTAGTTAAACTATGTAGAGGTGTTAGGATGGCATTTCTAACTTGGAATTCTATAGTTTTAAACTTCCAAATCCAATAGATAATTAAAACTTTCCTTTAAACCTTGGCAAGTTAGCTCATTTGAGTAGAGTATCATCCCAAAGCGCAGAGGTTGCTGGTTAAATCCCTGGTCAGGGCACATACAGGAATAGATTGGTGTTCCTACCTCTCTGTCTCCCTCTCCTTTCCTCTTTCTCTAAAATCAATAGAAATAAACACTTAAACACCTTTAGAGTTCTGTATGTTTGCTACTCAATTATTTTTAAGGCCTGAGAATAAAATTAGAGAATAAAATAAACTCTATACCCAGGATTTTTTTTTTTTTTTGTATATTAAGTACATAGACAAATTTTTGCATTAGGAAAACAATAGTTTCAATTTGAATCTAGCATTTTCTCAGTGTTATCTAAATGCAATAAAATTAGATGTCCTGAGTTGCTGTACAAACTATCTTGTCTCTCCAGATTACTGGAACTGCTATAATCTAAGCCTTCAAAATGTCTCACATAAATTAATGGAACAATCTCTTAACTGTTTTCTATTCATTACAACATGTTTCCTATTCACCCTGCACACTGATACCAAGTGATTTTTCTGAAGTATTTATTTGCTAATTCCCTATCAAGCATTTCATACTCTGTCAGTTGCCCTCAATATAAAATTTTAAACCCCCTTTTGAACTGCAAAAGTTACAACTTCTACTATTTCTTATTTTCAGGGTTGTTTTTTATACTCAATTTTGTTTTCCTAGGTATTGACTCTGCAAATGATGCATCCCAATTTCTCTGATGAGATCATTTTAAAGCATTAATAGGAGATGTTAGGAGAAAGATCAGAAGATGAGGGAAAAGAAGCATCTTTCTTATATTTCCAAGTCTGTGTCAGCATTTCTGCAGTGATAGCGTTCAGTTACAGTCAACTTCCAGTATCATTCTTTGCATAACGTAGCTGGGCTTACTCAAAGGTACTGAAAGCAAACAAGCCATGTCTTTTTTTCAGACAGTGTCACCTATGCCACTCTCTCCATCTACTGAGAAACAAATTCTGGTTCATCTGAGGCCATAGCAGGCTATTTCCCACATAGTAGTGTGAGCCCTCTCCATGTGTCTCTTTCTGTTTGGTTTGAACAACCTAGAGGTGTAGGAGTGTGGCATCCCTCCAAGAATTCACATTATGGCACTGCTTTTTTGAACCACTAGGCTCTCATAATTACATCTCTTTCTTTTGATTTTCTACCTGTAAGTGTTAGACTTATTCCCATAATTACTGATTTTTAAATAAGAATAAGGACACTATTTTGCTCTTAGTTATCCAATACATATTTAATCAGTTCCCCTTATTAAACTTCTTTAAATATATTAAATAAGGTGGTGTGATGGTGAATGTTAACAACTGACTCTGCAGTAGAGGTGGAGAAGGAGATCCATGATTTGCATAGTTTGCTCATTTCTAATGTGTAAATATTCTCATCCTGACAATTGCAAATGGTGGAGCTAAGAAGACAACTGCACAGTTGACTTATCATTATGGTTCTGCTTGGGCACAATGTGTGTTCTTTGTAATGAGTTTTCAGAAAATAGACCTTCACAGATGAGATTCTAAGATTGGCCTTGGCTCCATACTGGGTTTCTTCTTCTTCTTTTTTTTTTTTCTTTTCTGTTTTTTTTTTTTTTTTTTAGGTGAGAAGAGGGAAGATAGCGAGGCAGACTCCCACATGTTCCTGGATCGGGATTCACTTGGCAACCCCATTTAAGCCAATGCTCTAGTACCAGGCTATTTTTAGTACCTGAGACTGATGTGCTCCTATGGAGCTATCATCAGTGCCCAGGGCCATGCTCAAACCAATCAAGCCACTGACTGTGGGAGGAGAAGAGGGAGAGAAAGGGGAGAGTGAGGAGGGGAGAAGTAGATGGTTGATTCTCCTGTGTTCCCAGACCGGAAATCAAACCCAGGATGTCCATATGTGGGGCCAAAGCTCTATTCATTGAACCACCAGCCAGGGCTCATATTGGGGTCTTTACAATGGGAAAAGGTCTCCTGGGATGACGGCATGCCTTGGCATGTAGTTTCATTATATTACCATTACTGGTTGCTTAGGATGAATCACCTGAGACAGATCAGGCTTTGGAAAGATGTGACTGCTATACATGGCTATTAGAGTGACAACTATTAGTGAGTTGGTATGATTATTGGTAACTGAATTTCAGAATTTGCAGAATGAAAATGGCAAACTCAAGAAATAAAACTCAACTTTTAAGCCATAGTTATAGAAACATAAATCTGTGTCAGACTTCTTGTGGCTATATAGTAGATGTGACTGAAAATCATATGCAAAACATAATGAAGTATGCTATAGAATTACTCTGCAAGAATCCAAAGATTTATCATATATCTAATGTAATAGCTAGGACTACTTTTGGAAAGAAGTGTAATTATGACTTAAGTGAACTCAAATGAAATTGAGAATCTTGAATCTCCAAGTTGTCTCCAGGTTATCCTGAGACTCTTTCATCAGTGAAAGCAACCCATTTTTTATCTTTACTTAAAATCATGTTATAACCTCTCCTTAGAAAGTCTTTCATGCCTGAACAGGTGGTGGTGCAGTGGATAGAGCATTGGACTGGGACACGGAAGACCCAGGTTCGAAACCCCGAGGTCGCCAGCTTGAGCTCAGGCTCATCTGGTTTGAGCAACACTCACCAGCTTGAGCCCAAGGTCACTGGCTTGAAAAAGGGGTCACTCGGTCTCCTTTAGCCCCCAGGTCAAGGCACATATGAGAAAGCAATCAATGAACAGCTAAGGTGCCACAATGAAGAATCGATGCTTCTCATCTCTCTCCCTTCCTGTCTGTCTGTCCCTATCCCTTTCTCTGTCTCTGTCTGTCTCTGTCACATAAAAAAATAAATGTCTTTCACAAGGAAATGTTTATTCTTCTGAAAGTCCATTATTTCATTCCTTGTTAAGTTTATAACTAGAATCATATGGCATGTGGCACAGAAAGAGGTAATATATTCTTAAGAAGCACAACAAATTATTTTTTAAATTTATATTTATGGAGGCATATGTATAATAGAATTCTAAATATGTTAGAGTATGGAGAATAAAATATGACAATGTAAGAAATATGCATTTATAGATAATTCATCAGACATCCTGGTTTCTGTGTGTTCAAGTGATTAGAAGTGGTCCAAGCAATTTGTGTGTTAGACTGAAAATGGCACTTTCAAGAGCTGCTATTGTTAAATGAAGTTAAGGTGTCAAAACTTCTCTTTTATAATATAAAGGAATGAATCAAATGTTAAGGTGATGGCAAAGCTGGAGTTTATTGGTTGTGAAAGATCTACACATATATACCCTGTTACATACTCAGAGAAGACCTCCCCCCCCAAAAAAAAGTATCTCTTTACTAAGGAATTGAGAAGCGCATTAGCAAGGGAAGGCCAGTTTTTGTATCACCATCTATGATTTCTGGACCCTTTAGGTGGGAACGATGATAAGAGATATTGCTGTAAAGATAATATCTACAATTTCAGTGATATTCTCAGAATGACGGGAGTTTTATTGTTATTCTTAACCTCCAGCGATAACGGGGATAAAATTACATATTTGGAAGCAGGGATACAAAAGCATCAAATGATTTAATCTGCAGAGATTTTGGTGGTGAAAATTGAGCAGAATTTTAGCAAGAAGTGAAATATATAACCAATGTGCTTAAGTTTTATTTGATTAGATAAATATATAATTTCTATATCTGAAGGAACAATAGATTAAGATAATTCAAATTTGATATACAGGATTGCATTATTATCAGGGCCAAATAAGTTATTTATGTCCTAGTAGACACAGGTTTTAAGTAGATATTATTCCCTAGAGACACTCAAACTTGTACATGGGTAGATCATTGGGTCAATGGAAACAATTTCATTAATTCCCTAGGTCCTTTTTATATAATGGGAATAAACTTATTGGGAGCAGATATCCCAAACTGGATCACCAACCAGCAGACTGAGGGTTATTATGGCAGATAGCATTATGTAGAACAGGGGTCCCCAAACTACGGCCCGCGGGCTTCGTGCGGCCCCCTGAGGCCATTTATCCGGCCCCCGCTGCACTTCCGGAAGGGGCATCTCTTTCATTGGTGGTCAGTGAGAGGAGCATGGTTCCCATTGAAATACTGGTCAGTTTGTTGATTTAAATTTACTTGTTCTTTATTTTAAATATTGTATTTGTTCCCGTTTTGTTTTTTTTTACTTTAAAATAAGATATGTGCAGTGTGCATAGGGATTTGTTCATAGTTGTTTTTTTTTATAGTCCGGCCCTCCAATGGTCTGAGGGACAGTAAACTGGCCCCCTGTGTAAAAAGTTTGGGGACCCCTGATGTAGAAGCCTCATGACAGTCTTTTATTTTTAAACAATATAGTAAATGCAAAAGAATACTACATAACTAGAGAATCCAAAAAATTAATCTCATTAAATTTGGGCTCCGGGAGAAAAAGGTAAAGGGATTAAGCAAAGGGAAACAAATGCCATAGACACAGACAACAGTCTAGTGATTATAAGAGAAAAATGGGTGGAGGGAGGAAGAAGAGGGTAAAGAGAGGATAAGATGATGATGGAAGGAGACGTGACTTGGGATGGTGAACACATAGTCAATGTGCAGGTGATGCAATATAGAAGTATACATCTGAAACCTATGTAACTTTATTAACCAATGTCACCCCAATGAATCCAATTTAAAAAATAACACGCATACATAACATATACCAACAAAAATTAATCTCACTAAATTTTTGAAAAAGATTTGTGGTTTCTATCACATTCTATTTATCCTATACATTTAGCTTATCTAGAAGGTTTGTTAATCTTCAGGATGGCTATGCATTACAGAGGAATTTTACTTGGTCCTTATTTCAGTTGTACTGCGGTTTCAAACGTGGTATCTTTCCAGGAGCAATGCCCGCGTGACTTAATATGAAGTCTCTGATCTGGCAGTTGCTTTTTTCATGCTGTGAGTTAAGAAGAACTTCCAGAAGCAGTTTTGTTTTTTGTGGGTTTTTTTTTATCTGGAGATGAAAACAATCCATTTTTATGGTATTGCCTCAGGTATACCTTAATTCTCATCCTTTCTCTAAGAATAATGCAAAAATCTTGATTTCCTTGACATAACAGAGTAGCTCAGGTTATCTGTTACAGTGATAGCAACATGCTTGATTAAACTTGAGGAGAAGAAAGAAACAAGTTTTCAACTATATGTGACACATATGTGCTTAAAGGTTGAGAATATTCCTGGTAAATTTAGGGTACTTCCACTTCAATGAAATTACCAGCTATTTAATAATCTGAAAAATCATGATACCATCTTCAAATTGGAACACAAGTTGCCACTACTTATATAATCTATCACTAAGAAAGACATACAAAGTTTTATTGGGTCTCTTAAATTTCAGTGGTAGCATACATGACATTCAAATAATTCATAAATCTGCAGGTTTTTTGTGGGACGGTGAGCAAGAAATGTTCTGAAATAATTTCAGAGTAAAATGAAAATTTTTTTTTCTCAATTGGTCTTTTTTAACCCAGCAGATCCAATTGTACTATAATAGTCTATTTCAGATAGATATGTCATTTTAAACCTCTGAAAAACCATAGTAGAAGACTCACAAAGGAGCTCCCTAGGGCTTTGGGCTCTTCTTCAGATGTCTGAGATATGCTTCATAGCTTGCTACCAGGCTTTAGAAATTTAATGCTTGTCCTTGGAACATGAGGTATCCATATAAACTTGAGGTGTCATTGTAAATTATAAGTAATGAATCAAATATAGGCTTTGGTGTAACAGCAATACATCTTGAAATTGAAAATGGTGTATATGTTCTTGACACAACAAGAGCAGTTCCTCAGGCACAAGTAAATTTTAAAAGTACATTTCTCACACTCTTCTGGTATCCATGCCTGGATGCCTGCCTTTCCCCCCCTCAATCCACATTAGCTTTCTTACAGACAGTTGTATGAATATTTGTCAAAAAAATTTCTAGAAAATTCTACAGGATGCTTTTATTCTAACTGGCAGTGGGCTGCAGCAGCTTCAGTAGCATTCCCACAAGACCTGACTACAGTCAGAAATCCATTTGTTTGTCTTCATTGCCTGAATAGGGAGATGGTCAAATGCATATTGTTTTTATTTTTATTTTTTTAAGTGAGAGGAGGGAAGATAGACTCTCTCATGCTGGCAAACTCCGTCGGGAGCTGATGCTCAAATCAGTTTAGCTATCCTCAGCACCCAGGGCTGGCACTTGAACCAATTGAGACACTGACTGCGGGAGAGGAAGAAAGAGAAAATGGAGAGTAGAAGGGGAAGAGAAGCAGATAGTTGTTTATCATGTGTGCCTTGATTAGGAATCAAACCCAGGACATCCATATGCCAGGCTAAAACTCCATTCACTGAGCCACCAATCAGGGCCAATGGATTGCTTTTTGGAATAGGAATAGACTTCATATACATTGATAACTGTTATACATATTATACACATACATTTATATGTAGGATATGTGTGCATACATGTATATATGTCATATAAATGTTATTTAGCATGCAGATTATGTTCTGATATATTCATATTATATATATATATATATATATTCTTTTTTTAAAGAAGATTTTTATTTTTATTTATTTATTTATTTATTTATTTGAGCGATGAGAGACAGAGAGAGAGAGAGAGAGAGAGAGAGAGAAAAGGCAGGGAGGAGCAGGAAGCATCCACTCCCATATGTGCCTTGACCGGGCAAGCCCAGGGTTTTGAACCAGCGACCTCAGCATTCTTGGTCGATGCTTGATCCACTGCACCACTACAGGTCAGGCTTATATATGTATTCTTATCTAAACTTCTTCAGTCAATTAAACAACTGTTTCTACTGTCTCCTGTTGGCTTTGTTGTATAGAGTATAAGGGTAAGAGAATAAGGGTTGGAACAATTATAAGTGTATTTTGATCCTGGAGAAATTATAAATTTTTGTTTCCTGAAAGAATTTAAAACTTGAGAGAATGCATTCAAAATTATATATATATGCACACATTTGTATGTTTATACACTTATGCATTTTTTTAGAATTTCATGCATAAGTAGAGTTTCATGTGTACATATATATGTATATGTATGTGTATATGTATATAAAAACAAAAATATTGAGTAGAATATAGTTATATAGAAATTTATAAGCTATAAATACTCTGATAGTTTTGTGTTTCACTCATTAATTTTTTCCAGCTTGACTTTCTTGAAGAAACCTTTCTGGACCTCTCTATGGGAAATATTATCACTCTTTTGCAATACTTAACCTGAATTCATTTATTTATATGTCATATTACATAGTAATTCCTTTAATTGTTTATTTTCTGTATCCATCTACCAAATATGAGTTGTACATTAATGGTCTGTGGCTCTGTCCCTAGAATGTAAAAAAAATCTCATTTCAAAATTCTTATTGGGGTGGAGACAATGGAGTAGGCAGATGTACCAACTTCCACCTCCCAGAACCAAAGTGGATTACAAACTAATTTTAAGAACCATCATCTGGAAAAACAAACTTTGGACTAAACTAAGAGGACTCCTCAACCAAGGAACACTGAAGAAGCCACACTGTGACTGGTAGGAAAAGCGGAAATGCGGAGAGGGCTGCCCAGCTCCCCAAAGCGAACAGCAGCAGGGAGAGACTTGCGTGGTGGGAAGTGAGTTTAGCAGAGAGGGGAGGGTCCTGAGTCCCAGGAACAAAGCCCCAGCCTGCAGCCCCAGAGCCTGGAAGAGGCGTATAGACAGTATTTAACTGGAAACAAGACAGGATACTGTTTGTGAGAAAGAGACTGATTTCTCAGACCCAGGATTCTTCTTAAAGGGACCATGCAGAACACCTCTCTCACAACCACTCACCTGGGAGAGAGGAAAGTACCAGAGTACCAGGAAGAGAGTGTAATCTAGGAGGCACAGGGAGAAACATTTTGGAAGACAGCTACCCTAACCCCTGGGACGTGTCACTCCCCAAACCTGAAGTGAATATTTCCCCTGGAAACAGCAATATCAGCAAAAGGAAGCAGGACACCAGCCAAACAAGTTCTCCCATGGCACTCAGAACAGAGTCGCTTAGAAGGAGGGAGTTTTCGGGACTACAGTAGTGAGTCTTAGGGTCTGAGCTGCAATGCCCAAACCCCACACAGCTGAGGGCATGCCGGAGGGTGGGCGGCGGTGGGACGCAGAAGTGCAGTTCTATCAGCAAGGGCGGAAGTCAGCTGGCCACCATTGAGGCCCAGGTGTGAGCTCAGTCTTGCCCGGCTGGGGAGGAGGGGACGTGCAAAAGTGGTCAAGCCCAGCTGCAGGCCACCTGAAATCCAGCATGCAGGGGAAGGGCAGGAGCCCCGGAAGGGGCAGAGACCCACCCTTGAGCAAGGGTGCAGGAGCACAGCTCCGCCCCACCCACAGAACCTAGGTTTTGGGCCTGACATGGGAGCCGACTCCTCCCAGGGGGGTGGAGCCAAAAGCCCAGAACAGGCGGAGTCCTGCTACTGAGCATGGGCACACAGTCCTGCCTAGCCCATAGAGCCAAGGCTTGCAGCTGTCCAAGGAGCAAGCTCATCCTGCAAGAGTGGGGCAAAAGCCTGGAATCAGGCAGAGACCCACAACTGAGCAATGGTACTCACCCCGGCCCTCAGAGCCGAGCATAATGCTACCTGTGGGGTCAGGGCGAAAGCCAAGGCCACCAAGCCTTGTACATTCGAGCACGTGATCATAGCCACTCCCGTGAATGAGAGGTAGAAACCACAGCAATAGCCGCAGTGGTCAGGCAACAGCAACACCCATACCCGAATGCCCTACACAGCAACAGCAGACGAGGTGGTAGGCCTGCAGACAGACCACACCTAGGGAACACAGAGACCCCATGCAGTGGATTCCAAACCTTCTTTTACACAGACAAAATGAGAAAGCAGAAAATGAAACACAATGAATCAAGAGAAATCCCCAGTAAAGGACCTGAATGAGTCAGATATAACCAAATTACCAGATGCAGAGTTTAAAATAACGATTGTTAGGATGCTCAAAGATATTAGAACAACAATAGATGGTCATTACAAACACCTAAATAAAGAGATAGCAAATATAAAAAAGGACATTGAAATAATAAAAAAGAATGAGTCAGAAATGATAAATACAATATCAGAAATGAAGAACACAGTGGAAGGAATTAAAAGCAGGATGGATGAAGCTGAGAATCGAATCAGCGAGTTAGAGGATAAGATAAATAAAGGCACGGAAGCAGAGAAGAAAAAAGCAAAGACTCAAAAAGTCTGAGGAAATTCTAAGAGAGCTCTGTGACAACATGAAGAGAAATAACATCCGGATCAGAGGGTTCCTAAAGAAGAAGAGAAAGAACAAGGGATAGAGACTTTGTTCAAACATATTATAGCTGAAAACTTCCCTCAATTAAAGCAGGGAAACATCTCACAAGTTCAAGAAGCACAGAGAACTCCATTAAAGAGAAACCCAAAGAAATCTACAGCAAGACACATCATAATTAAAATATCAAAGCTAAGTGATAAAGAGAAAATATTAAAAGCTACCAGAGAAAAAAAGACTATCATCTACAATGAAGCCCCC
Organism: Saccopteryx leptura; assembly: GCF_036850995.1. Classification (NCBI taxonomy): domain Eukaryota; kingdom Metazoa; phylum Chordata; class Mammalia; order Chiroptera; family Emballonuridae; genus Saccopteryx; species Saccopteryx leptura. The sequence continues at coordinate 61,586,811 of NC_089506.1, read as the reverse complement.
ATAAGGATGACTTCTGACTTCTCAACAGAAACACTTGAGGCCAGAAGGGAATGGCAAGAAATAGTCAAAGTAATGCAAAACAAGAGCCTACAACCAAGAATACTTTATCCAGCAAGGCTATTGTTTAAAATTGAAGGAGAAATAAAAAACTGTTCAGACAAAAAAAAAACTTAAGGAATTCACTACAACCAAACCAAGGCTCCAAGAAATGCTAAGGGGCCTGTTGTAAACAGGAGAAAAAGAATATAGCAAAAGAGGAATACAGTTTTAAAGAATAAAATGGAAATTAACAATTACATATCAATAATAACCTTAAATGTAAATGGATTAAATGATTCGATCAAAAGACATAGGGTAGCTGCGTGGATAAGAAAACAGAACCCATACATATGTTGTCTATAAGAGATACACCTTAAAACAAAAGATGCACATAGACTGAAAATAAAAGGATGGAAAAAATATTTCATGCAAATGGAAATGAAAAAAAAGCTGGGGTAGCAATACTTACATGTGACAAAATGGACTTTAAAACAGACTATAGTAAGAGATAAAGAAGGTCACTACATAATGATAAAGGGAGAAATCCAACAGAAAAATATAATCATTATAAATATCTATGCACCTAATATAGGAGCACCTAAATATATAAAGTAGACTTTGATGGATTTAGAGGGCAAGAACAACAGCAATACTATAATAGTAGGGGATTTCAATACCCCACTAACATTACTAGATAGATTCTCAAGAAAGAAAATAACAAAGAAACAGCAGACTTAAAGGACATACTAGATCCACTCGATTTAATAGATATCTTCAGACCCTTTCACCCTAAAGCAGCAGAATATACATACTTTTCAAGTGCTCATGGTACATTCTCTAGAATAGACCACATGTTAGGGCACAAAAGCGGCCTCAACAAATTTAAGAAGATTGAAATCATATCGAGCATTTTCTCTGATCACAATGGCATGAAACTAGAAATCAACCAAAACAGAAAAACTAAAAAATACTCAAACACTTGGAAACTAAATAGCATGTTATTAGATAATGAATGGGTTAACAAAGAGATCAAAGAAGAAATAAAAAAATTCCTAGAAATGAACGATAATGAGTATACATCAACTCAAAATTTATGGGACATAGCAAAAGCAGTTCTGAGAGGGAAGTTCATAGTATTACAGGCATACCTCAAGAAGCTAGGAAAAGCTCAAAAAAACAACTTGACCCTGCATCAAAAAGAACTAGAAAAAGAACAGCAAGTAAAGCCCAGAGCTAGTAGAAGGAAGGAAATAATAAAGATCAGAGCAGAAATGAATGATATAGAGGCTAAAGAAACAATACAGAGGGTCAATGAAACCAGGAGCTGGTTCTTTGAAAAGGTAAACAAGATCGATGAAGCTTTAACCAGTCTCACCAAGAAAAAAAGAGAGAGGACACAAATAAATAAAATTAGAAATGAGAGTGGAGAAATAACAACTGACACAACAGAAATACAAAATATTGTAAGAAAATACTATGAAGAACTGCACGCCAAAAAACTAAACAACCTAGATGAAATGGACAAATTCCTTGAAACATATAATCTTCCAAAAATTAATCTGGAAGAGTCAGAAAACCTAAACAGACCGATTACAACAAATGAGATTGAAATAGTTATCAAAAAACTCCCCCCCAAAAAAAAAGTCCTGGGCCTGATGGCTTCACAAGTGAATTCTACCAAATACTCAAAGAACTAACTCCTATCCGTCTCAAGCTATTTCAAAAAATTCAAGAGAAAGGAAGACTTCCAACCTCCTTTTATGAGGCAAGTATAATTCTGATTCCAAAACCAGGCAAAGAAAACACAAAGAAAAAAAATTATAGGCCAATATCCCTGATGAATTTAGATGCTAAAATCCTCAACAAAATATTAGCAAACTGGCTCCATCAATATATGAAAAAAATCATACACCATGATCAAGTGGGATTTATTCTTGGGAGGCAAGGCTGGTATAATATTTGCAAATCAATCAATGTGATTCATCACATAAACAATAGGAAGGAGAAAAACCACATGATCATTTCAATAGATGTAGAAAAAGCATTTGATAAAATCCAGCACCCATTTATGATCAAAACTCCAAGCAAAGTGGGAATACAGGGAACATACCTCAACATGATAAAGGCCATCTATGACAAACCCATAGTCAACATCATACTCAATGGACAAAAATTAAAAGCAATACCCTTAAGATCAGGAACAAGGAAGGGGTTCCCCCTTTCATCACTCGTATTCAACATAGTTCTGGAAGTCCTAACCACAGCAATCAGACAAGAAGAAGAAATAAATGATATCCAAACTGGAAAAGAAGAAGTAAAACTATCATTATTTGCAGATGATATGATATTGTATATAGAAAACCCTAAAGTCTCAGTCAAAAAACCACTTCACCAGATAAATGAATTCAGCAAGGTGGAAGGATATAAAATTAATACTCAGAAATCAGAGGCATTTTACACTAACAATGAACTGTCAGAAAAAGAAATTGAGGAAGCAATCCCCTTTACCATTGCAACCAAAAATATAAAGTACCTAGGAATAAAGTTAACCAAGGAGATTAAAGACTTGTACTTGGAAAATTATAAAACATTGATAAAAGAAATCAGGGAAGATACAAACAAGTGGAAGCATATACCGTGCTCATGGTTAGGAAGAATAAACATCATTAAAATGTCTATATTACCCAAAGTAATTTATAAATTCAATGCAATACCAATTAAAATAGCAATGACTTACTTCAAAGATATAGAACACATATTCCAAAAATTTATATGTCAAAAGGCAATTCAATTTTTAATTTTTTGAGGAATCTCCATACTATCTTCCACAGAGGCTGTACCAGTCTGCATTCCCACTAGCAATACCAATTAAAATACCAATGACATACTTTAAAGATATAGATCACATACTCCAAAAATTTATATGGAACCAAAAAAGAACACGAATAGCCTAAGCAATCTTAAAAAAAAAAGAATAAAGTGGGAGGTATCACACTTCTGGATATGAAGTTATACTACAAGGCCATTGTACTCAAAACAACCTGGTACTGGCATAAGAACAGAGAACCCAGAAATAAACCCACAGCTCTATCGACAACTGATATTTGACAAAGGAGGTAAGGGAATACAATGGAGTAAAGACAGCCTCTTTAATAAATGGTGTTGGGAAAATTGGACAGCTACTTGCAAAAAAATTAAACTAGACCACCAACTTACACCATTCACAAAAATAAACTCAAAATGGATAAAAGATTTAAATGGAAGCCATGAAACCATATGCATCTTAGAAGAAAACATAAGCAGTAAGCTGTCTGACATCTCTCAAAGCAATATATTTGCCAATTTATCTCCACAGGTAAGTGAAATAAAAGACAGGATAAACAAATGGGACTATATCAAACTAAAAAGCTTCTATACAGCCAAAGACAATAAGAACAGAATAAAAAGACAAACTACACAATGGGAGAACATATTTGACAATACATCTGATAAGGGGTTAATAACCAAAATTTATAAAGAACTTATAAACCTCAACACCAGGAAGACAAACAATCCAGTAAAAAATTGGGCAAAAGAAATGAATAGACACTTCTTCAAAGAGGACAAACAGATGGCCAATAGGCATATGCAAAAATGCTCAACATCACTAATCATTAGAGAAATGCAAATTAAAACCACAATGAGATATCACCTCACACCAGTTAGAATGGTGCTCATCAACAAAACAATACAGAGTAAGTGCTGGCAAGGATGTGGAGAAAAGGGAACCCTCCTGTACTACTGGTGGGAATGCAGACTGGTTCAGCCACTGTGGAAAACAATATGGAGATTCCTCAAGAAATTAAAAATTGAACTGCCTTTTGACCCAGCTATATCACTTTTAGGAATATACCCCAAGAACACCATAGCACTGTCTGAAAAGAAGAAATGCACCCCCATGTTTATGGCAGCATTGTTCACAATAGTGAAGATCTAGAAACAGCCCAAGTGTCCGTCAGTGTACGAGTGGATTAAAAAGCTTTGGTACATATATACTATGGAATACTACTCAGGCATAAGAAATGATGACATCAGATCATTTACAATAACATGGATGGACTTTGATAACATTATACTGAGCGAAATAAGTATATCAGAAAAAACTAAGAACTGTATGATTCCATACAAAGGTGGTACATAAAAATGAGACTCAGAGACATGGACAAGAGTGTGGGGCTTATGGGTGGGGGGGAGGAGTCGGGGGAGGGGAGTGGCATGAAGAAAACCAGTTAGAAGGTGACAGAAGACAACTGGACTTTGGATGATGGGAATGCAGCATAATCAAATGTCAAAATAATATAAAGATGTTTTCTCTGAACATATGTACCCTGATTTATCAATGTCACCCCATTAAAATTAATTAAAATCAAAACAAAACAAAAAGTAACAGATAAGGTTATTGGCTTTGACACTTAAGTAGTCATTAACTTCTTGGTGTGCTTTCTAATATCCCCATATCTCAGTTTTATTGCTAGCAAAATAGAAATAATAATATCTTCCAGGAGAGATAATTTGTTTGTATCTTCATATTTTTTCTATTTTTTATTATTCAGTAAGAAAAGGAGAGGTAGGGTGACAGACTCTCCCTTGTGCCCTGACCAGGATCTACCTGGCAAGCCCACTACTGAGTGATGCTCTGCCCATCTGGGGCATTATTCTGTTGCTCAGCAACTGAGCTCTTCTAAGTGCCTGAGACAGAGTCCATGGAGCCATCCTCAGTGCTAGAGAGCCAACTTTCTCCAATGGAGCCATGCCAGCAGATGAGGAAGAGAGAGACAGAGGGGGGGGGGGAGAGAGAGAGAGACAAAGAGAGAAGTGAGAGGAGGAGGGGTGGAGAAGCAGATGGCTGCTTCTCTTATGTGCACTTGTAGTACTCCAGCCCATTGGAAACTACCAGTACCCTATGGAAAAAAACGTGCTCAAGACAAAAACTGATGTCAAGAGGAAGAGGGAGAGACAAAAACCTTCTGAATCTTGTGCCTCAGTTTTTATTGATCAGAGGTAGAACAAAGGTAACAGAATAACAGGGAAGAAAGATCAGCTGATAAAGGCAAAGAATGACTAATGTACCTCTTGCTGACATGGAGATAGGGGTATTGTGAGTCAGTACATTCTTTTTCTTTTGCTAATTAACAAGCACAAAGGAAGGGGCAATCTAGAACTCTCTAGGCTAATTTCCTAAAGCCTATTCACATGCATTTCTTTGTGTCTACACAAAGGTCACTCACACAGTTTTTTGATGTTTGCATCCAAGAGCACATTTACACTCAGGGCTTTTTTAATTCAAGTTTCCCCAATCCAAGTCATAGAGGGTTCAAGTTTAGATAGGTGATTCCCTACATGCCCTGATTGGAAATCGAACCCAGGACATCCATTTGCCAAGCCGACACTACCACTGAGCCAACAGGCCAGGAATTGTATTTTCTATATACTGTAAAAGAAAGCACTTACGTAAATGTTTATTATTAACTCAGTGATTCTGGCAAAATCTTTTCATTCCCATTGTATGTCACTGCTAATTTGAATGTTTGCCCTAAATGATTAACATTCATTTAAAAATGTTTTCCACTTAAGAATTCACTAAAAATTTTCTTAACCAAAATTTATAAAGAACTTCTAAAACTCAGTACCAGGAAGGTAAACAATTCCATTAAAAAATGGGCAAAAGAGGCCTTGGCTGGTTGGTTCAGTGGTAGAGCATCGGCCTGGTGTGCAGGAGTCCCGGGTTCAATTCCCAGTCAGGGCACACAGAAGAAGCGCCCATCTGCTTCCCCAACCCTCTCCCTCTAGTTCCTCTCTGTCTCTCTCTTCCCCTCCTGCAGCCAAGGCTCCAGTGGAGCAAAGTTGGCCTGGGCACTGAGGATGGCTCCATGGCCTCTGCCTCAGGTGCTAGAATGGCTCTGGTTACAACAGAGCAACACCCCAGATGGGCAGAGCATCACCCCCTGGTGGGCATGCCAGATGCATCCCGGTTGGGGGCATGCGGGAGTCTGTCTGACTGCCTCCCCATTTCCAACTTCAGAAAAATACAAAAAAAAAAAAAGGGGGGGGCAAAAGAACTGAATAGACACTTATCCAAAGAAGACATACAGATGGCCAATAAGCATATGAAAAAATATTTGTCACTAATCATCAGAGAAATGCAAATTGAAACCACAATGAGATACCACTTCACACCTGTCAGAATGGCGCTCATTAACAAAACAAGACACAATAAGTGCTAACCAGGATGTAGAGAAAAGGGAACCCTCCTGCACTGCTGGTGGGAATGCAGACTTGTGCAGCCACTGTTGAGAACTGTATGGGGATTCCTCAAAAAATTAAAAATGAAACTGTCTTTTGACCCAGCTATCCCACTTTTAGGAATATATCCTAAGAATAACAAATCACTGATTCAAATGAAGATTGTTGGAATCCATGGGAGTCCGAAAGACCAGAGTAACAAGATGTATTGAAAGGAAGAAAGGAACCCTGCTGGGCACTTCTCTGGGGGGGAGAAGAGCGCCAGTTACAGACTAAGGGTGAGTTATATAGTGTTTGGGAGAGCCTGAGGGGATACTGAGGCAAAAGTCCTGGTATGTCCAGAATGCTCCTCCTTGGGGGGCTTCGACCATGTGGGTGTTGAATCAAAAGTTTTGGTATGTCTGGAGCCCCTCCTTGGGACTGCTTGTCAGCTTTTTGGAATACCTCTGTCTCTGGGGCATTAGTCCAGTAAGGGTGAGGTCTGACAGATAAGCAGAACATCAAGAGGGCAGTTTGGAATACACATATCTGTCAAAGATATGCACACCAATGTTTATTGCAGCATTGTTTACAATAGCCAAGATCTGGAAACAGCCCAAGTGTCCGTCAGTGGACGAGTGGATTAAAAAGCTGTGGTACATATGCACAATGAAATACTACGTGGCTGTGAAAAAGAAAGAAATCTTACCTTTTGTGACAGTGTGCCTGGACCTGGAGATTATTATGCTAAGTGAAATAAGCCAGGCAGAGAAAGAAAAATATCATATGATGTTGGTCAAATAAGTTTTAAATATGATATATATGTTTGCTCGCTTGTGACTTATATTGGGTGTGGGGGACAGGCTATAAGCAGGCCAGGTCGTTGTAGCCTAAGGTTTGGTTTTAGGACTAAGCTTTTCCCCACACCCTTGACTGATTGTATGATCTGGGTGGTGCACTCTCATGAGGAATCCAATTATGCCTTGGATAAGTGACTTTGTATCAGAGACTTTCTTGTTTGTATATTGGATTAAGGGATTTTGGTTTTCTACACTATAAAGTGGGACAGACCAGGAGGTTGCACACACAGTTCCTGCTATCACAATTGCAGGGGCTTCCCTGATCCCTTGCCCTTCATGGGAAAAGCTGGTTTTCTGCTTTTCCCTTGTCTTCTTTTGTGGTTTGCCTGTCTTGGTGAGACACCAATAAATAGAATGGCCCCCCATCCTCTGACTCCGCCATTTCTTTATTGTCTGCCCGAATCCAATGGGAACCTGCATGTGAATGGCCATGATGGCGGTTCCTGGCCTTACATATGATCTCACTTATATATGGAATCTAATGAACCAAGTGAACTGAGGAATGGAATAGAGGCAGAGGCAGGGTCACAGAGACCAGAGGGACAACAGTCAGAGGGCCGGGGGATGAGGAGATAGGATCAGAGAAGGTAAAGGGATTAGTGAAACTATATATATATATATATAATACAAAGATACAGATAACAGGACAGCAAATCCTAGAGGGAAGGGGGGAGGGTTTGGGGTAGGGGGGTGAGGGGAATATAAAAAGAGACACAGGGGTGGGGGTGATGGAATTATATTCAGTGGGACACTTGAATCCATGTAAACACAATAAATTAAAAATTAATAAAAATTTTTAGAAAACTCACTAAAGATGTTCTTAATAAGCCACTTGCAAGATATGTTCAGAAGAGTGTTCTTTCACTGAATAAAAGTCATACCCATTCAGTACTGTATGCAGTGAAGTATTTGACAAGACTTGTAATTAAGTTTATAAAAAATTCTTTGTGTTATCAGGATATTGTATATGTTATATGATTAGAAATATTTGAAGATAATATAAAAACTGTAATTCAGAATTCCATTATTCTACCAATTTATCTAAATTGAAACATTACCATAGCTTATGTTTTTTTTATTTTTCTATGCATTGAATGTCTGTATTTAAACTACATGAAGTATCAAGCTGTGTTTTCAATTAACTAAAAAAAAAAAAATCTTCCATTTGCTACAGCAAGGAGTACCATCCCAGAGGATAATATCAGCAATCTGTTTTTCATCTTATAATTACACAAGAAATCTTCGTACAATAGAATGCTCTTAAGAGACATAATCCAGTATAATCACACATACATGAACTTCAGTTAAATGTTTGATTTTGTGTTATCTTCATTTTAAAAAAGAGCTAGCTATTTTTGTAGATTTACCTCAAAGGCAAATAAGCATTTAAGAACCATATGTACTGGTCCTTCATCTTGCTGAGTTGTGCTTTTGTTTTTCCTTAATTGATGATGATTTTCTTTTCTGTTAAATGGTTTTCATATAATGTAATGTGTACTAGCTCTTGGAGCCTCAGTTTGCATTCTATATTTATTATCAACAGTGTGCCCTTAGCAGATAACCCAATATCTCTGGCCTATAATTTCATCACTATTAAAATGGACTAATATAGCAACACCTCACTGAATTAGTATAATTTAAAAAAAATTGACTTACTACAGATACAACATTTCTGAAAAACAATAAGCATGAACAATATTTTCTTATGTATTCTCTTTATGTAAGTATATGAACTTTCAACTCCTTCTGGAATTTGGAAGGAGGTCTGCTAAGCTCTAAAGCACAGTTAAGTTCATAATTACTGTAGTTCAGTATTTAAGTCATTCTGTTACTAGAATTATGAAAGCCTGCCTTTTCAATTCACTGAAGGGCCCTTTTCAGTCTAAAGCAAACTCCTTAGCTTGGCCAAAGATCTTTCATCAATAGTATATTAGCTTTCTGTCCACCCTCGTTAGATAATTTTCTTACTTTGAAAACTCTTGGTGCAGCAAGGTAAAAAATCTGTTTCCCTTAAACTTAACTGCTACACATTTGTGATGTTTCTGTTTAGGATGAAATACAAACTTTTGCTTGGAAACATGTTTTTTTAAGCTGCAACAAATAATACCATGATTTTTTTTATTAAGGCATTAAATAAGAGCACCCATGTCATTTTTGCAATATAGCTGTTATTTAACTGAATTGTAATACCTATATTTACTTTATTTAAGGGTCTCTTTCACTAAACATAAAATGATAGTAATTTTTTTAACTTACATATATCTAGGTTTTATTGTAGTAATACACTTATTCAGTAGGTATTTATTAAATGATTGGGTATATGTATTTTGGAATTCAATTTTTAGATTTTGGGACAGATATGTGGGAAAGTGGGGTTTTGACAAAGTTTTTTCCTCTTCTGATTGTGCAAAATTAACTTTCAGTCTCTACTGAAAGTTACTTTGTATTTAAAAGTTTGTTTCCCCCTTTATAGTGTTATTACTACTATTAACTTGAAGTCACGTTTAATAAAAGTGGCAAAAGTAAGTTCAAATGTTTAACACCCACAAGCCAAAAGTCAAGTAAGGAAGGGCAGAGAAAGAAAAATAATTCAAACACTTTTGATTTGTGCACCCTTTACAAAGAAATGGTTCATATTTTACATAGAATAAGCAGGTGTTATTTTAAATAGGTTTCACTATTAAAATTATAAAACTTTAAAAATAAAATTTTAAAAATATACCTTCTTTTACAGCTTTATTTTTGAGTCAGACATCAATTTTTTGAAAAGAGACCTATGAAGTCAATATATTTAATTCACTCCACCCATAAAAACCTTACAATTAAAAAAAAAACTGGCAGATATGTATTAGGTTTATATATTGTTGTTTCTTGACTTCCTCTCCCCACTTTCTATCCCTCCTTTATTAAATTATACAAAATATGATTTTAATATCATAGAGAATATACAATTTACTAGATGTAAAATGAGTATTTGAAAGACAAAGTCTTTTAATTTTGGACCTAGAATATGATGAAGAACTTGGAGTGAATAATAGGCATTTTGTATTTTGGGTAAGAATATACCAAGAAAAAGAACATCAAGGACAAAGGCATAGTTTTCAGATGATTGGTGGTGGTGCAGTGGATAGAACCTCGACCTGGGACACTGAGGCCTCAGGTTCGAAGCCCCGAGGTCACAGGCTTGAGTCCAAAGGTCACTGGCTTGAAGCCTAAAGTCACTGGCTTAAGCAAGGAGTAAATGACTCAGTCTGAGCCCTTGGTCAAGGTACATCTAAGAAGCAATCAATGAACTGAAGTGAAGCAACTACAGGTTGATGTTTTTCATCTCTTTCCTCTCTCTCTCTCACCCTCTCCACTTCCTTTCTTGATCTCTTTCTCTCTCTCTCTCTCTCTCTCAAAAAAGGCACTGTTCAGAGACAACTTGGAGTGTTAATAAATGTGAAATAAGTTTTGTACAGATGGATCATAGATAGCTGAAGAAGAGGATAGAAATTAATCCAGAGAGAAGAGCTGAAACCAAGATATCTATAGAATTTTTATTGTTTGAATAAATGGAATAACTAATTAGGTAAGTGACATTTTCTAACATTGCTCTTAGGAAAAAATCATTCTTCCTATAAGAATGGAGGAAATTGGTTAAAGACTGAGAAAGCAGTTACAGTGTTATTGCAAAAATGCTAAGCAGAAATGATAGTTATCTGGCACTAGGACATAACTGTGATGATGGCGAGAACTAGACTGATACAATTTTATCACCAAGATTTTGTGGTTAAATATGAGAGGATAAGACAATAAAACTTTTTAAATGATGCCATAAATTCCAGTATTGGCAAATGGATGGACTTTGATGTATTTTACTGAACTAGAGACCATACATTTTTTTTTTTTTCACAAACATATTTGTGAAAAAAAGATAGATCCAGTTTTGTACATACTGAGGTAAAAGTCCTATAAATTTGCAAGAGGTCATGTGCAATAATCTGTTGCTGTTTCAATGTGAGCAATGTTTGGGTTGAACTTATAAATCTGAAAAAATATAAAATTTAACTGCATTTGTTAAAATGTGAAGATTAAGAATACAAAAGGTCAATAGCAGACTTAAATAAAAGTAAACAACTAAAACTGGTAGGAGAAGAAGAAGGATAAGAAAGTTTGGGATATAAATAAAAATATGAACAAAAAGGTTAAGTCAATATGCAAAGCAATTGAAGAGGAGATTTATAGACGTTTAAAGTTGTCAGTGTGTTAAATATTGCCAGGTAGTCAAGAAATAGAGAGGTATTTTCTTTTTTTCTTATAAATGAAGAGTTAGTTATTCTTGAGAGCACATGTTTTCTGGAGTGGTAAGGAAAAAATCTAGACTATAAAGGGCTGACACTTGATGTTAGAGAAAACAGTCAACAATTGCAAATGTTGTATTTTTATCAAGTAACCTTTGAATTGGGGAGGCTTTTAGAAGCATCTCAAGATTGCTGTTCATCTATTTTAATTTTGGAGACCCTCAATTATATTAAAATTTTTATTAAACAATAACTGTTAGAAAACAAAATAAGAAAAACAGAAAAGAGAAAGAAATGCCTGAACTGTGATGACGCTGTGAGTAAAGTGTCAACCTGAATTGCTGAAGTTGCTGGTTTGAGGGCCTGGGCTTGCCAGGACAAGGCACATGCAAGAAGTAAAAACAAATTAATGCTTCTTGTTCATCGGCCCGCATGCCCTGACTTTCTCTCTCTCTCCTTTCCCTAAAAATCAATAAATAAAATATTTTTTTAAAAAGAAATAAAACTGGATTCCTGAGTAATTAGGTTTATTAGTCAAAGTAGTACTACTGTAACTGGCTACCTCAAAATTTCAGTGACTAAACAGGAAGAAATTTATTTGCTCTTAAGGTTTTCCACTGATGGAGTCAAGCCCACTTAAGTTGCCTAGAGTCATTTTTCTTTCTTAAATTTAACTGATTACAGAGTTTAATCACTTCTGCAAAGTATCTTCAAAGCAACACTTAGCTTAATATTTGTTTGCAAAATTGCAGATTATGGCCTGGCCAAATCGACAGTTAAAACAGTGGTCCCCAACCTTTTTTGGGCCACAGACTGGTTTAATGTCAGAAAATATTTTCACAGAATGGCCTTTAGGGTGAGACGGATAAATGTATCACGTGACCGAGACAAGTGTCAAGAGTAAGTCTTAGACAGATGTAACAGAGGAAATCTGGTCATTTTTTAAAAATAAAACATCATTCAGACTTAAATATAAATAAAACGGAAATAATGTAAGTTATTTATTCTTTCTCTGTGGACCGGTACCAAATGGCCCATGGACCAGTACCGGTCCGTGGCCTGGGGGTTGGGGACCACTGAGTTAAAACATCTTGACAGTGTTATAAAGTTCAACAATTCAAATATGTTCTGGACATCCTTTTGTGGCTAAATTGGAATAAGCATACTCTTATCAGATCTTTTAAACTAATGGTACTGAAAACTACTGAAAATGCATCTGATGATTGTTAAAATTATAAGATTGTTAAGAAATTGGAAGGAAAATAGAAACTATCCACTATAATCATGAGGCTCTTCTTGTTGTTTGTTTGTTTTTGTGTAGGTACTGAATTATCTTAATGTCTGTGCAAGTAAGTATTCAAGAACTATGAAGCAAGTGTGTGCCTTTTCTGAAAAAAGAAGGTCCCTAAATCTCTGTGTGAAATCCTGAGTTCAACCCTAAGTGGTGCATTTCTGAAACTGACCCAATACTACGATAGTTGTTTCTTTAAAAACTAAGCTATGGTCCAAAACATTTCTGACTCCATACTGGTTCCTGAGTTCACCCAGACTCATACTTGTTGAGTTCACCCAAATAGCACCGAAGAATCTCTGAAGACTAAGCTGACATCAGAAACTAAGCCCACACAAAGTATTGTGGTATGAATATAATAAAGTTGATATTTTGCTTCAATATTTTTTTTAAATAAAATGCTTCAAAAGATAAAAAAGGAATTGGGATGGCAATATAAAAATATAAAAAATATCCATAAAATCACCCAAAATTTCTAGAAAAACATGGAACCAGAAAAATCATAACAACCCTTAAGGAGTATGTTAATTAGCAAGCATTGGAAAATTTTTGAGATTTTTAAAGAATTTAGAGAAGCTATTATAACCATGCTTTATTAAATATAGAGAAATATACTTGAAATAAATAGGAAGATGGAAAGCTTAATCAAGAACTGAAAAATCCAATAATTAAAACAAAAATTCACTGGATAGACTCAGTATTAAAATGAAAATGACAGAGATAAAAATTGGTAAACTTGAAGAGAGAGCAATATAAATCTATTTTAAAGAGGAAATAAAAATAAATAAAAATTTAAAAAGCTGCAGGAACATGTAGGACAATATCAAAGGATCTTATCTTATATTCACATTATTGGAATCCCAGAAGTACAGGTAAACTATTAGGGAAGAAAAAAGTATTTGAAGTAATAATGGATTAAAACTTTCCAATTTTAAGAAAAAAAAAAACAATATACAGATTGCAGAATTTAGAGAACCCAAACAAAATAATTTCAATGAGTGCCTTATGCTGATATATTATTAAAAAAGAAAAAAAAAGTGAAATCAAAAGCAAAGGTAATGCTTAAAAACATACCAGGAACTCAACACATAGAGAAACATCAATATAAACAACTTCATATTTCTCACCAACAAAACAAACACATACATTTTTTTTTCTTTAAGTGAGACGATGGGAAATAGACTTCTGCATGTGCCCTAACTGGCCCTCAGCAATCCCATCTGAGGCCGATGCTTGGAACAACTGAGCCATTTGCTACTAGAGAAGAAGTGAGAGAGAAAAGGGAGAAGGAGAGGAGGAGAAGCAGATGGTCACTTCTCATGTGTGCCCTCACTGGCGATCAAACCTGGGACTTCAGCTTGCTAGGCTGATACTCTGTCCACTGAGCAAACCAGCCAGGGACACACCAAAATATATTTTAAAGATATTTTTAAAATACTGAAAGTAGTAATAGTCAAACTCTGTATCCTAGTCAGCAAAAATATTCTTTGGAAAAAAGGTGATAGAAAAGATAGTGTAAAATTTGAAACACAAAACTATTACAACAAAAAAAATAACTTGGTAAACAACTCAGCAGAAATTTACTCTAACAGATTTGTTAAACAAAGTTTTTCAGGCATAAAATAACAGAGGGAAACTTAAAATGTCAGAATTAAAGAATGGCAACAGTGATCATAAATGTCTCATAAACATAATACCCTATATTTTCTCAGAATTTAAAAAATGTGTGTAAATTGTTTCAAGTAAAATTATAACCCTCTCTGAAAGATGTTTATATATGAAGATGTACATATGTAAAGTTTCTGTACTTCACTTGAAATTGTAAAATATTAGCTCTAATTTTACAAAGTAGATATGTATATTATACTTATAGCACCACTAAAAACATGACTCAAAGAAATATAGTTAAAAATCCAAAAGATATATTAAATATATTAAAAAATAATTTGTAAGACACAAGAAAGGGGAAACAGAAAAATGAATACAGAAGAGATACTCAGATAAGAGATGAAATGATAGACTGAAACTCAATTATAACAATAATTGCATTAAACGTAAGTGATCTAAGCACTGAATATGGATGCCGATAGATCGGAAGAAAAGAATGACTCATCTATACATTGTTGGTAAGACCCCACTTTGAATATAATTATAGACATTTAAAAAGTAAAAGAATGTAAAATGATATAGTATTTATAGTCTAATCTATCAGAAAGCTGAATGTGGCCTGGCCAGTTGGCTCAGCAGTAGAGCATAGGGCCAGGTTGTGGAAATCCTGGGTTTGATTTCCTGTCAGGGAACACAGGAGAAGCAACCATCTGCTTCTCCATCTTTGCCCCACATCTCTGTTCTCCTCCCACAGCCATGGCTTGAATGAGCAAATTGGCCCTGGCACTGAGATTGGCTCTATGGCCTTGCCTCAGACCTAAAATAGCTTGGTTGACAAGCAACAGAGCCACAGCCTTAGATGGATAGAACATCAGCCCCAGAGGTGAGTTGCCTGGTGGATCCTGGTTAGAACGCATGCAGGAGCTGTCTCTCCTCCTTGCCTCTCACTTGATAAAAAAAAGAGAAAGTTTGAATGTGTCTAGTAATTTCAGGCAAAGTGTAATTCAAAATAAGAAAAATACCACCCTGGACGGTTTGCTCAGTGGTGGAACATTGGCCTGATGTGTGGGAGTCCCAGGTTCAATTTCCGGGCAAACCACACAGAAGAAGCTCCCATCTGTTTCTCCACCTTTCCCACTCTCCTTTCTCGCTTTCTCTTCCCTTCCTGCAGCCAAGGCTCAACTGGAGCAAAGTTGGCCCAGGAGCTGAGGACAGTTCCATGGCCATCGCCTCAGATGCTAGAACAGTTCCCGTTGCAATGGAGCAATGGCCCAGATAGGCAGAGCATTGCCCCCTGATGGATATGCTGGATGGATCCCAGTAGGGCATATGCAGGAGTCTGTCTGACTGCCTCCCCACTTCTAAGTTCAGAAAAATGCAAAAAATTAAAAATAAATAAAAGACAGCCTGACCTGTGGTGGCGCAGTGGATAAAGCGTCGACCTGGAAATGCTGAGGTCGCCGGTTCAAAACCCTAGGCTTGCCTGGTCAAGGCACATATGGGAGTTGATGCTTCCTGCTCCTCCCCCCTTCTCTCTCTATCTCTCTCCTCTCTCTCCCTCTCCCTCTCTCTCTCCTTTCTAAAATGAATAAATAAAAAATAAAAATAAAATTAAAAATAAATAAATATCCCCTAACTTTAAAAAAAAAAAAAAGACAAATACCTGGTATAAAGAGGTATATTAAATAATAAAAATAGGATTAATTCACCAAGAATGTATAGAAATCCTAAATGTATATGCACCTAACAAAACAAATCTTGCAGTATTTAGTATATAATGTTCCATGTAAACTGAAGAAGAATACAATCTGTAAATGTTCATTTTGTCCATTTGGTATAGTATGTCATTTAAGGCTGATAGTTCTTTATTTTCTATTTGAATAATCTAACTAGAGCTCTCAAAGAAGTATTTAGATCTGCTATTATGATTGTTTTTGTCAATTTCTCCTGCTAGTTTTGTTAGTAGTTGCTTTATATATTTCAGTGCTTAGGGTGCAGATTTTTTTTTTCTTTTTTTTTTTTTTACAGAGACAGAGCGATAGTCAGAGAGAGGGTAGATAGGAACAGACAGACAGGAACGGAGAGAGATGAGAAGCATCAATCATCAGTTTTTCATTGTGACACCTTAGTTGTTCATTGATTGCTTTCTCATATGTGCCTTGACTGTGGGCCTTCAGCAGACCGAGTAACCTCTTGCTCAAGCCAGTGACCTTGGGGCCAAGCTGGTGAGCTTTGCTCAAACCAGATGAGCCCGCACTCAAGCTGGTGACCTTGGGGTCTCGAACCTGGCTCCTCCACATCCCTATCACATGGTCTATCCACTGCGCCACTGCCTGGTCATGCTGTAGTGTCCCTTTTATCACTACAAAATGTCTGCCTTTGTCTCGTTACCTTTTTTATCTTGAAATATTTTGTCAGATATAAGTATGACTATGACTGCTTTTATGTGGATGCTACTTGGAGAATCATTTTTTACTTTTTCACTTTGAGTCAGTCTTTGTCTTTGCAGCTTATTTGTGTCTCCTGAAAGCAGCATATAATTAGATTTTGTTTTTTTATTTCCTTATGCTTCTGTTTGTTATTTAAGTTTGGTGGTATTCTATGATTTTTATATGTTTCCTCTTTTTAATGTTCTATGTCTTAGGTTTAGATGTGTGTGTGTGTGTGTGTGTGTGTGTGGTTACCATTTTGTTTAAATAAAATGATTCTAATTTCAAGATCTATTCAGTAATTCAAGAACTCAAGTTCATAGAATGAAATGATTGAGGAAACTTAAATGAAAGCACAATTATTTTTTTAAAATGCAGTTTCTTCCCCATTGACAAGACATTGTTAATAGTCTTTGAAATAATGTTTGTCTTTAAAATGGATAAATAAAATAATATTCTGGTATCATTACATTCCTCTAGTCTGTCCTAAGATCACATTTTACTGAACAAACAAAGTGAAAACCATAGTGATGCTTTTAATATTTCAAGATGTAGAAAAATTTCCAAGATTGTGGCATAATTTCTGTATCATAGACTTGAGAATATTTGTCCTCTCCCCCTGACTAGAATATATTTTGATTCTTTCTTGTGCAATAAAATGGAATTAAAAAAAAAAAAGATCATAGTGATGGTTGCAAAGGTTAGGATATGTTGACTTTTAAACTGGGCATTACCTAAACAATATAAACATAAATCTACATTACTTTTGTCTCACTCATTGAAGGTAAATAGCATTATGTAAAGCCAGGAGCCAGGGCCACTATCACAGCCACCCGGCCCATGCAGGTTCGCATTGGATTCGGACAGTCGGTAAAGAAACAATGGAGCCATGAACTGGTGGGCCATCGTCTTTAATCCTAGCTTGCACCTGGTGGGCAAGTAAAAATACACACTGGGCTCCAAAAACCACTCACACTCAGTGCTCACAAAGCCGCTGACTTATCCGAGTTTCCTAGAATCAAAGGTTTCTAGCTCACCAGCCTTATTCTCCTCAGTTCCCCATCTCCTTCCTTATCCCAGATACAAACTCTGTACAAACTGGCATCTCACTCAGCACTCCACCATCTTGGCTGCTTCTCCTGGCCACATGGCCTCTTTCTGCTCTCTGCTCTGCTCCCTCTGCTCTCTCATGCTAATCATCCCAGGAACCAAGAGAGCAAGCTCTCGTTCTGCCCCATTTTATAGTGTAGAAATCCAAACCTTTAATCCAATATACAAAACAGGGAAGTCTCCAATACAGTCACTTCTCTGAGGCATGATGGGATTGTACCACCCCACATCAAAAAGGGTAGGAAAGGCTTAATCCCAAAACCAAGCCCCAGGCTACAACGATCCTGCCTGCCCACAGAGACACACATTAATATCACCTGGGCAACGGCCTCCACGTGGGCAGCGGTGCCATCTTTAACAAAGTGAGCATAATACATTTTATCTGCCCAACACATTAGTTTACTGAATTGTTTTAAGTCCAAAAATCTGTGCTTGTTCATTGAGTTTGGGGCAGATTTAGGGGATGTATGACAGTGGCTTTCTCTGCATCTTTCAGCAGAGCCATGTTGCTGAAGTAATAAGTAGTCTGTTTATTAATTTTCTGGCTAAAATAATCACAACATGATAAAATGTAATTATAATATGAAATTATTGTGAAATTCTAATTTATTTTATTTTGGATACATCAGGTCAAATTTCTTCTTATTCCTTTTAGGGAGATAGACATATCAATAAGGTTGAAATAAGGATTCAAACTAAGGTTTTTATTGTAGTCATTCAAGCTGACTTGAGAGTCATCTGAGTCACCAATTTCAAATATGCTATAATAACTAGTGAAATTCATTAAAAGACACTTTGAACTTTTGTGTTAAATCTTCAAATGCATGAAGCCTTCAATGTTACAGCTACATAAAATGTAGAACGTTATTTCTCTGTGAGAGCTATCATATTAGATAGTCATTATAATTTGGGCTTAAAGTTACCAATGAACAAAGTCGGCAAAACAAAAGCAGTGTTCCTTTGAGTAATTTGCAATTTAAATTACCAGTGTTCTTGATGGAAAACCTAGGTAGTAAGTAATTTTAATAAAATAAATTAGGTCATTTTGTAATCTATCTTAATACAATTTCATACTTTTAGCACATTCTCCCTTTCACCGTGTGACCCTCTGACTTGTGGTTGATTTCATTTTTAATTTGCATTCTTATCAGCAAATTGGGAGAACTCCTGTTGCTCTGCCACCTCACCAATATTTGGTTTAACCATCATTGGAATTATAGACATTGGAGTAAGTGTTTTAATTTGCATTTCTCTAAAGATAAAGATGTTCAGCTTCTTTCATGTGCTTATGTGCCATCTTATTATCTTCTTTGGTTCCTGTTCAGTCAAGTGTTCCTAAGAAAACTGGTTGAATTCTTACTTAAAATTCTTCACTTAAATCAAAATGATTTTTCAGTTGACAATCTCCCTAGGATAATTTCTATTCAAAGGGTACATGACCAAAGAAATGTCATCATTCTGTTTGTCTTAAAACATGTTTACTTCAATGAAATAACTGATACAAGTATTTCTGTTGAAAAATGTTTGACAAAACAATGAACACTTTATTTTAACCTCTAAACTGTGGTTGCTACCAAATAAAGAGTTTATTGAGAGAAATGTTTTCAATTTGGGAATAGAAACCAATCTCCAAATAAATATTATGCTATTACACTGGTTGCCTGAAAGGAAACTATGTAAATTTATATATATGATATATACATCATATATATATATGATATATATACTAATGCTAGTTTATAATAATTTTTATTTTAAAAATTAAAGTTATACTTTTAATTATTAGAATTGTTATATGTAGAAATGTAAAGTATTATATAATTTTAATAGAGTATATAATTTTCCTGAACTTAATCCATTTTCTATATCATCTTTGTGATTTAAAATATAGTTGATGGTAATATTATAAATATTGCATAATAAGAAATTACATATACAATATCTATCACCTCATGATTAGAACTCATATTGAATCAACTACTAATATATAATATTCATAACCATTTTATAATTTTCAATATATGTGGCCATTTGTATTTTAAACATTTACTATATTCTGAGATTTATTTATTATTTTCTGAAATATCTGTATTATCTCAGCCTGTTTGCTCACATAATTATCACCAAATATAAAATATCATACTCATTCTGAGAATGAATGATAGTCCTTCTATAAATAAACCTAATGTCTATCTAGTTTTCTTTTAATAAAGACTAACATTTATTTAATTCACCAGATTTGCTTTCCTTTTTATATTTAATATTTGGCACTTGACAAGTTGTATTTTAAAACTTGTCCTTAGGCCCTGGGTGGTTGGCTCCGTGGATAGAGCATTGGCCCACCATGCTTATGTCCTGGGTTTGATTCCGGTCAGAGCACACAGGAGATGTGACCATCTGCTTCTTCTTTTCTCCCTCTCCCCTTTCTCTCTCTGTTCCGCTCTTGCAGCCAGTGGCTCAATTGGCTTATGCAGCCGTGGGCACTGAGAATAGCTCAGTTGGTCTGAGCATGCCCTCAGGTGCTGAGGGTACCTCAGTTGATTCAAGTCAAGCATCAGACCCAGATAGGGGCTGCTGGTTGGCACTGTATCCGGGCACATGTGGGAGTCTGTCTCTCTATTTTCCCTCCTTTCACTTAAAAAGAACAATAGAAAGAAAAACAAAAAAATGGTGCTCTAACATAAAGATAATGGAAAAAATAAGATGATTGTCTCAAATAAGTGGCAATATTTAATTTATATGGTTGCTACAAATTTAGTAGTTTTAAAAACCTTTTAATATTCTCACAGTTGTTGTAGGTCATGATTCTGGGCACATTATGGCAGAGCTAGTTCCTTTGTTCCAGGTTCGTAAGATCAAAAACAAGGCGTCAGCAAGTCTGTGTTTTTTCTTTGGTTTTAGGGAGGAATGTACTTCCAAGGTCATCTATGTTATTGACAGAATTTGGCTCCTTGTGGTTGTAGGATTGAAGTACCTGTTTCTCATTTTATCTACTAAGGCCTCTCTCTTAGATCCACACACATGGTACACTTACATCTCCAAATCTCAGAACCCTTAATGGTGCGTTGAACCTTTCTCATTTTTTGAATTTGCCTGTTTTTCTTTTTTTGCCTCTTCTGATTCCTGCACTGTATCTTTCTGACTCCTTCCAGAGAAAGCTGTTTTAAGGTCTCATGCTATTAGATTGGAGCCTTTTAGATAATTCATAATCTCCCTAATTTAAGATTCTTAAAATTATTATAATCTTCTAAGTACCTTTTATTATAAAACATTAAAAGCTTCCAGGGAGTATGGTGTGACAATCTTTGGATGACCATTCAACTGAACACACATTTATACTAGACTACTGAAATGTAGTAAATGTCAGATGTCAATGATTTTAAACACTTCCATCTAAAATTGACATCTTATCAATGAAAAAAAACCTAATTGAATAATTCATTAGTACTTAATTATACTTAAATTGACTGAATAGTAAAAATGAAAAGCATTACATATGTAAGTCATATATTAACTTATTATGGCTTAAAGATAAGCAATTAAATTCTAATTGTATACAATTTACAAATAAAAATGCATTTTGAAGACATAACTGGGAGAATTTTAATGAAATATATTAATTTAATAAAATGTATATTAATTTTTCTTCAAAATGTGTATACGTACGTTATAAATAAACGGGATAGAGGCTATCATTGTGTTATGTAAACTGTGTTATATCCCTTTTACAGCTTGTTAGATCAAAGACACTATGTTTAGCAATGATTTTAGTCATTTCAATGAGTAAAAATAACTGCTAGTTTTTCTAATAGTCAAAACTTTATCTCTAGTAAAAAGCAAATGTGAATTAAACAGAAGCATTCTGGTGATGTTTTTGAACCAAACCCCAGTGAATTTTCAATCTGCAGCCAAATCATTGAGATGATCTAATCATGTTTATGATGAAAATCTTGGAAATTCTTTCATTCATAATGAAAACAATTTGATTGCAATCAGATTCTGAACAAAGGTATTGAAAATTAAGTATATTTGATATATCTATAATATGTTATTTCCAATCCTCCTTCTAAATTACACCCTTCAAGCAATTTTAAAGAAAGTTCTCCAAGAATCAAGGCAAAAATGGCATTATCATTTTAAAATTTATTTAAAAATTTCTATGAGTTTAGTTCATATGATTTTTAAAAATAATTTTATCTAGAAAATTTAATTTAATTGGGTGACATTGATCATACATATGACTTTTTATATATAATTTCAGTTTCCTATATTTCTTGGCAATTCTGTAGTAAAAACTGTTTAGGGGGAGTTTGTATGATTCGTTAATCGAAAAGAATCACATTGGAAATGGAGAAAAATAGGAGTAGCTTGGCTGTATTATTTAATGCACTGCTTGAGGGTTTATAAAAAGAGTTTTCCTTCACCAAGTAGGAACCATAGCCTTTATATGATGCTCTGAATTTTCTGTTGGTTTTGTGAGCATTATATTCACCTAAGTTAGGAGAAAAATGTGAATTGAAATAGAGTCTAGGTCACTAGATAACTCAAAGAAGAAATGAGGAGACTAGATATCCAAAGGAGATAATTTAATAGAAAGTATGCAATTATATCACTTAATACTAGTTTATCAATTATTTCAGTGTTTTAACACTAAAAAATGTTTATTTTCCACCCATAATATTTTTTAACAAGTCAGGAATCCAGGCTCTTTTTATTTTGTGAGGATAACAATTTAAATGTGTAATGATGGCCATGTTTGCTCACATTCCATCATCGAAAACTATATCACTTTGACCCACAGGAAGTTTGGAAAACATAATTTTCCCTTTGTCCAGGAGGAAATAGTGAAATGCTGAGTCAATAGGTAATACAGTCGTCCCTCGCCATGTCGTGGTTCCCTTTTCGTGGTCTCACTGGATTGCAGATTTTTAAATTGTATATATCTAATTTTGTATCAGGACTTTTTCCTATATCGTGGAATTTTGTGATATATAGGTATTTTTTTATATTTATTATTTTAATTATTTTTGCAGTAAAAAAGCAAAATAAGTGTGGGAAAGGTCACTAACAGTGTCGGAAAGGTTTATAAGAGTGTGGGAAAAGTTTTTAAAGCCTTAAAATATATATAAATAATAAAATAAATGTAAGATTGCTACTTCGCAGGTTTTCACCTATCACGGGGGGTTCTGGAACCACTGTATATGTCTGAAGCAAGAAATTGGAGACATTGAGATAAGTAAGTTTACTAAAAAATAAAAAAAGTAGAAACAATTAGAAAATTGTTAGAATATATAAGATAACATATGGAATAAGTAGAGATTAAGAAGGGTATGAGACTAAGGATGTTTCTCATTTGCATAATTGAACAACTTTCTTTGACTTGTCATTTGCTTTTGCTGATGTTCTTATTTAATAAAAAATATGAAATGCTTCTTTTTTTTCACTTCTTATTCATTTTGAACTATCCCCTAATTTTTGTGAGCAGTATATATTAAAGTCTAGAAGAATACTACTTAGAGTTTTCTTATTAAAGAAAATTTTAGGCTTCTCATTCAAACATAACTAACCATATTTTCTCCGTTTATCTACAATTAGTCAAGGGTCTTTAGAGCCACAGTACCAAAAAATAGGGCATACATATACTATTTTGTATACATATACATACATGTATATGTGTGTATACACACACATACACCTACACAAACACATTTTACAAAATCTGTTTACATGAATGTGAGATTGAAGTCTGAAATCTGCAGGGCAAAGAAACAGGGTAGACACCAAGGGATGAGTTGATGTTGTAGTAATGAGTCCTAAGGAAATATGGAGGAAGAATTTCTTCTTTTACAGGGATCTCAGTCATTTTATAAAATTAAATTTTTTTAAATTAAATTAAATTTAGTTTAATTCAGCAAAAAAAAAAGAGAGAGAGAAGGGAGCAGATAAGGACAGACAGACAGGAAAGGAAAGAGATAAGAATCAATTCATAGTTGTGGCACCTTAGTTTTTCATTGATTGCTGTTTTATATGTGATTTGACCGGGGGTTCCAATCTGTCTCCCAATGATCCCTTATTCAAGCCAGCAACCTTGGGCTCAAGCCAGAAACCCCTCACCCAAATTGGATAGGCCTGCACTTAAGCCAGCAACCTCTGGGTTTAGAACCTGAGTCCTCAGTGTCCCAGGCTGACCCTCTATCCACTACGCCACTGCTGGGTCAGGCTTCTTCTTTCTTTCTTTTTTAATTACATTTTACTTTGAATTTTATTTTGTATTAATTTCATGTGTACACAGCTTAGCGGTTAGACAATTGTATATTTGCATAATGTTTCCCTTAATATTTCTGTACCCATTTGGCACTATACATAGTTATCATAATGTTATTGACTATATTCCCTGTGCTTTACTTTATGTTTTCATGACTATTTGTAACTACCAATTTGTACTCCTTAATCCTTTCACTTCTTTTTCCCTGTCCCCCAACTCCTTCTCCCCTATGGCAACCACTAGTCTATTCTCTGTGTCTATGGGATTCTTTTAATTTTGTTTGTTTATTAATTTTGTTCCTTAGATTCCAAATATAAGTAAAATTATATAGTGTTTGTCTTTCTCTTACTGATTATTTTACTAAGCATAATGTCTTGGAGATTCATCATGCTGTAACAAGTGGTAATCTTTTATTATTTTTTTATGACCAAGTCATATCACATTTTATATACGAACCACAAATTATTTATCCATCAAGGTGCCTCGGTTTTTTTCTCTTATGGCTTCCAAGTGGTTGGATGAAGCCCACTCACATTGTGGGTGATAATTTACTTTACTCAGTGTCGACTTATTTAAGCCTCAATCTTATCTAAAAAAAATAACTCCACAGAAACATATTGACTGGTGTTTGACCAAATATCTGGGCACCATTACTTAGGCATGTTGTTGCATAAAATTAACCACCACTCTATCTGTTTGTCTATCATCTATATATCTGTCTGACTGCCTCTCTACATTAATTTCCCATTGTTGTTAACAAATTCCCCCAAATTTAGTAGCTTAACCCAGCACACATTTATAATTTCAGATTTATGACGGTTAGATTTCTGAAGTGGGTCTCATGAAGCAAAATTCAAGTTGTTGATTCTGTTCAATGCAAGCCTTTATTGTTTTGGGATTCTTTTTTGAATACCTGAAGGTTAGTTTGTTTAGTTTGGTTTTGCCATTTTTAGCTTCCAGAAGCCACCTTCATTGTTTGGGTCTTGGTCCCATTACTCCATCTTTAAAGGCAGCAACACTGGGCAGAGTCTTCCTCACATAGCCACCTTTCTGGTCTCACTGTCATATCTTTCTCCTGTAATTCTGAGTCCTTTATTGTCTCCTTCTTCAACTTGTAAAGGCCCTTATGATTATTTATGGCCCACTTGAATAACGTAAAATCATCTCCCTACCTAAGGTCAGTTTACTAACTACCTGAGTTACGTTGACAACCACAATTCTGTCACATAATATGTCCCCAGAATCTGCATATTAAGATATGGACATTTTGGAAACTGTTATTCTGCCTTTCATGTGCTATATTTTTACATAATTTTTTATTTATTTTTTTATTTTTATTTTTTTTTGTATTTTTCTGAAGCTGGAAACGGGGAGAGACAGTCAGACAGACACCCGCATGCGCCCGCCCGGGATCCACCCGGCACACCCACCAAGGGGCGACGCTCTGCCCACCATGGGGTGATGCTCTGCCCCTCCAGGGCGTCGCTCTGTTGCGACCAGAGCCACTCTAGCGCCTGGGGCAGAGGCCAAGGAGCCATCCCCAGCGCCCGGGCCATCTTTGCTCCAATGGAGCCTTGGCTGTGGGAGGGGAAGAGAAAGACAGAGAGGAAGGAGGGGGGGGGTGGAGAAGCAAATGGGCGCTTCTCCTATGTGCCCTGGCCAGGAATCGAACCCGGGTCCCCCGCATGCCAGGCCGACACTCTACCGCTGAGCCAACCGGCCAGGGCCTTACATAATTTTTAAACTTTATTAATTTTACAATATTGGTGTAAAGTTATTAAAGGTAAATTGCACGGAGTTGTAAATTCTAGGAGAATTTAATAAATAATATTTCACAAAAATTAAAAATAAATGGAATAAACAAAAAAGATGCTTTGTACATTCTTCCATGAGGTGATAACACTGTCAATCAAGAAAAAAAAAAAAAAAGAGGATTTTAAATATTCCTTCAATTAATTAAGCACAGAGCTTGCTTATCTGAGCTGGAATAGAACATAAAAACACAGGACTAGGATTATCCTTCCTACAAAATCTTTCATTATGTTCATCACAGAGCAGTAAGTCAATATTTTATAGTAATCATTGTAGTGAACCAAAAACATTATAAATTATAATGATAAATATGAAATACTTAAAGACTTTCTCAGTATATGATGCTAGTTATTATTTGAAGTCCTCTGAAACATTAAATCCAATGATTAAGGAAATACAATAGTTAGTATCCCTGTGAGGTTAACAAATTTGGTTTTGAAATAATCCAAGCCTCGACTAGAATATAAACTATAATCCTTTCTAGTTATATAATTATTTCTTCATTTTTTTATAGGCTTCTTGAGTGCTTAAATTAAGACCAGCAACAGCAAAAATCTGTATGCAAAACTTTCAAGCTGTTTTCACTTATAATAGCCTAAAACTGAAAATAATCTATAAATCCTCTTATGAGTGAACATTTAAACTCTGGCACATTGATACAGCGAAATACTATTGAGCAATGAAATGGGAACAAACAATGCATACATGCTACAACATGGATAGACCTCAACACATTAAGCTTAGAGAAAAACAACTTCAAAATATTGTATACTGTATAAGTCTACTAATACAACATTCTCAAATCTATGGAGAAGGAGAACTGCTTAATAGTTTGCTAGCTGTTAAGGACAAGGATGAGTTGCAAATATCAAAGATGGCAGGAGAGTTCCTGTGTAGTAATGGAAAAGTTTTGTTCCAATTTGAGAGAAAGTTTATACAATGTATACTTAGGGTAAAATTGCCTAAAACTATTCCCAGAAGGACAAACTCATGCAAACACAGTTAATTAAGTGCATATAATCCAGTTAACAGTATTGCACTGATATCAGCTTCATGCTTTCATATTGTACTACAGTTATGTAAGATACTATTTTGAGGGAAGGGCCATGAAAAGCTCATAAGACTATTTGCACTGTTTTTTCATCTTCTTGTAAGTCTATAATCATCTCAAAAATAAAAGAAAAAAAATGAGATCAAGCTTGTGAACCACTTAGTAAAATCCTGCTACATAGTGAGTGCTTAATAAGTGATGACTTCTTCAATATTAAGAAGTAATCAATCAAAACAGGAAAAAAGAGTATACAAGAGAAAACTTGCTTATTAAAAAAAGAAAAACATTAAATTACAAGTTTCTTGTTGAGACAGTTGTGGAGTTTGGGATTGATTTCAGAAAACATTTCATATAATTTTATAGCATAGGCTCAATGATTTCCAGCACAATTTTGCTATATTTATAAACAAATTCAAAGTTGAAAATTCAACAACTACAGTATATCCAGGATGTTAGATACAAATATCTACATGATATATCCATTAAAACTGTTTCTTTCAAAATTGAACTATAATGTAAAGTTAAAAATACAACACCCTTGGATTCTATCCTAGAAAACATTGATTTTTTATTCAGATTTTAAATAATATTAAATATTCATGTATC
This sequence comes from Saccopteryx leptura, assembly GCF_036850995.1. Classification (NCBI taxonomy): domain Eukaryota; kingdom Metazoa; phylum Chordata; class Mammalia; order Chiroptera; family Emballonuridae; genus Saccopteryx; species Saccopteryx leptura. The sequence continues at coordinate 61,559,196 of NC_089506.1, read as the reverse complement.
CTAGCTACAAATCTATATAAAATGATTGCATGTAGTTTTTATATTTAATTAGAGAGTAATTTATTTCATGAAATAGATATAATATAGTACTAAATTTACAAATTTACTAATAAAACTATTTTATGTGTGGTACTGACAAAGGCGTCATAGCAATGTAACTGGCCTTGAACAGAGAGAGAAAGAGAGGAAGAGGCAGAGGGAGGGAGGAAATGGAAACATGGATATTTCTGTGTTGTTATGTCAAATGACTGGCTTGAAATTGCATGAGATTAATGTACATTTCATGTAGAATAAAATGTGAGCTGGCAATGGAAAATAATACTGTTGTAATATATCTTTTATAATATCCTTTGTATGTATGTGCTCAAAGAAAATTTTTATTTTAAAATAACTTGAATGTTAATACATAGATATAGTTTCAGCTGATTTCATTTTTATGTTGATTTACTAAACTATTTCATGAAGTTCTCCATAAAAATGCGATACTGATAGATCAACTCTTGTGTTGTCTTTCATCATGGTTTTAACTATAAATTTTTTCTGATGAACAAGATAATGAATCAATTTTAACATGGAAAACCTTTCCTCAGAGGTGCAATTTTTCTTCTTTTTTTTATTTACTTCTCTGATTTACTGATTACTACTATTCAAATACCTATCAAATATCTGATGATAAAATTTTAGACTGCATTGTCTGTTATATCTACTTTGTTTTTCAAGTCTATATTTTAAACATCACTGAAAAAAGTATAAAATAACTCACTGAAATTATGCACACATATATAAGGATGATAATCAACCCTTTTGAGAAAATACTAATAGTGGAGTACAAAAAATAACTTTTAAAATGTGTCCATGTATTTGTCAGTATGTATTTTTTAAAAATAGAATAACTATTTTTTATAATTCTAAATCTTTGCCAGCTATCAAAAATGGTGATTATAAATGTTGTAATTACTTTCAAATATATATATAGAAAAATAAAAATTATTTTCTATATTTTTATATTTAGTTTTGTTAAATTTTCTAGTAATTTGAAATTGATTTGAATTCAAAATAACTAGAGAACATTAACAGTATAATAAGATCTCTATAGATTATTATTCATTTAAAAATAAAAAAGATTACTAACAAAATTTAAACTGTCTTTGTCAATACTGCAGTACTATTGAAAAATACATCTGAGTAAATTGGATGTAATATAACCACATGAGGAATGTTCAGTTAATCCACCTGACTTGAATTAAAACTAAAACTAATTTTAGCCTTAGTGATCATGATTATAGATATAATAGATAAAAGCTTCTAAAGTATACTCTCACCTTCAAGTGGAATTAGAAATTTATTTTTTGTTTGTTGTATGTCATATGTGAAAGGCGGAAACCATGGGACCAATCCAAAACACAAGGCTGGTATATTCCAAAAGGAAAATTTATTTTAAAAGCGCCTGGATACTATATGCAAGTGGGCTGAGAACACTAAAAGTTGTCAGTCCCAAACTTCTGGAATGAGCCAGTGAACATTAGGTATAGGGATTGTTGCAAGCATTTGCTGGCACGGAGTCACTTGCACCTGCATATACTCAGATTATTATATCAGGGGTTTGTGGCTTTGATCACGCACTTGATGATGGTGGGGGGGGGGATCCTATTGCAGAGACACAAGTTGTTTGATGTAACACGGGCTTGGTGTCCTTGGTAAATTCTGAAGACAGCCAAGAGACCAGTCTCCCAAGAATAGCTGGGATGTGAGTCTGTGAATAGGCTTTCACAAACAACTATTGTGATATAAACTCCCCTTATGGTCAGGTCCCTCCCCAATACAAGCTTTCCTAGATATTTTTACAAAGGTAAACATTTTCCTACATTTCCAAGTGAAGGCCAGAAAACCATTAAGTGAGAGAATAGCAAGCAAATTAACTACAACCTTACAGAACTTTTCCAGGGTGGGGGGAGTTGCTTAAGGGGAGAGGGAGGTTGGGCAAGGGAAATGTTTATTAAAAAAGTTACCCTAATGAGAGTTGGGTGAGGAGAATTTGAGTTTTTTATGGGCTAATTTAACTCTAACAAAATGGTACATATTTCTAATTCAAGAATTCATCATATTTTCTTACAATTAATATTCTATTTTTTTATATTTTTAATTTTAATTAATTTTAATTTATTCTGTTGACACAGATTCAAGTGTCCCACTCAATATAATACCCTCACTGCCCCCCGTGTCCCTCATTACTTCCCCTTTGCCACCCTCCTCTTAACTCCCTGCCCCCTTCCTTCTGGGATTTGCTGCCCTATTACCTATATCTATGTGTTATGTATATATAATTTCACTAATCCCTTCACCTTCTCTGATCCCAACTCCTCATCCCCTTCCCTCTGACAACTGTCACTCTGCCTCTTCCTCTATTCCATTACTCAGTTTACTTTTTTCATTAGATTCCACATATAAGTTAGATCATATGATATTTTTATTTCTCTGCCTGGCTTATTTCACTTAGCATAATAATCTCCAGGTCCATCCATGCCATCAAAAAAGGTAAGGTTTCCTTCTTTTTCATGGCCGCATAGTATTCCATTGTGTCTATGTACCAAAGCTTTTTAATCCACTTGTCCTCTAACAGACACTTGGGCTGTTTCGAGATCTTGGCTATTGTAAACAATGCTAAAATAAAACATAGGATTGCATATTTTCTTTTGAATCAGTGATTTGGTATTCTTTTTTTAAAATTATTTTTATTTATTTATTCATTTTAGAGATGAGAGACAGAGAGAGAGAGACAGAGAAGAGGGGGAGGAGCAGGAAGCATCAACTCTCATATGTGCCTTGACCAGGCAAGCCCAGGGTTTTGAACCAGCGACCTCAGCGTTCCAGGCCGATGCTTGATCCACTGCGCCACCACAGGTCAGGCTGATTTGGTATTCTTAGAATAGATTCCTAAAAGTGGGATTGCTGGGTCAACAGGCAGTTCAGTCCATTTCTAATTTTTGAGGAAACCCCATACACTTCTTCACAGTGGTTTCACAAGTCTGCATTCCCACCAGCAGTGCAGGAGGGTTCCTTTTTCTCCACACCCTCACCAACACTTATTGTGTGTTGATTTGTTAATGAACACCATTCTGACTGGTGTGAGGTGATATCTAATTGTGGTTTTAATTTGCATTTCTCTGATGATTAGTGACGTTGAACGTTTTTTCATATGGCCTATTGGCCATCTTTATGCCCTCTATGGAGAAGTGTCTATTTAGTTCTTTTGCCCATTTTTTAATTGAATTTTTTACCTTTCTGGTGTTGACTTTTAGAAGATCTTTATAAATTTTAGTTATTGACACTTTATCAGACATATTGGTGAATATGTAATCCTGTTGTGTGGATTCTCTTTTTATTTTGTTAATGGTGTCTTTTGCTGTGCAAAAACTTTTTAGTTTGATATAGTACCATTTGTTTATTTTGTCCTTTATCTCACTTGCCTGTGGAAATAAACCAGCAAAAATATTGCTACAAGAGATATTGGAGAGTTTATTGCCTACGTTTTATTCCAAGATGTTTATGGTTTTGCAACTTACATTTAAGTATTTTATCCACTTTGACTTAATTTTTGTGAATGGTGTAAGTAGGTGGTCTAGTTTCATTTTTTTGAATGTACCTGTTCAATTTTCCCAACACCATTTTATTAAAGAGACTATCTTTACTCCACTGCATGCTCTTACCACCTTTGTCAAATATCAATTGACCTTAAAGGTGTGGGTTTATTTCTGGGTTCTCTGTTTTGTTCCATTGTTCTGAATGCTTGTTCTTATACCAGTACCAATCTGTTTTGAGTACAAGGGCCTTGTAGTATAACTTGATATCAGAAAATGTGATACCTTTCACTTTATTCTTCCTTTTCAAGATTGCTGAGACTATTTTTGTTTTTTTGTTTCCATATAAATTTTTGAAATATTTTTTCTATATCTTTAAAGTATGCCATTGATATTTTAATAGAAATTCCTTTTTGAATTTATAGATTGTTTTGGGTAATATAGACATTTTAATGATGTTCATTCTTCCTACCCATTAACTCATTATATGCTTCCACTTGTTTGTATCTTCTTTGATTTAATTTTTTAATGTCTTATAATTTTCTGAGTACAAGTCTTTTACCTCCTTGGTTAAATTACTCCTAAGTATTTTAGTATTTATTTTTTTGTTGCAATAGTCAAGGGGATTGTTTCCTTAATTTCTCTTTCATACAGTTTAATGTTGGTGTATAAAGATGCCACTGAGTTCAAAATATTGATTTTATATCCTGCCACCTTGCCAAATTCATTTTTCAGGTCTAGTAGTTTTTTGACTGAGACTTAAGGGTTTTCTATGTAAAGTGTCATGTAATCAGCAAATAATGATAGTTTTAGTTCTTCTTTTCCAATTCGGAAGCCTTTTATTTCTTCTTTTTGTCTTATTGCTGTGGCTCGGACTTCCAGAACTATGTTGAATAAGAGTGGTGAAAGGGAGTACCTGTGCCTTATTCTTGATGTTAAGAGGATTTCTTTTAATTTTTGCCAATTGAGTATGATGCTGGCTGTTGGTTTGTCATAGATGGCCTTTATTATGTTAAGGTATGTTCCCTGTATTTCTACTTTGCTAAGAGTTTTGATCAAAAATGGGTGCTTGATTTTATCAAATGCTTTTTCTGCATCTATTGATGGAATTATATGATTTTTATCCTTCCTTTTGTTTATGTGATGAATTACATTGATTGATTTGCAAATATTGTACCAGCCTTGCCTTCCCAAAATAAATCTCACTTGATCATGATGTATGACATTTTTAATTTATTGCTGGATTCAGTTTGCTAATATTTTGTTAAGAATTTTAGCATCTATGGTCATCAGGGGTATTGGCCTATAGTTTTCTTTCTTTGTAGTGTCTTTACCCGGTTTTAGAATGAGGATAATACTTGCCTCATAAAAAAATATTCTAATATATGTTGTATACTAGATTGTGATCTACTTGAAGTTATAGATTTCATATTTTTATAATCCAAATGACTAATTCAATGTCAAGTTGCTATTTTACAAGTGTTCATTAAATAATTGGAGATATAAGCTAATCTATTATCATTTTAGCATAATCTTTATTTATAGTAATAAGTGTTTCAATTTCAGAAGATTCCCTGGAGCACCTATATTAAATTTGCTATCATAGTAGTTGATTAATTTCTTTGGCCTTTAAGTCACATACACTTGTGTTTGAATCCCAGTTCACTCACTCAATAACTGTAACAAATTTCACTCGTTCACTCGTTGTTCATTCATATAGCCAAATAAGTTATATGAATTTTAAAGGAGAAAATAAACCTTTTTTACTCTTTATAGTACCCCAACAAAATAAGCAACTTTTTATTCTTATTTCCTTGCATAGAAACTTAGTCCTTTAATTTACTAAGTATCCACTGATCTCTTCTTTCTTACTTAACAATACACCTCATATTCATATTTAAAAGGAAAACATGGGAAACATGTTTCTGATTTTGAAAAACATTGTAATTTTATTGTGGTGACAAACCAATACATAAGAGAGAGATTAAAAGATAGGGAATTGTTTAAAAATTTTTACAGCCCTTTGAAAATATTTTAGAGATCTATCTATCTGTGTCAAAATTTAAAGAAAGAGTGGTTGGAGCAAATAGAACTGCAAAGAATTTTAAAGTAAAGGTATAATAATAAGTAAACATATTTTACATATTCAGTATTTTAGAAGTGAACATTAGATGACATTTTATGTACAATAGATTTATTTTTTTAAAGTGTTTTTAAGAGTATGAGGGGAAGGGGACAGAAAATGAGATTTTGTTTTGGTGGAAATCACACAGTGGCTACTTTCAGCCTGATCCGGAAGCATCCCAGAGTGTTTAGTTATGATCTAGAGTTACTCCTGCCAGGCATCAAGGAGCACAGGGCTTTCAGAGTCTCTTACCCAACTTAGCTACAGGGTACATGTGTACATGTAGTTGGAAAAAAGGGGGAGATGACAAGAATTTTAAGGTGTTTTCTACTTTCTCTTCATTTGGGGGGTGTGGGCTCCCATAGTTGAGGGCCATTTTTGCTAAAAAGGTCCACCACTACTGTGTATTTGTGTATTTGAAGACAAAGTACACAAAACTGAGACCCTCATAAATGAAAACAGGTTAACTGAAGTCTCTTCATGGAGCGCAGTCATTATCTACTGTGTGTGTGTGGGAGGGGGGGGGGGTAGTAGAGGAACTGCTGAGATTTTACAGAAACAACAGATAGAATAACTCCAACATGGGAAAAGAATACTCTTCCTTGAAATATGACACCATTGACCTGTAATTCTTTTCATGCATCTGCTCTTCCAGGGCAGAACTGAAAGTCTATTTACAACATTTTTGGAAAGTTTTTCTTCAGCCTTTGCTTTAACATTTCCAGAAAGAAAGAATTATGTGTTTCCCAGGTCAGCCACTGTTAGAATGAATCAGTCTCTTTTGGTTTGTTCAAATTACTGGCCTCTTATTCATTCCCTCATTCTCAGGTTACAAGGAATTCCAATCACCAACTAGAATATCTTCTATTGGGTGTTTTCTTTTTTTTTCTATTTAAAGGGGAAAGTCCTATAGTTGTGCTTCTTGATGCTCACCTGAATCCAAGCCATAAGCTATTACAATCTTAATAGCTTGCATTTTATTACAGATCACTTAGACTTTCAGTCAGATATTTCAGATATTGCTGTGTACTTAGTTTTTTAAGTCTTCTAGCCCATTTATTTCAAAGATTCTAAAGTTATTTCATGATATTAGGTTACTTTGCCCAGTTTCCTTCTTATTCTCAAGTAAATAGGAACATCTTTTATCATATCTAGTGTCCCACTGTTGTGAACCTAATTAAGTCAGAAATATGAAGCAGAATTCCCTGTTCTTTCCAGTGACCTTGTGCTGTGAGTGTTTCCTGTTAGTCATATTCAGGACAGAGGATGGGGAAATGAAAAGAAATTTGGGAAATATTGAATTCCTCAGAATAAGAAATAGAATCTCTGACTTATTTTAGTTGTTATATTTAGGTTATATATAAAATGGAAAGGGAATTTGGGAAATGTTGAATTCTTCAGGAAAAGAAAGAGTATCTCTGACTTTAGTTTAAAAAAAATAGTGTAAATGCTAAAAAAAAAATGACATGAGTTTTGCTTTATATGCTCCAATAAAATTTAAGTTTAAAAAGTTTTAGATGTTAAGATCTTTGAAGATAGAATATATAAATTTTCAAATTTATGTCATATGTTTCAGGAGGTTGCTTTTACTTAACTACTAATTCAAAAAGATATTTGAGTATTAAGGTTATCTATACTTTTTGGTCTATTCAATACCATATTTATGAGTTTCTCTTTGATATTTAAAGTGTTTATTCATTTTCCAAGAAATAGCATTCCAGATTTACCTCCCTAGTGTTTGTGAGTCATAGCCCCTGCCACAAATCTAATGTCTGGATTCTGAACTCCTGTTTTAATTTTCTAGCTAAGGACTATCAATTTTGAAAACGTTTACTTATGGTAATCCCTAGAAGTAAAAGCACTGTAATCAAGAGAAAAAGTCTGATTAAAGGGCTCCTGAATATTTCCCACAATATGATGGACATTAGCTAATATAATAACAGTATATTTTATGAAAATAAATTATGTCCTGTTATTTTCCTTAATAGACCATGATTTCAATATGGTAGAGCAAAGTTATGGGAGAGACATATATTACACCCATTGTCCAAATAAATAATAATCAATAGTGATGCAGTAAATGAAGGAATTGATGTTCAAGATAGTGATAAAGAAAAATTTTCTTTCATAACATATTTATAGCAAGTTTCTCAATCCTTGTTGTATTCATTCAGTTTCTAACATGTGTAGTCAATTGTATATATATTTGACATCATCTTAAAATCATTTCATCAATTATACATTACAGTTGTTTAAAATATTCTAATTCATACCCAACCATTCTCTAAATTCTACTTTAAATAGTGTATATTCTTTGTCCATAATTAATACTAATGGCAACATGGGACTCTTAATGCACAGAGTATCCAAATTTTTTATTAGTATATTTAAATTAATTTGGGGAAAATAATTTGTAATGATATATTACATATGACTTAAGTTTAATTAGTCTTAAACACACATAATTAGAATTTAGAATTCACTCATGTTAAACTATCATGGCCAAAAGTTTTTTGTGTTTTTTTTTTTAAAGAAAAGTTTTATTGAGCCAAATGCTAGCCATAAAATGACTGAGTCCTGGGGAATGAAGTCAAAACCACCAGCAGCATAGTTAGGTGGAAAGGACAAGTATGTCCTCCGTCTTGGAGTTGATATGCCCTTTTAGAAATTATGTTTTGTGAAAGATGTAAATTGGTTTTTTTTGTTGTTGTTGTTTTTTTTTTCCGAAGCTGGAAACAGGGAGAGACAGACAGACTCCCGCATGCGCCTGACCGGGATCCACCCGGCACACCCACCAGGGGTAACACTCTGCCCACCAGGGGGCGATGCTCTGCCCTCCAGGGCGTTGCTCTGTTGTGACCAGAGCCACTCTAGTGCCTGGGGCAGAGGCCAAGGAGCCATCCCCAGCGCCAGGGCCATCTTTGCTCCAATGGAGCCTTGGCTGCGGGAGGGGAAGAGAGAGACAGAGAGGAAGGAGAGGGAGAGGGGTGGGGAAGCAGATGTGTGCCCTGGCCGGGAATCAAACCCGGGACTTCTGCATGCCAGGCCGACGCTCTACCACTGAGCCAACCAGCCAGGGCCTGTTTTGAAACAATTTCCATTGGCTATAGATAAAAGAGTCGAGGGAAGGTGAAGTGATGGTAGTTTTATGGTCAGTACACATTCTGTAAGGAAAGAACATTTGCTACTTCTGATTGAGTCCATGCAATAGTCCTGAAAGGTTCATACATGCAGGGTGCAATGGCATCTAGCGGTTAGCTCATAGATGCCTGGAGAAAGATTCAGAGCTTCAGTATATGTTCAGGAATATAAGCAGTCTTTTGTTAGCTGGCCCACAGTTATTAACTGGATAATTATTCCTGTCTCTCTCTTACTCTTTGGCCTACTGTAATTTAATTTAGAACAAATCAGAATTTTTTCTTGTTACTTATTTAAAAAAACAACAGTTAAGAGCTTGGTAGGTTCCTCATTCCATTTTTGCTTAATGATAATTTGAGTGTCATAAGAACAACTTGACTATGGCCCATTTGCTCAGTGGTAGAGCCTCGGCCTGATTTGTAAAAGTCCTGGGTTCAATTCCTGGTTTAGGCACACAGGAGAAATGACCAACTGCTTCTCCAGCCCTCTCCCTCCCCTTCTCTCTTTCTAAGTCTCTCTTTCTTCTCCTCTCAAAGCTATGGCTCAAATGGCTCAAGCCAAGTTGGCCCAGGTACTAAAAATGGCTTAATGCAGTAGTCCCCAACCATTTTTGGGCCATGGACCAGTTTAATGTCAGAAAATATTTTCATGGACCAGCCTTTAGGGTGGAACAGATAAATGCACAAAATAAAATTATGCGACCGGCGTAAAAACTGTGGTATTTTTAAATATAATTGTCGAACTTACGAGACAAGCATCAAGAGTGAGTCTTAGACGGATGTAACAGAGGGAATCTGGTCATTTTTTAAAAATAAAACATCATTCAGACTTAAATATAAGTAAAACGGAAATAATGTAAGTTATTTATTCTTTCTCTGCGGACTGGTACCAAATGGCCCGCGGACTGGCCCAGGGGTTGGGGACCACTGGCTTAATGGCCTCACCTCAAGCACTAAAGTAGCTCAGTTGCTGAGGAGTAGAGCAAAGGCCTAAATGGGTAGAGCATTACCTGATAGTGTGCTTGCTGGTGGTTCCAAGTAGTGGTGCATGTGAGAGTCTGTTTCAGCCTCCTTGTCTCTCACTTAATTAAAAAAAAAAAAAACAACTTGAGGAATAATTTATGGCTCTGCAGTAAAGATGCTTATATAGAAAAAGGAACAAAGATGGCAAGGGTGCTAAGTGGCAGAAATTTGTTCTGAAATAGTTCCAAATAAATTTACTATATTGACCCAAATGAAGGATATGCTATATGCTAAATACGGATATTTTGTTAACTATTTTAATATTTATTGTTGTGACCAAATATTTTGGCTCATATTGTATTTTTATTAAAGAGGAAAATTATGGGCTCTTTATCTTGATATCTAAAGAAATTTGAAAAAGCTCTCTTTTCCTTTCTCATAGCCAATGGCTCGGTTGGTCTGATCATTGGCCTCAGGTGCTGAAGATAGCTCAGTTGATTGGAGCATTGGCCCCAGATGGGGGTTGCATTGCTGTGTGGATCCCAGTTGGGGTGCAGGTGGGAATCTGTCTTTCTATCTGCACTCCTCTCACTTAAAAAAAGTATTTATAATGACTTTTTTCTCGTCCTATTATTCCCAGATATTTACTGCAATCTTATGCAGGAACACTTGCTAAGCATAGTGGAGAATATCTTTTAATATAATAAAAAAGTTGAAACATGTGGGCGATATTATTCCCATTAAAAATTTGTAAGAAATATGGTGTTACTTTATGAATATTTGTTTCTACATCGTATATTATAATAAAGAAACATAATAGTTGTCCCAATTCTTTATTAGAAGCTTTCAAAAACAAAGCAAGAAAAGTCCCAACAGTAATAACAGCAGAGTTTCTTGGAGGAATTTTCTTGTCTATTTATTGAAATCTATTTTCCATCATTAAAGGATTGAAAATGTTGACAGAGCTGAGCTGATGTACTGGATAGGGATCTAAAAATAGGAGAGTGTACTAGAAACATGAGACCCTTAAATTCAATGATGGTAACAGGTGCAGCTTTAATGAAACACATTAGCATGTTAAAATACACAAAGCTAAACATAGTCAGATGGATAATGATCAACATCTTTATTTACTGAATTCCACAGCAAAGACTAAAGACACCAGAGAAATGAACATTGAAAATAAGATACACAATCTCAGAGAAGCTTTTTTAGCTTTTGCAGATTTTAAAACAAAATTGTTCTATTTTTTCTTTCTTTACAGTTCAGAACAAAAAGAACAGGTAAAGCTATATAGATCAAAAAATTTTTTTTTCAAAGTCACTAATTAACTATGCCAAGTCCCACTTATTGTATGGACACAGAGAGTACAGAATCATAAAAATAAAGCAAAAGTGCTTCTCTGAATATTCTAATAAATGACCAAATAAAACCCCTTTCTCAAATCCAATTTCTGTCTTCCAAGCAGTTTTTATATGAGGAGTATTAGGAAATTTTTCCTGGGAAGACTGGTTTTGGTATATAGAATGGTTAATATTTGATAATCCCGGGTATATCATGCTGTAAGTGAATTCAATATTTTTTCTTGAAAGTTTTGGGAGAAAGCAAATTTTCAGGAAGACAATGATGTGGAATGAAAGACACTGAAATTAGTATGCTTTGAGGTAAAACAGATAGCTCCAGTGGATTACCAAAAACCATGTGTTAGAGCTTATGTAGCCTTAGAACATTCAAGGGACAACCTTGAAATGAAGGAGAAATGGAAAGCTTTTTTCCCCAAAGTTATTTACTTCAGTTAGGCAAAAAGAAATTGCATTCTGGATTGACAAAATGAAATATGCTGACCTTTGTGTTTTAAGAAGACCAATAGTTGTATATTATTTATGGCTAATTTAGTACAATCAATATACATTCTTACAGTTCATTTCTTTGGCATCTTTGTGGAGCCTTATGAATTCCTACCATTACCAGATTCTAAACCTTTCTGTGATTTAAGGGTTAAAAAAAGAGCATCTTTTCTTTTCCGGAATGGATTATTGTAAAAAATGACGAGATGATTGTGAAGTGAGAATAAGAAAATTAAAAGAGAAGACATTAAATATAATAGTTAACTTATAAAATCAGCTAGGTGTTTTAGAATTCTACCTTTGTAGAATGGCTTCAAACTTTTAGCAAAAATAATAATAGGAAAAAAGTCAGCTAATAAAAAGGTTTCCCTTTGAAAAAAGAGATGTCTCTGAGTTTTTCTAAAACATTACAGATTTCTGGGAAATACAGGTGAATTTTTATCATTTCCACATGTTCTATAAAAGAATTTCAAATAGCATTGTATTATTTTTATCATAACACATTCAAAATGTACACATTATTGGCCCTGTCCAGTTGGCTCAGCGGTAGAGCATTGGCTGGGTGTGTGAAAGTCCTGGGTTCAGTTCCCAGTCAGGACACACAGGAGAAGCACCCATCTGCTTCTCCACCCTGTTCCCTCTCTTTTCTCTCTATCTCTCTCTTCTCCCCCCACAGCTATGGCTCCACTACAGCAATGTTGGCCTGGGAGCTGAGGATGGCTCCATGGCCACTGCCACAGATACTAGAATGGCTCCAGTTGCAACAGAGCAATGCCCCAGATTGGCAGAGCATCGCCCCCTAGTGGACATGCTGGGTGGATACCAGTCAAGTGCATGAGGAAGTCTATCTGCCTCCCCGCTTCCCATTTCAGAAAAAATACAAAAAAAAAAGTACACATTATTAAGAAGTCAAATTTAGTAAGAAAATTGTGGCATAAATTTTAATACATTAAAAATATGCATCATTGGAAATTGTTCTAGCATTAAACTTTATTAATTCCTAGAAGCTACATAATATTTCTTAGAAGAACAATCATGAAAAACATTAATATATATTTTTATTTCAGATCATTTTTCTTCTTTTCTTCTTTCCTCACTCCATATTCACTTATTTCAGAATATTTTTATTGTATGAGACACTCACTTTGAGAAACTGTTACAATTTTTAAAGTGTAACAGTGAAGGAAGATAAGTAATTAAGTATGATATATTAAAACAGCACAATATTGCTAAGAATTTAGAACCAAAAAGGAAGTTTCTAGGTGAGAAATTGCAGTTTGTTTTAGTAATCCACCATTTTATTGATCACCTAAACTTTCATTTTGAAAAGCATTGCTACACACAAACTATCCCAATAGTTAGATTGCTCTTTTTCTTCAGCTCTAACCTAATTGTAGACAAGGAAATAGAAAAAATAAATTAAAAAGAAAACTCTACGCTTTAGAAAAAGTATCTGGAACAAGCAGTAATATTGAAGTACATCTTAGTTTAAAGAAAAACAAAAGAGATAATACTCAAAATTAAATAAATTATTTAGTAGTGCATTTCTTTTAGACACCTCTTTCTGCTCCCCACAATGTGGACATTCTCAGTACTTATATTACCCTTCCCAGCTCAGCATCTGAGAAGACAAATGATAAAGAAGCAAATGAAAACATAGTTAACAGTGAGCTTGTAATATAAATGAGAAAAATTGTCTTAATTCAATGTGATATTGGAGTTGCTTTTTCTGCAGCATCGTGCCACCAGTCTAACCTAACATTATCTAGCCTGCCTTTTACGCCCCCAATCAGTTGTGTTTGTTTCTGTGAGCCTCAGTGTGAGTCTCAGTCACAACTCAGGTGCACTTCTTCCCTACTATTCTTTGACCAAGTCTCTAACAGCGATGCTTTCCTGTGCTCCTTCCCCTGGTTGTTCATTAAAAATAAAGAAGTAAAGAAATAAGGCAGTCTCACAATTGGAATGTTTGCCTTCCTACACCACAAATCACCTGCAACTTTTCCTTAGGGCAAAGCCTCAGAAAACAATACTCACTTCATGGTCAGAGTTCAGTCAATGGTCAATGTTTACTTCTCTTAAAACTCTTTTTGCTTTTGTTGAGGTTCCATAGCCACTGAACAATTTTTTTTTATTATTACTTTTTTTTTCTTCTGTGTTGTATATATATATATATATATATATATATATATATATATATATATATATATATATATTAACCAAGATGTGTGGTTAAATAGGATCATACCACCATCTCAGAAGTGGAATCTAAACACTTATCTTATGATTTTGAATGGCCAAAGTGTTTTCATTGTATTACAGCCAACTCAGAGTTTATATGGGATACAAGAATTAGAATATATGCTGAGATCTCTCTCCACTGATACTTAACCATACGTCAGTATATTGTCAATCCATTAAGTTTCTTCAGTTCCTTTTTATTGATATTGCATGGATGACTTACTCACTCTGTAAGTTCTGCAAATATATAAAACAAGGAAAACCATTAAACAGTGCTAGGTTTTGGTTAAAATATTATTAGATAATTGAATAGATTGGATATTCTATTTCAGCAAAAATATTTATCTCTTTTTAACATCTGTATTTACAACACTAAGTTTATTAAATTAAAGAAAGCTTCTTGAATATATTTTTGAATCAACGAATGAAGAGAGGGAGATATTTTAGAAGTGAAATAAAGGGCTCATACAAATAAAGAATAAAATAGATCAAAGTTAATTTTAGTGAAGCAAACAGTTTGTGGCCTAGAAAAAGATATAGACAAAAAACCAAAGCTGAGCAAATATCTGTGTATGATGACCAGGGAATACATCACTTTTGTGCAAAGACAAGAAAAGAGAAGAAAAATAGTTTTGCTTCTGTTTATTTGGTCCTGTTATCTTTCACACAGTTTTGCTTCTCTATTTTTTATATAAATATGACAAATAGAAAGTGTAATAAAAATTACCATACATCTGAATTATTTTTTTCTTTTTTTGTGACAGAGACAAAGTGGTGTAGATAGGGACAGACAGACAAGAAAGAAGAGACATGAGAAGTGTCAGTTCTTCGTTGCGGCACCTTAGTTGTTCATTAATTGATTTTTCATATGTGCTTTGATCTAGGGGGCTACAGCAGACAGAGTGAACCCTTGCTCAAGCCAGAGACCTTGGGCTCAAGCTGGTGAGCCTTGCTCAAACCAGATGAGTCTGTGCTCAAGCTGGCAACCTGGGGGTCTCAAACCTTGGTCCTCCACATCACAGTCTGACGCTCTATCCTCTTTGCCACCACCTGGTCAGGCTACATTTGAATTCTTAAATTCAGACTTAGAATTTCTTTGGCACCTATTAATAGCCTAACTTCTGGAATAGACATTTGCTGCTGTGAATGACCAGGGAGAAAACATTCATTAAAGCATGGGTCGGGAAACTTTTTGGCTGAGAGAGCCATGAATGCCACATATTTAAAAATGTAATTCCATGAGAGCCATACAATGACCAATGTACTTTATGCATTATCCAATAAAAATTTGGTGTTGTCCCAGAGGACAGCTGTGATTGGCTCCAGCTACCTGCAACCATGAACATGAGCAGTAAGAAATGAATGGATTGTAATACATGAAAATATTTTATATATATATATATAAAATATATATATATATATATTTGTATTTTTCTAAAGTTGGAAACAGGGAGGCAGTCAGACAGACTCCCGCATGTGCCCAACCGGGATCCACCCAGCATGCCCACCAGGGAGTGATGCTCTGCCCATCTGGGGCATCGCTCTGTTGCAACCAGAGCCATTCTAGTGCCTGAGGCAGAGGCCATAGAGCCATCCTCAGTGCCCGGGCCAACTTTGCTCCAATGGAGCCTTGGCTGCGGGAGGGGAAGAGAGAGACAGAGAGGAAGGAGAGGGGGAGGGGTGAAGAAGCAGATGGGCACTTCTCCTGTGTGCCCTGGCTGGGAATCGAACTTGGAACTCCTGCACGCCAGGCCGATGCTCTACCACTGAGCCAACCGGCCAGGGCCAAAAATGTTTTATATTTTTAACATTTTTTTTATTAAAGATTTGTCTCTGAGCCAGATGCAGCCATCAAAAGAGCCACATCTGGCTCACAAGCCATAAGTTTCTGACCTCTATATTAAAGTATGTATATATTTTTATGAGAAGAATCCACTAATCTCTAGCAGGGTACCAATAATTTATTCCACTACTAACCAGACTGTGAGCCTCATTCAGGGGTCACCAGTTTGATTTGGTAATTGTAAAAATACACTATTTATATATGTTAATTGCACAATTTTCAATGATGTAAGATTAATGTATAAAGTATTACAAATTTGGACTTTAGTGAAAGAAATAAAATAAATTATAGCAAAAGTAAGAGCTATACTAAATGCTGTTATAGATGAGCATACAAAGAACTTTGTGAGTTTAGAAATGGGTGCAATTGCTTTTTAGTATGGTGTTGGAGAGGTACCAGACAAGACACTTTAGGGTCAAGGAAAGCTACATTTGAGAAGTAATATTTGAGATAAATCTAATAAGTTAAGAAAATACCAGAAATATGTATTTATTTTTCTAAAATATTCATCACTTATCCCTTCTTTTGAAATCATGTTCACTTATGTCTTTACTGTTGACTCTTTCCATGCATCAGAGTAAGATCCTGAAATAAGTCAGTAAAAATATCCTTACAATGACTTTCTTGAGCAACTATTTTATCATTCCTTCTTCTTCTTATCTTATTTTTCCCTTCACAGTAAAAATACAGTATCAGTTATAGCAAGTAAAAAGTTTATGCTTTTTTTATCTGCTAGCTTCTATTTTTGCTTCAAGTATTAACAAATATTTCATTTCTTCTAAAATGCCTTTCCTCTAATACTACCACAGATTAGGTCATATCGCCTTCTAGATATAGGTATAGTTCTCTGGGATCCTCCACATTTAACATTTAACCTAAAGAATAGAAACAAAATATATGTCTCTCTATATATAGATATATGTTCCAAATACATATGTACACATGAGCCTATAAAGACAGGAGTTTATAAACTATACATTGAATTTTCTATACTTAGGGTCCAAATTTTGCATTTGCTAAATGTGTGTTAAATAAATAAGTAAATTATCAATCTTTGAAAATACGAATGCATAAAAAGCTATACATAATAAAATACACCAATATGAGTATAATATTATAACATATTGTTTAACAGTATGATGAACAAATGTTCTGATTGAGTCAGATTGGGTGATAATTGCATTATAATTTTCTTCTAGATTATGAGGAGAAAAATCTCAGGTGGGGGACGTCCTGGTTTCTAAAATTCATGTCAAATTTAAATGTGAGTTTCTTCCATCGCTTCTCAGCCTTTTGGATAAGATCAAATATAAAAGTGTGTGTGTGTGTGTGTGTGTGTGTGTGTGTGTGTGTATGTGTGTTGTAAAGGCTTTTATGTATACACAAAAGAACTGCAAGGTGTAATGTGCACAATTTGATGAATTTGGACATATGCAAAAAAATACCCATGTCATTATAACCATAATCTGTAGAGAATAGAAACATTCAGTACCTCCCAAAGTTTCCCCGTGTCTCCCACACACAACACACACACTTTTTGTGATAGAATGTTTAACATGAGATGTGCGCTCTTAAATTTTGAAGTGCATAGCATATAATTAACTATAGCTGCTTTGTTATATAGCAAATCTTTAGAGCTTCTTAACCTAGAATAACCGAAATTTTATACAGTATTTATTGAATGACTTCCATTCCCCTCACCAGCCAGTCCCTGGGAATCATTCCTGTATTCTAATGAGTTTTATATCTTTTTGGGTGGAATTATACAGTATTTGTTCATGACTGGCTTATTTTACATAGCATAATGTTCTCCAGGGTCATCCATGTATTGCAGATAGAATAATTTCCTTCATTTGTAAGGCTGTAGAATATTCCATTGTATTTATATAACATATTTTCTTTATCCATTCATCTGTTGATGGACACTTGATTTTTTTCCATAACTTGGTTATTGTGAATAAGACAGTTAACATGTTTCTATGTGTTTCTACAGAGATATCTTCAAGATACTAATTTTGTTTTCTTCATATATATATCCAGAAGATTACTTGCTGGATATTATTGTAGTTCTATATTTTAATTTTTGAGTAACCTCCATTCTGTCTTTTCTAATGACTATACCAGTTTACATTCTCACCAAGAATGTAGCAGAGTTGCTTTCTGTTCACATCCTCACCAAGACATCTTAACAAATGTGAAGTGATATACCGTTGTGGTTTTGATTAGCCGGATGATTGATAATTTTGGAATCATTCATGGACAGTCATCTACACATGCTGGTTTGGCTTATTTTTTTACTTTACGAAGGTGCAAAGCGGAACGCATTTAGTTAGACCTCTACTTCCAGTTTAGAATTCTGATTTTTTTTCAGACTAGTGATATTCTCCTGTGGTGCTGGGCAGTAGCAGTGAGATGATTTTGTCCATTGTAGATTAATGTTGGTGTTTTGAGCATATGTAAGGTAGTTTTGGTTAAGCTAAGATGTATGATAGATTAGGTGTATTTTTGACTTAGGATATTTTTTAATTACAATGGGTTTATCCAGACATAACCTCATCATAAGTAAAGGAACATATATACTTGTTGGCCATTTATATATTTTCTTCAAGAAAAAATGTCTATCTGTGTCTTTATGCTTTAATAAAATATTTTTCTTATTGAATTGTATAAGTTCTTTTTATGTTTTTTAAATTAACCCCTTTTCAGATATATGGCTTAAAAATGTTTTCTTCCACTCCATAGGTTGTTTTTTATTCTGTTGGTGGTATTCTTTACTGTGAGGAAGCTTTTTAGTTTGATATAGTTACTCTTGTCAATTTTTGCTTCTGTTGCTTATGTTTTTGGTGTCATAATCAAGAAGTCTTTGCCAAGACCAATGTAAAGAAACTTTTTCCTTATTTTCTTTTAGAAGTTTTATAAGTTTAGGGATTTTTTATTAACCCTTTAATCTATTTTTGGTTTATTTTTCTGTGTATGGTGTAAGATAAGGTGCAAATTTATTTATTTATTTATTTATTTATTTATTTATTTATTTATTTGCATTTAGATAACCAGTTTTTTCAACACCATTTGTAGAAGACATTATCTTTTCTTCATTGTATATTTCTGAAACCCTTGACAAAAATCAGTTCATTTATATGTGTGGTTTTATTTCTGGACTCTGTTCTATTAGTCTATATGTGTGTCTTTATGCCAGCCTCACACTGTTTTGATTACTGTAGCTTTGTTATATATTATGAGGTGAGAAAGTGTGATACCTTTAGACTTTTTGTTTGTTAATTAAGATTGCTTTAGTTATTCAGAAGTTTTTTTTTTATATGAATTTTAGGATTCTACTATTGCTGTGTTACAAATACCTTATTTACATAAGTTAAACTATCTTTTTATCACAGGGAAAAACCCCACTTTTAAATTACAGACATTAAAATTAAGATTTAAATTTTTTTTGTAATTTAATGTATTATAAAGAAATAAATAATAATAAAACTAAAATGTTTATATAGACTTGATATATTAGCTCAAAACACATTGAAACAATTTGTGATTGAAGAATGCATGTTGAAAAGCCTACTTGGGGTAAGGAAACCAAAGATTAAAAAAATAATAACTAAGCCCTGGCCGGTTGGCTCAGTGGTAGAGCATCCGCCTGGCGTGCGGAAGTCCTGGGTTTGATTCCTGACCAGGGAACACAGGAGAGGCGCCCATCTGCTTCTCCACCCCTCCCCCTCTCCTTCCTCTCTGTCCCTCTCTTCCCCTCCTGCAGCCAAAGCTCCACTGGAGCAAAGATGGCCCGGGCGCTGGGGATGGTTCTGTGGCCTCTGCCCCAGGTGCTAGAGTGGCTCTGGTTGCGACAGAGCAATGCCCGGGATGGGCAGAGCATCGCCCCCTGGTGGGCGTGCCGGGTGGATCCCGGTCGGGCGCATGCGGGAGTCTGTCTGGCTGCCTCCCCGTTTCCAGCTTCAGAAAAATACAAAAAAAAAAAATAATAATAATAATAACTAATACACTCTTTTTTATGAATATGTGTCAATGATAACCCTAGTGTTTTCCTGAACATTAATAAAATCTCCAAAGAATACTTTATTATGGTCTTGAGGTAGAGGAAAGCCAAAAATAATGAAAGCTAATGATAACAACAAAATGAATTATACTCTCCTTAATAAAAGATCTAATGCTAATTGAAAATTTCTAAATATATATGACAAAATATGTATTGTAAATGTATGAGTGTTTATGATTTTAGTTTTAAATTATGTTTATCTAATTACTCTATAATTTACTATTAAATCAACTCATATACCTAATAAATAATATCTTAAATTTCCTTGCAATTTATAATATAAAAATAGCAAAACTATTGAATTAATATAAAATTTCTTTGAAGTAAGAGTATAATTTGTGGAATATAACTATTTGGGGAACATGAAAACTTTGAAACTAATTTTCCAATTTTATTAATAGATAAAGAGAAACACATGAAATAATACATATAAAAGATTGACTATCACAGTAATGATACAAAATTTTTGATGAAGAAGGGTTTTTTTTTTATTTGGAAGAAATACCACTATATTGTAAGAATGAAAGGAAATAGAAAATACAGAATAGATGTTATTTCATTAGTTAAGATATAGGTTAAGATAGGTTCAGGAGTCAGAATTGTCTTCAGTAGCTCCAGATTCATTTTTGCCATGTTCTCTTAATTGTATTAAGGAAAAATATACCACACAAAAGTCTATAACTCTTAATGAAGCCATATATTAGTTTTAATTAGATATGTAGATAAACATAATTGCTAATGGCACTTTGAACTATGTTCATTTTTTTTTTTTTTACTTTGTATTGGCAATATTTACACTGCCTTGAATATGTACTTAGTGCCCTTGCTTTATCACCATCAAAAACATATATCATAAATAATTATTAAATTATTTAGTTATAGTTGTGCACTTGCTATTCATTAAAAGTCTATTGGCCTGCATAATGCGAATATAATATACTGACTTTATCATTCTTAAAAGTAAACAACCACAGGAAGATAAGAAGATATATAAAATGAATAGTTTACTTCAAATTGACTTAACTCTGAGTCTGGTTCTTGTATAAAATGTTTTGTTTCATTTAATTTTCATTAGTTACATTATTTCAGTGGTTGACAAATAAGTAAATGTGAAGTGGCCTCACTTCAGTTTATATTTTTAAACTCTCTATCTGTCTATAAATAAGCTTTAATGGCCCTGGATGGTTGGCTCAGTGGTAGAGCACAGGTCCGGTGTGTTGTGTCCCCAGTTTGATTCCTGGTCAGGGCACACAGGACATATGTGACCATCTGTTTCTCCACCGCTCCCCTACCACTTTTCTCTCGCTCATTCTCCTTCTCCTTCTGCAGCCATGGCTCGATTGGTTAGAGTGCATTGGTCTTGAGCGCTGAGCACAGCTCTGTGGAGCCTCCTTCTCAGGCTCTAAAAATAGCTTGTTTGTGAGCATGGACCCAGATGGGCAGAGCATCAGCCCCAGATGTGGGTTGTCAAGTGTATTCTGGTAGAGGTGTATATGGGAATCTCTCTATATCTCCTCCTCTTACTTGGAAAAGAAAAAGAAAATGCTTTCCTGGAATGTAAGCTACATGATACCTACACAAATAAGACTGGTTTTTCAAATCTTATGAGACAATCTATATTTAATGTTGTCATTAAGACAATCCCCTTCCCAGGAAAAAAGTATACCTATATTTTTTCAATTAATTTTAATGGGGTGACATTGATCAATCAGGCTACAAAGATTCAGACAAAACATCTCCAGCTTATTTTGACATTTGATTATGTTGCATGCTCATCACCCAAAGTCAAATTGTCTTCTGTCACCTTCTATCTGGTTTTCTTTGTGCCCCTCTCCTCTCCCCACTCCCTCACTTTCTCCCCTCCCCTCCAGAACCACCACACTCTTGTCCTTGAGTCTCATGTTTATGTCTCACCTATATAAGGAATCATATATTATAGTTCTTAGTTTTTTCTGATTTACTTATTTCACTCAGTATGTTATCAAGGTCCATCCATATTGTGGTAAATGATCCTTTATCCACTGTTGGTGGAAATGTAAAGTAGTACAACCATTACGGAAGAAAGTATGGTGGTTCCTCAAAAAATTAAAAATAGAACTACCATATGACCCAGCAATTCCTCTAATGATATATACCCCAAAACTCAAAATCACTGGTACATAAAAACACATGCAGCTTCATGTTCACTGCAGCATTGTTCACAGTGGCCAAGACATGAAAATAACAAAAAAATCCTTCAATAGATGATTGGATAAAGAAGATATGGTACATATATACTATGGGATACTACTCATCCATAGGAAATGATGACACAAGAATATTTACAAAGGTATACCTATATTAATCATTTAAAACAATACATTTAAAAAATATTTTAGTGAAGTGAAATTTAAAAGCTATGTATTGAGCATCTGTGACTATGGCAAGTCATAATATTTCTTCTATTAATATCTGACTTGCAATATTTTTATAATAAACAGACACATAATCAACAAGTGAGTAGAAACATCAACTCCAAAATAACTGCTTAGTTCATAGATAATCTAGTATACCAGGAAGATAAACTTTCTAAAATTATTTAAAGAAATACCAAATCTCATACTTTGGTTTAAAATTATATTGTATTAACTAATTATAATTTAGAAAAAGAATTGCATTTCCCTAATGAAATAGAAATATGTATAATAGAATATTTATTATAAGAAGCCTAAGTTAGGTTATATGGAAAGATAATTTTAATCATTAAAATGACAAACAAACAAAAAAACAAAGATTTACTTTCTAAATTCCCTTTAACAATTTGAATTTTATTTTTTCCCACCTATCATGAGATGGTTGCAGGGTTCAGCAAAAGAAGATCTCACACTGAGCATTTTATAATAATACTTAAGAAAACTTTTACTCCAAGCTTTCAAAGGGATCCTTTTGTTAAGTGAAGAAACCTGATATTACACAGATGAAATGTTGGCATTTTGGAACTATACTGCTCGCAAAAAATTAGGGGATATTTAATCACTTTTGTGAAGCGCTTGTATGAAGCTTTTATGAAGATTTTATGAAGTAATAAAACATCCCCTAATTTTTGTGAGCAGTATATTTGGACGTTCCAACCTGGATGTTTTGCAGTTCTGTTGATCAAATACATGTTGAGAAATTACTATAAGGAAAGTTCTGCTTTTGTAGGTACTTTGAGGATACCAAGATAGATCAAATAAAACCAAATTATTCCCATATACAAAAATTAACTCAAAATGGATCAAATACCTAAGTGCAAGACATGAATCAATAAATCTCATAGGAGAAAATATGGGTACTAATCTTATAGACCTGGTTTTAGAAGGGATTTCATTAATTTGTCCCTAAAAGCAAAGGAAGTAAAGGCAAAAATAAACAAATGGGACTATATCAAACTAAAAAGCTTGCACAGCGAAAGAAAGTGCCAACAAAACAAAAAGGCAGCCAACTGAATGAGAGAAGATATTTTCAAACAACAGCTCCAACAAGGAGTTAATATTCAAAATATATAAAGAACTCATACAACACAATACCAAACAAACAATCCAAATAAAAAATGGGCAGAGGACCTGTACAGATACTTCTCTCTAGAAGACATACAAATGGGCAATAGATAAATAAAAAGATACTAACCTTCACTAGATAGTAGGAAAAGGCAAATCAAAACTCAGTTTCAAAGTTCTGAAATAGGTCCAGTCCTGACCTGTGGTGGCGCATTGGGTAAACCGTCGACCTGGAACACTGAGGTCACCAGTTCGAAACTCCGGGCTTGCCTGGTCCAGGCACATATGGGAGTTGATGCTTCCTGCTCCTCCCCCTCTTCTCTCTGTCTCTCTCTCTCTCTGTCTCCTCTCTCTAAAATGAATAAACTAAAAAAATAAAAATAAAATGGCATTGCCAATACTAAGTTAAAAAAAAAAAAAGAGGTCCAGAAGAGAGAGAATAAAGAGGAGTTTGAAGAACAGAAAGTTGATCAGTTTGCTTAGGGGATGGTAGAGGATTAGGGCAGTGTAAATTGATTTCAGATTCATAGCTCATTAGGGAATCTTTCAAAATTGACATAGTCCACTACTAGCTACAATATTATTAAAGGCAATCATAAAAACATACAAAATCAGATATATTAAAATGTAAGTAGTATATATCTTTAGGTATATAAGCTGGTATATAAAAGATTATATACTCACACATTCTTTCTCTTTATATCTGGGAGTTTCTACTCCTATGGATCCCCATCTGACTTCTCATAATGGGAATTGTAGGAAAATTGTATCTGTCTTGTCTTGAAGACTGAGAATAAGAGAGTTTTCTTATTTGTTTCTTTTTATGCTCACAAAGAGTTCAAGGGTTTAAATGTAGTTTTTTCCTGCACAGCTAGAGATTATAAAAAAATGTAATAAAGTAATGAAGAGTGTGGGTTTATTTGTTTTTAAAGTCAAGACACAGGTTATTTTTCTACATAAAATACAAAATATACTAAAAAGTGAAATGTTGTAGTCAATACTTTTGTTATCTATAGAGTAAATATATAATAAAAAGAACATAAAAAGCTAAAAAACACCCCGTTGTTTATAATAAAATTGTATTTTTACTTTTTCATATGTAGTAAATTTTATATGGCTGGCTATTTCTCTTGCTGTTATCTTTTTTATTTTTTTGTGTGCTAATTTGCTGATACAGTCAAAATTCACTTTATAAATCATTTTAATGAGCTGTATGTTTATTTCTTTTTATGAATTACTTTAAATGTATGATTTTAGATGTAGACAACTAATGTAGTAGGAAAATATACAGATATAAATGCTGAGTGAATCCATTTTTAAAAACATTTCTTTTTATATTCAGCTAAAATACTGTGTTTCCATCATGACAACATTAATGGCATATTAATTTTATATGAGGAAATACATTCAAACTAGTATGGGATTCAAGTTAATATGTAATTCTATTTAAGTACTTTTAATATAAATTTTTATTCATTGATTTAATTTAGAGAGTAAGAGGGGGATGAGAGATTGACAGGTAACAGACAGAGAGATACAAAAAACATTGATCTGTTATTCCAGCTATTTATACATTCACTGGTTAACTCTTGTATGTGTCCTGACTGGTAATCAAACCCACAACCTTAGTGTATAGGGACGACTCTGTAACCAATTGAGCTACCAGGTCAGGGACTGATTCTTTCTATTTGAAGGCAAAATTACTATCTCAAGTTTGTGATTTTGGGTATTTGTTGTTCTTTATATATATTCAGTGTTAGAGAAACTTGCTTCATTTGCTGTTGTTTTTTCACATTTTTTCTACTTGTTTAAATACTATTTTGGCCTTCTGTCAACCTCACTGAAATATTTATATATTTTTAATGTAATCCTCAACTACTAATTGAAACTAATCTATAAAATAAAGTTTAAGAAAAGTTCTAGTAGGTTATGTTATAAAATTTCTACCACAAACATCATAAAACATGATCAAAGAACCAAAGATAAATCGATACAATAAAGGGTGGGATTCATATTATGTCGATCAAGATTGTGAGTTTTAGACATGGGTGGAAAGGTTGAAAACACAGTTATGGTGAGAATTATCACTATTTTTCTCTCTTAAACAGCCTGAGTAAATTCTATTAGAAAAAAAAATACCAGTAGACAAGGATGTTATGGACAGGAGATCATTTTTATTCTTTCCAATGCACAAAAATGTACAGAATTATATACATGTAATCCAAGTATGTCATAATACTTTTAGTACATTCCACAGTAAATAATTTGGATCAGAAGGAGGGTGAGTAGCTGGCCTGCCACCCATTTGCCCATTTTCCTTCCCCTAGGAATGTTCATGGAGACAGTAATGTGATAAAAATATCCTAGTAAACTAGCTCATTTGATCTCATGATGATATTTATTAGTGGAAATGTAATGGAGCATTTTAAGCTATTAAATACTTTGAACAGTATATGCCTTGTCTTTCTAAATGGCTTATAAATCTCAAAATAATGGATTTATAGGGTATGAACTGCTAGAAAATGTCAGTGACAGCTTGAGATTATCAGAGTATAAATGAAGATATTGTATCACTAAACTGAGTCTGTTTGTGCAGGTGATGCCCTGGGAACTTGCATGCTAAATTTGAATAAGAGCCTGCCCTAATGTGGAAAGAAAGGATCTGAAAGATACAATGTTGTTTTGAGAAGTCAGCAATTTTGTTAACCTATGACTTGTGATTGAACTATTAGTAAAATTTAGATAAGGGTAAAATATATGCTTTCTGTTAGTTAAGCTTTGTGTTACCTCAGTTAATATATCAAATACATTTTTGGTTTGCACTTAAAGATTACCCAAAGACACTAATAGCCTTGTGCTCAAGTAGTTTTGCTACTTAAGAAAACACTTTCTTATGACAATTTGTTAAAGTTTAGGGAGAAATATTTTAAGAATAATAATTCCTTCCAAGTTCTATACAACCCAGCAATTATAATTTTTGTCATTTATCCCAGAATATTATAAGCATAATGTCACAGGAAAACTTATGTTTGAATGCTCATAGCAGTGTTATTTATAATAGCC
Source organism: Saccopteryx leptura (assembly GCF_036850995.1). Taxonomy (NCBI): domain Eukaryota; kingdom Metazoa; phylum Chordata; class Mammalia; order Chiroptera; family Emballonuridae; genus Saccopteryx; species Saccopteryx leptura. Next base: position 61,532,824 of record NC_089506.1, on the reverse strand, counting down.
CTAAATTGGAAATAGCCCAGGTGTCCCTTAAAAGAAAAATTGGTTTAAACAAACTTTGATACACACACACATATGCACATGCACACACACACATATGTATACACACACCATGGAATACTCTCTAATATAAAAAATATATAATACTGATTTTTACAACATGACTTCAAAGAATTAGGAGTGTAAAAAACCATTTCAAAATGTTACATGCTGTGTGTGATCTCTCTGTATGATTTCTTATATCAAATGTGACTCAATTATCTCTATTAAAATTTCAAATAAATATTTACATTTAACCTTAAGAAATCCTACCCTAGGTAAATGATATCAGAAAAATAGAATTTTTACTGTAGATTGAATATGTGCCCCCAAAATTCATATGTTTAAACCTAATATCCAGTGTGATAGTATTAGAAGTGGAGCCTTTGGTAGATAGTAAAGTCATGAGGACAGAGTCCTTATTACTGGTATTAATGCCCTTATGAGAGAGATACCAGAAAGCTACCTCACCCCTTCTGCTATGCGTGGACATGGCAAGAAGGTGGCTGTCTGAGCCAGGAAGCAAGCACTCACCAGACATAGACACTGCCCATGCCTTGATCTAGGCATCTCCAGTTTCCTGGACTATAAATAAAAATTTATTTTGTTTACAAGCCACCCAGTCTATACCATTTTGTAACAGCAGCCCAAACACACTAAGGTATGTTGTGTAGAAAATAAAATGCTATTTATTTTATTCATGTGAGAAAAGAGAAATACATATAAATGATACTATATAAACTGTATATATAAAAAGGTAGTCAATAAAACACTAATTTTTTCATATAAAGTCATACTGTAGTTGAAGTGGTAATTTGGAAGGACATTAATTCAACATACAAAATATTGTTGCAATAAATTACAGTAGCTAAATCATGAAATGCACCATATTTCAAAACAGTATACTTCCTTATTAGTAGTACACATATGAAAAGCACCTGGATGATATGGTAAAAGACTAGACATGAGAGTCAAACATGTATTAAGTATGGACAAGATAATGTTACAAATTCACTCAAATTACTTTGCTTTTCTTTGTAAGATAATTTGTGAGATACTTTATTAAATGTTTTTTTCATTGGTAGCTGTTAAGTCATGATGACAGAATCCTTATTATTGGGCTTGGTGTCCTTATAAAAGAGATACCAGAGAGTTCCCTCACCCCTTTGTACTGTGCACTGGAGATACAATAGAGAGTAAAATTAGATAAAGATCATGCTTTCCTTGAGTTCACAGTGTAATGAGTTTGACATATGTTCATTAAATGGGCATGTGAATAATGGTCACACTAAAACCAACTAACAACTCTAGAAAATGCTATAAAGTTTTTATTGGGGGAAAACCTGATATAATTCTAATTTACCTTGAGGAAGGAATATAACAGCTGAGTTTTGGTAGCTAATAAGATATTAAATCTTTAAAGAGAAAACATTCAGGAATAAAATGGATGACAACAGAAAGAGGAAACAGTGTGCCAGGGAAGACAGTCAGCTCATGAGAATGGGACTCAGAGGGCCTGCAGGGGTGAGTTTGAAGTTGAGAAGAAGCTTGACTAGCCTGACCAGGCAGTGGCGCAGTGGATAGAGTGTTGGACTGGGATGCAGAGGACCCAAGTTCGAGACCCCGAGGTCGCCAGCTTGAGTGCAGGCTCATCTGGTTTGAGCAAAAGCCCACCAGCTTGGACCCAAGGTTGCTGGCTCCAGCAAGGGGTTACTAGGTCTGCTGAAGGCCCGCAGTCAAGGCACATATAAGAAAGCAATCAATGAACAACTAAGGTGTTGCAATGCACAATGAAAAACTAATGATTGATGCTTCTCATCTCTCTTCGTTCCTGTCTGTCTGTCCCTGTCTATCCCTCTCTCTGACTCACTATCTGTCTCTGTAATAAATAAATAAATAAATAAATAAATAAATAGGGAAAAATAGAAGAAGCAGCTTGACTATTCCAGGTATAATTTTTTTTTAAATAATAAAAATGGGGAAAATTTGGTCTTGAGCATGTTTCTGAAAAGGGAACAATTATATTTTGAAAAGTAAACAGTGAGAAATAATTATATTTGCACACAGTAAAACAATTATCTTTACATGTTAATGCAACTAATCTGCCTATGTTGTGGAGACTACAAATTGAAAGAATGGTTTACTAATAGATATAATCAGATAAAATTATTGTATTATTTCAAGTAAATGATAACATGGACTAGAAAAAAGAAACTGTGCAAAGTTTAAGGTGTTTTGACATTCTATATTTTGAATTAATATGTGTTAATAATGGAGATGTTATAGAGATAGTGGGTACAGGAAAAAAGATATGAAGATGACAGGTTTATTAATAACATTTAGCAATATTTTCTTGGTTGCACAACTGAATGGGTGGATATGTCATTTGGTGAGTTATTTGACAATAAAAGGAAAATTATGATTAACAGGTCAATCATTAGTGTGATTTTGTACAATAAGACACATGAATCTGAGTACAGAAGTCAGATCTCAGATCAATGATTATGACCATGACTATAGGTAGATGGCCCTTGTTAATAAATCATCTCCTCTCTAATCTCAGAAAGAAGAGAATGAAATTTTAGTTTTGAAGAATGGCATCAATTAGAGGCCAGGTAAAGATATTAAATGTGTGTCTGACTGGATAATTTATTTTTGTTTAAGTTAAGATAAAAGACATTCCAAAGGGGCATTATCATTTGAAGGACATATTTGAATAAAATGAGCCTGAGGAATAATACATATATTATGTTAACATTCTTAACAAGTCAAAATGCACAGCTCCAGTACAATTTTGTCCTTCAGTTAGAATATGGACAACTTTTGAATTATAAAGGAAGAAAGGAAAGGATGGCTACAGTTGCAGGTTAAGTTAGTATACCTGATACAAACATTGAGAGTCTGTGAACGTCTGATGATTTCTATTTTCTTTTGAAGCCATGGGCAATTTTGTCTGCTGAGACAGAGGCATGGAAGAAGAGTGAATGGTTGGACAAAGTAAAAATAGCTTAAAATTGTTACTTTGAAAGTATGAGTGTTCACCAGAGAAATATAACATGATTTCTAAGGCAGATTGAGAAAGCTCTCGAGAATGATAACTCTTTATTATTGTGGCAACAAACATCCCTCTTTTTTGGATTTTCTATAGCATTGTCAGGGTGTTCAGTGGCAGGCTTTGAAAAATCAAATCGTTGTGTTCCTCCAGAATTGGAATTCTTACAGAAAGCTTATGGCTACTGCTGCTTTTTCAGCAGAGTCTGTATTCTCTTTGTGGTACAAAACTGGGTCACTTATTCCATTCACACTGCATCTGGTTAGAACCAGTGGTTGTAACCAGCAAAAGGAAAGTGAGTAAAATTTATCTTAGGTATTTTTAAGGCTGGTACAGAAAATATCCCCATCTATTTTTCTGTGGTCTCTCTTTCTTTCTTTCAACTGGGATAAAAATATCAAGGCACTCTTGGAAGTCACGTGCTATAGGTGGCAGAACAACCACCAAACAATTTCCCTAAATGACCACATGAAAGAGTGGTACAAAATGAAAGTTATAACTATCTAGGACGTTTTTGTGATCACAAAATCAATTCCAGTTCTGTTAAGCCAGTAAAAGTACTCTAATTTATTTTTCTGAAACAAAGCTAGATAGTAAATAATTTATGCTTGAGGTGGACTATAAGGCTTCAAAATATATTTTTATTCAAAAATAAAAACATATCTATTACCCATGAGCACAGTCTAAAATATAGAACTTAACTGTAATTAAATGGCTTCTGCATATAATACAGTCATTTTTCTTCAAAATACAGTGGACTTCCTGGAGTAGTTCAAAGTAGTGTAAGAAACACAGGAGTGAATCTATTTTAAATCACTCTAAATAAGTAGAAAAGTAGCTTTGAATGTAAACATAACAAAAATTGTGTTTTAAAGTAATTATAATCATAAAACACAATTTAATTGTATAATGTCTTTTTTTAAAATTAAGTGAGAGGCAGGGAGGCAGAGAGACAGACCCCTTGATGTGCCCTGAAGGAGATCCATTCAGCAAGCCCCATTTGGTGCTGATGCTCTGCCAATCTGGGGCTGCTGTTCTGTTGCTCAGCAACTGAGCTATTTTAGCACCTGAGGGAAGGCTATGGAGCCTTTCTCAGTGCCTGAGGCCAACTTGCTTGACCCATTCAAGCCATGGCAGTGGAAGGAAGAGAGAGAGAGAGAGAGAGAGAGAGAGAGAGAGAGAGAGAGAGAGAGAGATTGCTTCTCCTATGAGCCCTGACTGGGAATTGAAACCAGGACTTCCATATACTGGGCCGACTCTCTATGGCTGAGCCAACTGGCCGGGGCCAAATGTTTTATTAATATTTAAGTTTTCTGACATATGAGTTGATTTGTGGCAGTTTAGGCACACATCCTATAACAGTACACTTATACTATGTACTATACTGTGTCACTGAAAAATATAAAATTAATTTTAGGTAAGTTTAGGTAAATTAATAAAAGATAATAAAATAGTCTTTTAAAAAGTAGTTTGTTATGTACAAACTCATTTTAGCTAAGTTCATTACTGATGACATACACTGCTTTCAAAAATTAGGGGATATTTTATTATTTCATATTTGTTTGAAATATCATCTAATTTTTGTGAGCAGTATATTGCTGTGGTGCCAAAAGTATGATTAGCCAAATGACATAAAATGTATAGTTTGCTTGAACAAGAGTGGCATAACCAGAGCATTATTTTCTTAATTACTAAACATCCCAGTTTTAATATTTGCTGATATTTGAAATACAATAAGGACATGTTTAGTAGTTACAGATAAAATTAATGTTTGGATTTAAATATGCCTTAAGTTGAAATGATAACATCTATCGTGGAATATCTCACAGCCGCACTCATAATGCCTCTTAACAAATAGTGGCCAATGATAATGTCATTTTCTCTTTTAAAAAAAGCAACAGACGGCCTACATTCAAGTCTTTTATCCATTTTGAGTTTATTTTTGTGAGTGGTGTAAGCTGGTGATCTAGTTTCATTTTTTTGCAGGTAGCTGTCCAATTTTCCCAACACCATTTGTTAAAGAGGCTGTCTTTACTCCATTGTATTTCCTTACCTCCTTTGTCAAATATCAGTTGTAGATAGAACTGTGGGTTTATTTCTGGGTTCTCTGTTCTGTTCCATTGATCTATATGCCTGTTCTTATGCCAGTACCAGGCTGTTTTGAGTACAACGGCCTTGTAGTATAACTTGATATCAGGAAGTGTGATACCTCCCACTTTATTCTTCTTTTTTAAGATTGCTGAGGCTATTCGTGTCCTTTTTTGGTTCCATATAAATTTTTGGAATATGTGTTCTATATCTTTGAAGTATGTCATTGGTATTTTAATTGGTATTGCATTGAATTTATAAATTGCTTTGGGTAATATAGACATTTTAATGATGTTTATTCTTCCTAGCCATGAGCACGGTATATGCTTCCACTTGTTTGTATCTTCCTTGATTTCTTTTATCAATGTTTTGTAATTTCCCGAGTACAAGTCTTTATTCTCCTTGGTTAAATTTACTCCTAGGTACTTTATTTTTTTGGTTGTAATTGTGAAGGGGATTTTTCCTTAATTTCTCTTTCTGACTGTTCATTGTTGGTATATAAAAATGCTTCTGATTTCTGAGTATTGATTTTATATCCTGCCACTTTGCTGAATTTATTTATCAGGTCCAGTAGTTTTTTGACTGAGACTTTAGGGTTTTCTATATACAATATCATATCATCTGCAAATAATGATAGTTTTACTTCTTCTTTTCCAACTTGAATAAAAAAAGAAAATAATAATAATAATAATAAAAATAAAAATAAAAAAAAAAGCAACAGATTCCATCCTTATATTTCCTATGTAAACTTTTGTTACAAGACAATGAGTACTGCTATTACAGCAGTTTTTTTTTTCCCCTAGGGAGTTCAAGTTACTTTTACCTGATTTGTTCAAACTTGAAATGCCATTTGCACATAGTTTAAGTATAACTGAAATTAGTTCATATTAAATATACAGTATTTTGGGTTTCATTTTTTTTTCTTTTCTTTTTAACTAAAAAAAAGGTAAAGGAGAATTAGAATTAAATCACTGATTCCCATTCCATTGTGGATAACTAACTAGCACCTTTTAATCTTGGAGAAACTGAGATTTGGGAATCTTCACCCAAATCTTCATCCAGATTTTATAGTTACTTGAAGTCACTGGATGGTGGAGAAACTAACACTGAGTTAACGTTTGCTATTTAAAGGAAGGAAAGAAGGGAGGAAAGGAATAAAGAGCTGTTCATGCACTACCATATGGCAACAAATTTTCTTTTTTTCTTTTTTTTTTATGTGTTTTTCTGAAGCTGGAAACGGGGAGAGACACAGACAGACTCCCGCATGCGCCTGACCGGGATCCACCCGGCACGCCCACCAGGGGGCGATGCTCCGCCCATCCGGGGTGTCACTCTGTCACGACCAGAGCCACTCTAGCGCCTGGGGCAGAGGCCAAGGAGCCATCCCCAGCGCCCCGGCCATCTTTTGCTCCAATGGAGCCTCAGCTGCAGGAGGGGAAGAGAGAGACAAAGAGGAAGGAGAGGGGGAGAGGCGGAGAAGCAGATGGGCGCTTCTCCTGTATGCCCTGGCTGGGAATTGAACCCGGGACTTCCGCACGCCAGGCCGACGCTCTACCACTGAGCCAACCGGCCAGGGCAGCAACAAATTTTCATTGCCACTTAACCCTAGTTCCAGAGTACACAAACTAGACTTTTTTTGTCCTACTTGCACATTGGTAAAGGCTTTATTTCCATGTAAATAATGTGTTAATTTTTTTTTTTTCTGTCCATATCTGTGCCTCTTGTTAATCACTGCCTGGAGATAGAGCACTATAGCTCTCCCTGTATTTAGTCTGAAAACAGACAAATCTTCTAATGTTTAGGTGCACTAAAGATGTCTTACTTCATTACTCCTGTGTCATCTCCTGAGTATTTATTTTCTGCTTCACTAATTATTCATTATGTAGGGTAGAGTAGGTTTAAACTCTATCTTCTTGTATTTCATTGACCTTATCATTTAATTACTTTTGTGCCCATTATACATTGGATTTAAAAACAGAAAGACACTTATTAAACATTAATATTATTAGTATTTTAATTTAAAGGATTTAAGTATGATTTTGGAGTGAAATGGTTACAAGACTTTGTCAGGAAAAGGGCTTCTTGACAATAAAAATCCATTTCCTAGGCTTTCACTCACTTTCAATAACTAGAAAAGAGAAAAAGTCACATTGTCTTACTCTGGTCTTACCTTATACAGTCTCAGTTTCAAGAGGAGATGACCAAGGACTACACCTTGAATGAAAAACACTAACCTGGCCCTGGTCAGTTGGCTCAGCGGTAGAGCGTCGGCCCAACGTGCAGGAGTCCCGGGTTCGATTCCCGGCCAGGGCACACAGGAGAGGCACCCATCTGCTTCTCCACCCCTCTCCCTCTCCTTCCTCTCTGTCTCTCTCTTCCCCTCCCGCAGTCAAGGCTCCATTGGAGCAAAAGATGGCCCGGGCACTGGGGATGGCTCTGTCGCCTCCGCCTCAGGCGCTAGAATGGCTCTGGAAGCAACAGAGCGACGCCCCAGAGGGGCAAAGCATCGCCCCCTGGTGGGCGTGCCGGGTGGATCCCGGTCGGGCACATGCGGGAGTCTGTCTGACTGCCTCCCCATTTCCAGCTTCGGAAAAATGAAAAAAAAAAAAAAAAGCACTAACCTAAACTTCACTTCTGGACCACAATGAGTACTTAGAACAGATGACCAGTCTCAGAGATCAGAAAAGTCCTACAAAAGTACTTGTTCTTACTTCTACTACCCAGATCACCTTATTCAATTTGTGATAACACCAAAATCACAATTGCAGACAATCTTTAACTGCAGTCTCAACACCTGAAATCGTTTATCTATATTTACTCACTTATTCTGGCTCTTAGGTTAAAAAAAAAAAAAAGTAAGCTCTTCATTAAAAATTGTCAGTTTTACATAGAGCTAAAAAAAATTCTTTCATAATTAATAACTACAATGACAAAAAAGAAAGGAGATGGAGTAATTTCTGTAGCTGTGTTTCTTATTTGTTAAAAATAGGAATAATATTTGCTAGATTGAATTTTGTGCCTAAGTAAATAACTTGTTAAAATGTATACCACATTGCCTCAATATTAGGAGACAGTTAATACTTAATTATAGAAGAAATAAAACAATGCATGGAAATTTAGACTGCCTTTACACTCTCATTAGAACTCTCCATATGGATTGGTGGAGTGAAGAATTTTTTATTTGTCCAATTTATTAAGCTGCTCTAATGCAAAGAACATTATCCTATGGGCCTAAAAAAAATCCAGCAGCTTCCAAAGTCCCTTTTCACCATAAAGGCATATATGTACTAGGAGTGTATGGTTTAATTATATAATAATTTGGTTATTTAGAAAAAAATCATGGATTGTACCAGCACAGTGGCTGCCTGACAGATAATATTCTGTTTACACTTTCCTCATCTGTCTACATGGCCTGACGCCCAGTTCTAAGTTAATCAAACCTTTCCTGAGAGGGGATGCCAACAAGACATTGCTTTGGAAAGGCAACTGGCAAATTTTGTATAAGCAAAGGCAATATAAGAAAATCAATTTAAATTAATATGTTGAATAATTATAAAATCCCTGAATATTATGTAATAATTTATGAAAAAAGAAAATTTTTTAGACAAAGAAATAAGTATGTAGACTACATAAGTCATAAAAATATTCATTTAAAATTAGAAAAAAATTAGTATAATTTGATGAGGTATAGATCTTTGAATAAATCTTTTATCAAATAGACAATTTTAGATAAGTGTCATTCAAATGATATATTTAAATATGCCTAATTAATTTTCTTTCTTTTTAAAAAGGTTTAATACAAAAAAGAATTGACAAGATAGTTCTTCTTTTTCCCTTTGTCAGAGAAAACTTACATGAGTTTATGACAGCTTTTCCCTTGCCATAGGGAAATATATACCAAGTGATATTTTTCTTATTTAAGTAATAACGAATTGCGTTTTGAAACTATAATTTAAAGGGGACAGTGATATGTGTGTTTTCTATTTCATATCTCTGATACTATTCTTTTTAACTATAATACTCTGTACCTTTATCTATTTTATTGTTTAATCTCTATTATCCGGTATTTTTCTGATAGTACTATTTTTATTCTTATGCTATTTGTTTTTTACTGAAAAAGAGTCTACGTCTTGAACTCAAAGATGTCTAAAACTATACATGTAGAATAAATTCTATTTCAATCACAATGGACCTTTTGCAAATCTTGCCCATGTATTAATCAAGGTTTCTCTAATGATAAATGATTCTATATACACACAGAAATTTCTCCCTAAAATAATTCCATAGGTTATACAGTAAATATATATTTTTCTATGTGAATATCACATTATATGTTTAACACCTCAGGTTTTACTAATAACTAAATTTGTCTGGTAATGGTGGCTTTCAGAAAAGCTATAACATTTGCAGCAGACCTTGAAAAATAAGTAGGCATTAAACCAATTTACATTGTAGAGCATTGGTGTTCGAAATAGGAAGCACTTGGCACTTTCCATTGCCAGCAGAAAAAAAAAAGATTTATATAGTAGAGGTCAGGGATTCAGAATAAGAAAGATGTATAATGCTGTGACATATATTAGGGTAAAATACCTGAATCCCTAATAATTTCATGCTTTAATTTATAATATTTCTTGGAAATAATTTTCAATTTAAATACTCACATAATGTTTATAATTTAGGAAGTCTAGTCTTTTTTCATTAGATTCTCATGCATAATTACCATTAATGCTAATATAACTCACTAATCTTTACTCATGAATCTCAGATTCATGCTAGTGGAGGAGTCAATAGAATTCCCAGCAATTATCCTATAATATCTATATATTTCTATCTAAGTCACTTTTTATTCAAATCATCAAATATCAGAATATATTTGATGCTAAGATCATAGATGCCCTTTTAAAATCTAAAAAAAATGAAAAATTATAATAGTTGGATTTATATGTGGTAAAATTCTAATTACAATGAATCACTAAAGTAACATCCGTTGTTAAATTGAAAAGCAACCAGAAGTGTGCACTTGTTAAAAATGTCAGAGTTTTTATCTTGATTCACCAGATTTCATTATGACAAAACTGATATTTAGTTCTTGCCAAGAATATTTGATGGAAATGAATAATTATTAGGCACAAAGAATAAAATGGAAACAAGTTTCGAGCTTCTGTATTTTTGTGAACAAAACATATAAGTGTTAAAAAGTTGCAAATAAATATACTCCCATTAACTCAATTATATTTAAACACATAATGAAAATTCCTTTTCCATTAGATAAACCTAATTTTTAAGTATCTACAGATTAAGACTATTCATTGTACTACCAACATTTCTGTAAATTCAGTTTTAGAAAGAAATAATATTGTCACTTAAACAAATATTCCAAATTCTAATTAATATCACATTCATCATTTATTCAGAGTTGCCTTTGAGCTTTAAAAAAGTTTTGAAATTACATGCAATATAAGATATAAGTGTAATCAATTTTTGAATGAGTTTACATGTTAACATAAAACATGATTGTTTTATAGAAAAAAATTTAGGACATCCACTTTTCTCTAAATTTTCATTAGTGTCATAAAATAAATATATTTTTTTATTGATTTTAATTTATTGTGTTTACATAGATTATGTCACCCCAAATGCATCCCCTCTCTCCCGTATTCCCCTCAACATCTCCCTTGCCCTCCTCCCTACAATGCCCTCTCCCCTTCATTTCAAGTTTCTCCCATCCTATCATCTCCTTTCCCTCTGTCCTTTTTCTCTGGTCCTTTGGTCCCTCTTCTGTCTCAATTCCATTCCTCAGTTCACATTGTTCCTTGGATTCCTCAAATGAGTGAGGTCATATGATATTTTTCTTTCTCTGCCTGGCTTATTTTACTTAACATAATAGTTTCCAGGTCCATCCATGTTGTCACAAAATATAAGATTTCCTTCTTCTCATGGCCCCATAGGATTCCATTGTATATATTGTATCATGGCTTTTTGTTTGTTTGTTTGTTTTTTGTTTGTTTTTTGTATTTTTCTGAAGCTGGAAACGGGGAGGCAGTCAGACAGACTCCCGCATGCGCCCGACCATATCCACCTGGCACGCCCACCAGGGGGCGATGCTCTGCCCCTCTGGGGCATCGCTCTGTTGCGACCAGAGCCACTCTAGCGCCTGAGGCAGAGGCCACGGAGCCATCCTCAGCGCCCAGGCCATCTTTTGCTCCAATGGAGCCTTGGCTGCGGGAGGGGAAGAGAGAGACAGAGAGGAAGGAGAGGGAGAGGGGTGGAGAAGCAGATGGGTGCTTCTCCTGTGTGTTTTGGCCAGGAATCGAACCTGTATATATTGTATCATGGCTTTTTAATCCACTTTTCCACTGATGGACATTTGGGCTATTTCCAGATCTTCGCTATTGTGAATAATGCTGCCTTAAACATGGGGGTGCATTTTTTCTTTTGAATCAGTGATATGGTGTTCTTAGGATATATTCCTAACAGTGGAATGGCTGAGTCAAAAGGCAGTTCCATTTTTAATATTTTGAGGAATCTCCTCCATACCGTTTGCCATAGTGGCTGCACCAGTCTGCATTCCCACCAGCAGTGCAGAGGTTGCCCTTTTATCTACGTCCCTGTCAGCACTTATTCTGTGTTGTTTTGTTAATGAGTGCCATTCTGACTGGTATGAAGTGGTATCTCATTATGGTTCTTGTTTGCATTTCTCTAATGATTAGTGATGTTAAACATTTTTTCATTTGTCTATTGGCCATCTGTATGTACTCTTTGGAGAAGTGTCTCTTCATTTCATTTGCTATTTTTTGATTGGATTATTTATCTTCCTAGTGTTGAGTTTTACAAGTTCATTATAAATGTTGGTTATTAACCTCTTATCAGATGTATTGTCGAATATGTTCTTCGATTGTGTGGTTTGTCTTTTTATTCTGTTCTTATTGTCTTTAGCTGTGCAAAAGCTTTTTAGCTTGATATAGTCTCATTTGTTTATCCTGTCTTTTATTTCACTTGCACATGAAGATAAATTAGCAAATATATTGCTGCAAGAGATGTCAGAAAGCTTACTGCTTATGTTTTCTTCTAAGATGCTTATGGTTTTACAGCTTACATTTAAGTCTTTTATCCATTTTGAGTTTATTTTTGTGAATGGTGTAAGTTGGTGGTCTAGTTTAATTTTTTTTGCAGGTAGCCATCCAATTTTTCCAACACCATTTGTTAAAGAGGCTGTCTTTACTCCATTGTATGCTCTTACCTTTTTTGTCAAATATCAATTGTCCATAAAGGTGTGAGTTTATTTCTGGGTTCTCTGTTCTGTTCCGTTGATCTGTTCTTATGACAGTACCAAACTGTTTTGAGTACAATGGCCTTGTAGTATACCTTGATGTCAGGAAGTGTGATACCTCCCACTTTATTCTTCTTTTTCAAGATGGCTGAGGCTATTCGTGTTCTTTTCTGGTTCCATATAAATTTTTGAAATATGTGTTTTATATCATTGAAGTATGTCATTAGTATTTTAATTGGTATTGCATTGAATTTATAAATTGCTTTTGGTAATATAGATATTTTAATGATGTTTATTCTTTGTATCCATAAACATGGTATATGCTTCCACTTGTTTTTATCTTCCTTGATTTCTTTTATCAATGTTTTATAATTTTCTGAGTACAAATCTTTAATCTCCTTGGTTAAATTTACTCCTAGGTACTCTATTTTTTTGAAAGGTATTGTTTCCTTAATTTCTCCTCCTGACAGTTCCTTGTTGGTGTATAAAAATGCCTCTGATTTCTGTGTATTTATTTTATATCTTGCCACCTTGCTAAATTTATTTATCAGGTCCAGTAGTTTTTTGACTGAAATTTTAGGGTTTTCTATATACAGTATCATATCATCTGCAAATAATGATAATTTTACTTCTTCTTTTCCAATTTGGATGCCTTTTATTTCTTCTTCTTGTCTGATTGCTGTGGATAGGACTTCCAGAACTATGTTGAATAAGAGTGGTAAAAGGGGGCACCCCTGCCTTGTTTCTGATCTTAAGGGGATTGCTTTTAATTTTTGCCCATTGAGTATGATGTTGGCTGTGGGTTTGTCATATATGGACTTTATCATGTTGAAATATGTTCCCTGTATTCCCACTTTGCTGAGAGTTTTGATCATAAATGGGTACTAGATTTTATCAAATGCTCTCTCTGCATCTATTGAAATTATCATGTGGGTTTTTTCTTTCCTTTTGTTTTTGTGATGAATTACATTGATTGATTTGCAAATATTATACTATCCTTGCCTGCCAAGAATAAATCCCACTTGCTCATGATGTATGATTTTTTTCATGTATTGCTGGATCTGGTTTGCTAATATTTTGTTGAAGATTTTAGCATCTAAATTTATCAGGGATATTGGCCTATAATTTTCTTTCTTTATGTTGTCTTTGCTTAGTTTGGAATTATGCTCACCTCATAAAAGAAGCTTGGAAGTCTTTTTTCCTCTTGAATTTTTTGAAATAGCTTGAGAAGGATAGGAGTTAGCTCTTCTTTGAATATTTGGTACAGTTCACCTGTGAAGCCATATGGCCCAGGGCTTTTGTGTGTTGGAAGTTTTTTGATAACTGTTTCAATCTCTTTGTTGTAATCGGTTTGTTTAGGTTTTCTGATTCTTCTAGATTGATTTTTGAAAGATTATAAATTTCAAGGAATTTGTCCATTTCACCTAGGTTGTCTAAGTTTTTTACATACACTTCTTCATAATATTTTATTACAATCCTATGTATTTCAGTTTTGTCAGTTGTTATTTCTCCACTCTCATTTCTAATTTTATTTATTTGAGTCCTCTCTCTCTCTCTCTCTCTCTTTTTTTTTTTTTTTTTTTTTTTTTGGTGAGTCTCATTAAAGGTTCACCGATCTTGTTTACCTTTTTAAAGAACCAGCTCTTGGCTTCATTGATCCTCTGTATTTTTTTTAGCCTCTATTTCATTTATTTCTTCTCTTGTCTTTATTATTTCCTTCCTAGTACTCCCTCTGGGCTTTACTTACTGCTCTTTTTCTAGTTCTTTTAAATGCAAGGTTAAGTTGTTTATTTGAGCTTTTTCTAGCTTCTTAAGGTATGTCTGTAATGCTATGAACTTCCCTCTCAGTAATGCTTTTGCTGCATCCCATAAATTTTGAGTTGTTTTATGCTCATTATCATTTGTTTCTAGGAATATTTTTTACTTCTTCTTTGGTCTCATTGTTAACCTATTTGTTATTTAATAACATGCTATTTCATTTCCACGTGTTTGAATTTTTTTTTTTCTGTTGCGGTTAATTTTTCATTTCATGCCATTGTGATCAGAGAAAATGCTTGATATGATTTCAATCGTCTTAAATTTTTTGAGACCCTTTTGTGCCCTAACATGTAGTCTATCCTAAAGAATGTACCATGAGCACTTGAAAAGAATGTATAGTCTGCTGCTTTAGGGTGAAAGGTTCTGAAGATATCTATTAAATTCAGTTGATTTAGTGCAGGGGTCCCCAAACTATGGCCCGTGGGCAGCATGCGGCCCCTGAGGCCATTTATCCGGCCTCCACGCACTTCCAGAAAGGGCACCTCTTTCATTGGTGGTCAGTGAGAGGAGCATAGTTCCCACTGAAATATTGGTCAGTTTGTTGATTTAAATTTACTTGTTCTTCATTTTAAATATTGTATTTGTTCCTGTTTTTTTTTTTGTTTGTTTTGTTTTTTACTTTAAAATAAGATATGTGCAGTGTGCATAGGGATTTGTTCATAGTTTTTTTTTTATAGTCCGGTCCTCCAATGGTCTGAGGGACAGTGAACTGTCCCCTGTGTAAAAAGTTTGGGGACCCATGATCTAGTGTGTCCTTTAAGTCTGCTGTTTCTTTGTTAATTTTCTTTCTTGAGGATATTTTTAGTGATGTTAGTGAGGTATTGAAATCCCCTACTATTAAGTATTGCTATTGATCTCGCCTTTATATCCATCAAAGTCTGCTTTATATATTTAGATGCTCCTGTATTAGGTACATAGATATTTATAATGGTTATATCTTCCTGTTGGATTGCTTCATTTATCATTATGTAGTGACCTTTTTTATCTATTAGTATAGCCTTTATTTTAAAGTCTATTTTGTCTGATATGAGTATTGCTACTCCAGCTTTTTTTCATTTCCATTTGCCTGAAATATTTTTTTCCAACCTTTACTTTTCAGTCTATGTGTAGCTTTTGTTTTAAGGTGTGTCTCTTATAGACAGTATATGTATGGGCCCTGTTTTTTTTCCACACAGCTACCCTATTTCTTTTGATTGGATCATTTAATCTGTTTACATTTATGATTATTACTGGTATGTAGTTGTTTATTGCCATTTTATTCTTTAAAGCTACATTTCTCTTTTACTATATTATTTTCCCCCTTTGTTCTGTTTACAACAGGCCCCTTAATATTTCTTGCAGCATTGGTTTGGTTGTAATAAATTCCTTGAGTTTTTTGTTTTGTTTTGTTTTTGTCTGGGAAGCTTTTTATTTCTTCTTCAATTTTAAATGATAGTCTTGCTGAATAAAGAAGTCTTGGTTGTAGGCTTTTATTCTGCTTTACTTTGAATATTTCTTGCCATTCTCTTCTGGCCTCAAATGCTTCTGTTGAGAAGTCAGATGTCATCTTTATGGGGGCTCCTTTGTAGGAAATTGACTGCTTTTCTCTAGCAGCTTTTAATATTTTCTCTTTATCTCTTAGCTTTGGTACTTTAATTATGATGTGTTTTGGTGTAGACTTTTTGGGGTTTCTCTTTAATGGAATTCTCTGTGCTTCTTGAACTTGTGTTACTTTTTCTTGCATCAATTTAAGGAAGTTTCAGCTATGATTTTTTTTAAACATGGTCTCCATCCCTTGTTCTTTCTCTTTTTTTCAGAAACCCCTATGAGGCAAATGTTGTTTCTATTTATGTTGTCACAGAGCTCTCTTAGAGTTTCCTCAGATTTTTTGAGTCTCTTTTTTTTCTGCTCTGCCTCCATGTTTTCATTTATCTTGTCTTCTAAATTGCTGAGTCAATCCTCTGCTTCATCAGCCTTCTTTTAATTGCTTCTAGAGTAGTCTTCATTTCTGATATTGTATTTGTCATTTCTGACTGGTTCTTTATTATTTCAATGTCCTTTTTGATGCTTGTTATCTCCTTAAGTATTAATTGTATCCATCCATTGCTATTCTAAGATCTTTGAGCAATGTAATTATCATTATTTTATACTCTGCATCTGGTAGTTTGGTTATTTCCATCTCAGTCATTTTCTGGGCGTTTTCCTTGTTGCTTCATTTGGATTGCATTTTTCTGTCTTCCCATTTTGTCTGTGTATACACTCCTCATTTGGGTGTGTTGTTTGTGAAGCTAGCTAAGACTAGGATTGGTATTGTTTGCCTCCAATTTTTAGTTGTGTTATTTCTAGGTCTTCTTTAGTTGGCATCAGCTGTTGTTTGTAATCCACTGTGGGCTACTTATCTGCTATTACTGTTGTTTTGCTGTTTGTGTTGGAGTTTTCTATGTCTTAGCTGGGTCAGTTGTTTGGAGCCCTTCATTAAACTTCCACTCTAACAAGGGTTGTTAGGTCTTGAACTGATGCTTGCCATATCTGTCTGCTGAACATGCCTGCCCTGGACCTCCATGGCTGGAGCCTGATGCAGATCAGTGGGGGTCACTGCCTATGACTGGGTCTTATCCACCTTTTGAGAGCTACAGGCAATTCAGATATTGTGGCTGCCTCTGCTGGGTCCAGGTGCCATTGTAAATATCAACTGCACTCTTAGGCTAGCTTTTATCTACTCTTAGCCTGGGGGAAGTTCCTTTAAAAGTTTCCTTTAAAAGTTTAAGTTCCCCTAAGATCCACTTTCTGTTGCCTCTTATTCCTGGCTATTTTTTGGGCTCAGTACTGTAATTCAGTGATTAGGTAAGGTCTTGGATGTGACCTGCTCCATAGCCTCAGGTGTCATTCTATCCAGACATTTTATTTTGTTTCTTTCTTCCTTTTCAGTATGGTGTAGTCACAGGGGTCCAGTGGGTGTGGCCCCTGTGTACCCATTGTGTGGTCTGTTTACCAAGCCATGGCCACTGTTGCTGCCTAGGGCGTTTGGGCTCTGGTGTTGCTGGCACCAGCCCATCTCAGTGACTGCTGCTGCCCTGGTTGGGCTCGCAAGTGCCAATGGATGCCTGTTTGGACTGCTTCTATGGCCTCCCCAGCCTCTACTGCCTCTGAGGGCTGGCCTGCACCACCAGCACTTTTGCTTATGGAGCTGCCTCAGCCTCCACTGCTGCGGAGGGCTGGTCTGTCACCAAGGGTCTGCACGTAGGCTCAGACCTCAGCAGCCGCCACAGGGGTCCTGTGTGTGCACCCTCTTGGACCATCCCAGAGGTCGCCTGGCTTCTGCTGCCTCTGAGGGCGTGCCCACACCACAGTCAGGTTTACATGCTGGCCTGAACTCCCACAGTGTCCACTGAAACGTCTACCCTCTCTGCTGGGCTCACTCAACGAGCAGGACTATGTGTGAGCCTGGACCTCTGCAGCAGCAGTAGCGATTCCTGGCTCCTTAGGTGGGCTTACAGGTGCTTACTCAAACCTCTCTGGCTTCTGCAGCCATGCCCTGCTGCCTCTAGCCTGCTTGCCCCAGGCGAGCACTCAGCCGTGCGGGGTGTGGTGTAGCTTAGACCTCTGCACTCCCTATTTGTGTCCCTAACATGTTACCTGGCTCTAAGCACCTTTATCTAGCTAGGGCAGATGAGCCCCTGGTGGACGGAGTACCTCTTCTCTTTGCTGGTGATGTTGTTCCCAGGAAAAATGTTCACTTTAAATTTGCAGAATGACTCAACCCAGAAGTTAGGGTGTCCATCCCTTAAAGTGTCTCCCCCGTGCCTCTGAGACCAATCTCTCCCCTGGCAACTCCAGTACTCCCAGCGCTCTCCGATCCTGGAGCTCCGGGATAGTGGCTGTGAGCGAGGCTTTTTGTTCAGTTCCTTTAATATGGAGCGTGGGTCTGAGTGTTCTGTCTCCTTCTCTCAAATAGTGTCTAGGCTCTTTTCTCAGCCAAATATAGTTCGTAAGCCCCTTTCAGGCTCCAGGACTCTAGGCTGGGATCCCGGTTTTGGGGCTGAGGACCCACAACTCTCTGGACAACCCTCCCCATTGCTAGAGTCCCTCCCAGCCACTGCTTGCTTCCAGGAGTGAGACAGCCCTTTCTGTGTCTTCACATTTCCTACCAGTCTCAGTGTGGGTTCTTCGGTGGTCCTTGGCTGTAGAATCCTCTTAGTTTAGTCCAAAGTTGGCCTTTCTTGATGAGCATTCTCAGATTTAAGTTGTAATCTACCTTGGTTCTGGGAAGTGGAAGTTGGAGTATCTGCCTACTCTGTGGCCATCTTGGAACATCCTCCAAAATAAATATATTTTACCATTATATGTAAACTTTGAATTAGACACATACCTTAAGTTAAATGTGAATGTGCATTTTTTTATTTGGGTAGAGTGACTAGAATAACTAGTTAATGCCATTAACTCACTTGTCCACATACCTTCATACTCAGCATATGTTGGCATATGGAATATAGATTTCATAAATATGGAGTATAACTTTATCTCTAAGATAAAATTATGTTGCACAAGTAAATATACAGGAGTGGAAAAATAGGTTTATAGCTGTGAGTACACAAAGCAAGTTTAATCTTTTATTATTTTTTATTAATTATATTATTTTATACATGAACAACTGTAAACCTATATTTTCCCACCTCTGTATACTTAATTCTAGAGATAGTCTTTAAAATTTTAAATTATAAAAACTTAGGCATCCAATTTAATGGATTACATATTAATATATGGAAATTTGTTTTCATAGATTATTACATTATTTTAGGTTAACAGAACTCAACAGCTATTGAGCTGAATTTTTTTTCACATTATCTAGATTTATTCTAGTGAAAAATTAAGGACTGATGTAAGAATCCAGTTTTTTTCAGCTGATAGAGCAGATTTATTTTTCATAATATAGGGTGTACCTGAATTAAAAAGCAAAACAAAATACAAATGTTAGAAGAAAAGATAACTTGAGAGTAAGTTAATGAAGCTTTGGAACTCTTGTATACTATGATGAAACAAATGATTATGGAACTACATGCTAGCTACTTACATCTTTTTAAAAAATATATTTTCTAATTTTGGATAAAAAAGACATAATTATAATCAAAGAGCTTAAAGTGTTTCAAAAACATTTTTTCAAAAGGATGAAATCAAAATCTCAAAATGGATTTGTGAAACTTGGAAAATTCATACTAATATTGTAAGGAAGTGCAAAAGTTACAAATAACGTAGAAGAAAAAAAGAACAAAATGAGATATTCACTTTAAAATATTTTGAGACTTATATTAATGAACATATTAATATTGTGTTGTTGATATAGGAATAAGAAAAAACAAAACTAATAAAAAAGCCAAATGATCTCAAAATAGATGCATTTGATTTATTTTATAGCTGGCCTTTGATGTGACTAAAAAAAGTTGTGTCATATTAATAATGATTTAAGACAATTGACAGTTCATAATGGGAAACATTCAGATTTGCTTTTTGCTATGTATCATTCAAAAATGTATGAGAAAAAATAAAAGTGAAAATGATATATGTTTAGAAGACAGAACAGAATTTAAGAATCTTAAGAATGTACTAAATATGACATGTGCCAATGATATAGAAAACATTTAATGTATTTAAATATATTTAAACCAAGACATCTATCATCTATCTATCTATCTATCTATCTATCTATCTATCTATCTATCTATCATCTATCTATATGTATCAGTATATATATACATATATATACAAAAAAATGAAAGAGAAAAGACAAATAACACTAAGAAAAAGTATTTGCAAGAAAAGAATTGTAACCAGAGTATATAAAGTTTATATGTGAATCAGAAAGCAAAATATAAAATAAAAATAGTGACTACAAATAGAAAAAAAAAGTCAAGAATAGGCACTTTTGATCAATAAGTGGACAGCACACATATGAGAAGTATAACTGACTAATGACTTTGATAAGTCTACAAATTAATATAATATGCTGTCTTGACATTTGGTATGATCCCGAGACTTAGCCTAACCACACTTTCCCCACCCCGCATTGCTCTCATGATTCCCTTGTCGAACAGCCCACATTACCAAATGGACTAAGTGCATATATATCTTGTTTATCCTTGAGTAGCAGGGTTTAGTTCCCTACCAGTCCTCAGAAATATACAAATAATCACACACGTCCTCCAGAAGAACCTAAGAAATATCATCCTCTTGATACTGTAAAATCTGCCCCTCACCACTCCTGGTTTCTCACTGTGTTGCCAAGTGTAACACCCACATATGTGGCCCAGCATGGAGTGCTGTGCCCAGTCCCAGAGCTCTGAATGTATTTGACTAATAAACTAATCTTGATCTCAACCTTCTAAAGTTCAATGTCCTGATTTTGACCATCCTATAGCCCTAGGATAGAATCCCTTTTTCATTGATAGGACAAATAAAATATGTTGGAAACAATGACATTTAAAACTACATTAAACATAGCCCTGGTTGGATAGCTTGGTTGGTTAGACCACTGTCCCAAAGCACAGAGGTTGCCAGTTCAATGTTCCTGTCTCTCTCTCACTCTCCCTCCCTTCCTCCCTCTCTTCTTCTCTTGCTAAAATCAATCAATAATTTTAAAAAAAAACTGCAATAAATATATAAACTAATCATTTTGGTAAACCCTGGAAAAGGGGAACAAGTTTCAGTAAAGTAGTGAGAAATGATAATCTTTTACTACAGGTATTGGTTTGCACCACTGGCTTTCCTGGTTCTGCAGTTTACAGAGACAGCAAATCTTGGGTCTTCTTGGTCTCCAGAGTTGAATGAGTCAATATCTATAATCTCTTTATATCATCTATTTATATCTTATCAGTTCTGTTTTTCTGGAGAACCCTGACTATACACAAGGCTTAAGAAACTGTGATGAAATAAAATGCATTCACTGCCTAGCACAATACAAATTTAAATATATATTTTAAAACATGAAGACAGATAAAACAAACTTATTTGTAGCATTTGTCAGGTACTGGTTTATAAACCATATATTGTGTTTTAGGTGTTGCCTTACTCTTCAAAATGGCAAATTTGCCTAGCAGTTAGATTAAAGAAATGTAATACTGACTGTGTTGGGAGACATATTTTTGTTGTTTTGTGGGCTTTTCTAATGAATAAGTGATTTTTAAAGTAATTTTAGGTTTACATGAAAGTTTAGCAGAAAGTACAGAGTTAGCATATACCCCCTTGGTCTCCCCCAGTTTCCCTTATTTATTTATTTATTTATTATTAAAGATTTTTTTTTATTCATTTTTAGAGAGGAGAGAGAGAGAGAGAGAGAGAAAGAGAGAGAGAAAGGAGAGAGAGACAGAGAGAGAGAAGGGGGGAGGAGCTGGAAGCATCAACTCCCATATGTGCCTTGACCAGGCAAGCCCAGGGTTTCGAACCGGTGACCTCAGCATTTCTAGGTCGACATTTTATCCACTGTGCCACCACAGGTCAGGCCCAGTTTCCCTTATAATTAACTATTTTATTAATATGATACATTTTTATAATTAATGAGCCAACATAGCTCATTAAAGTATTTTAAAGCCTATAGTTTACATTAGAGTTCACTGTATTATACGTTCTTTGTGTTTTGACAAATGTATAATGACATATGTCCACCATTATAACATCATACAAAGTAATTTCCCCTAAAAATCCTGTATGTTCCACCTATTCATACCACTCTCTCTCCCTTCAACACCTGTCAAAAACTAATCTTTTTACTGTATCCATGGTTCTTGCCTTTTCCAGAAGATCATATAGTTAGAAACATACCACATGTAAAATAGTATTTTTAGGCTGGTTTCTTTTATCTAACAATATGTATTTAAGATTTCTTCATATATTTTTGTGACCTGATAGCTCATTTTTTATCAATGAATAATATTTCATTGTATGACTATACTGCAGATATTTATCCATTTATATATTAAGAAGCATTTTGGTTGCTTCCAATTTTCAAAACGAAACATATAAATTTTTGCATGCAAGTTTTTGTATGAATATATGTTTTCAACTCCTTTAAGTAAATATTAGGAAACATAATTACATAATCATATAGTAACAGTATAACAAATTTTGTAAGATAAAGCTCTTCTATCTTTCATAGTAGCTGTACCATTTTAGATTTCTACCAGAAATAAATGGAAGTTCCTATTGCTACATATCATTGTCAGCATTTAGTATTTTGGATTTAAGCTATTGTAATAGGTACATATAGAGGCATTTTGTTGTTGTTCTAATTTGCAATTCCATAATGACATAAAAACCTGGTTTTTAAAAATTTTATACTTAAAAATTTGATTTTTAAAAATTTGGTGAGATTTTCACAACTTTAAATTTTTATTTTTTTGCTTCTTTTGTTGTTTTGCAGGAGAATTGGTCTAGTCTAGGATGTTGATTATAGAAGTCTGTCTATAATAGTTTAAGAGTATTCTTGCCACTTTTTTTTAAAATAATTTTATTTTTTTAATGGGGCGACATCAATAAATCAGTATACATATATTCAAAGATAACAAGTCGAAGTTATCTTGTCGTTCACTTATGTTGCATACCCATCACCCAAAGTCAGATTGTCCTCTGTCACCTTCTATCTAGTTTTGTTTGTGCCCCTCCCCCTCCCCTTTCCCTCTCCCTTTCCCCCCTCCCCCCTCCCCCGTAACCATCACACTCTTATCAATGTCTCTTAGTTTCACTTTTATGTCCCACCTACGTATGGAATAATGCAGTTCCTGGCTTTTTCTGATTTACTTATTTCGCTTCGTATCATGTTATCAAGATCCCACCATTTTGCTGTAAATGATCCGATGTCATAATTTCTTATGGCTGAGTAGTATTCCATAGTGTATATGTGCCACATCTTCTTTATCCAGTCATCTATTGATGGGCTTTTTGGTTGTTTCCATGTCCTGGCTACTGTGAACAATGCTGCAATAAACATGGGGCTACATGTGTCTTTACGTATCAATGTTTCTGAGTTTTTGGGGTATATACCCAGTAGAGGGATTGCTGGGTCATAAGGTAGTTCTATTTTCAGTTTTTTGAGGAACCACCATACTTTCTTCCATAATGGTTGTACTACTTTACATTCCCACCAACAGTGGATGAGGGTTCCTTTTTCTCCACAGCCTCTCCAACATTTGCTATTACCTGTCTTGCTAATAACAGCTAATCGAACAGGTGTGAGGTGGTATCTCATTGCAGTTTTGATTTGCATTTCTCTAATAACTAAAGAATATGAGCATCTTTTCATATATCTGTTGGCCATTTGTATTTCTTCCTGGGAGAAGTGTCTGTTCATATCCTCTTCCCATTTTTTTATTGGATTGTTTGTTTGTTTGTTGTTGAGTTTTATGAGTTCTTTGTATATTTTGGATATTAGGCCCTTATCTGCGCTGTTGTTTGAAAATATCATTTGCCATTTAGTTGGCTTTTTGTTTATTTTGTTATTAGTTTCTCTTGCTGAGCAAAAACTTCTTAGTCTGATGTAGTCCCATTCATTAATTTTTGCCTTCACTTCTCTTGCCAGTGGAGTCAAATTCATAAAATGCTCTTTAAAACCCAGGTCCATGAGCTGAGTACACTTGCCACTTTTTGAAGGTGAGCTTAGGTCCCTCAATATTTTTAAAATATCTGTTATCTTAGACAAAATGCAGTAAGATTAACCTTTGAATCATGTAGGTTAAGTTAAATTTATTTTAGACTGTCCAAAACCTGCTAATTTTTTTGTAAGACAAAATTGGAAATAATAAGCATCATTGCATTAAACTAATTAAATTTGTATTAAGTTATAGTAATATTTTAAGCATTCTTTAATTGGCAACCTAAGACCATAGTTTTCTGTCCTATTTGATGATCAGACCTCTCCAAAAGGAATGCATATCAAGTTGGTGAGCTTTTCACAACTTTAAATTTTTATTTTTGTGCCTTATATAATTTTTAGAGAGAAGAGTTAAAGCTGCACAAGAATTGATTTTTTTCCCATGTTAAAACTAAGAATATATTTTAGATAAAGTCTCTAAAAATAGCAATATGTTATTTTTATAATTGAATTAGAGGAAGACAGTATACTGGGAAAAAATTCTAAGGGTTGGGGGAGAAGCATCAAATTGTGAAGAAAAATTTGCCCACACAGAGGAATATCACTGGTTTTTAAAAGATATTGGAGTAAAGATACCCACTTAAGACAAAATAAGACATATTAAATATTTTCTATGTGAAAAAATGATATTTTTCTTCTTAAAATTGAATGTCATTATAAAGTAGGAAGCTAATGCAGTATTTGAAAACCATCTTCACCACCAGCAATTAAATTGGACTTCTAATGCTGTTGTCATTGTTGATTACTAAACTAATTCTGATGTGTGGCACATCCTAATCTCATAAAGTACTGAATTGACTGTGATATATTTTGTGGGTCATTTGTCAGTAATCCAGAGATGAAGATAATACACATTCATTAAAATATGTGTCATATATTTTAGATATGATTGATTCTGTATTTCTGTATTCTTATAATGCAGTTTTACTACTTCTTTGGCTTCTAATTTTTAATGATAAAGTGACAAGTTAAGGTATTTTTGTAAATAAAGTTGAAATTTAGGAATGTTTCATTATAATAGTCTTTATTTCTAGTATAAGAAATATTGCCTTAAATTTATTTACTTGTCTTGCATATTGCCTTTATATTTCTTTGATACATATATTATTTAGGATATTACTATGTAGATAATATCTAACAGGAGTAATATTTATATAATTTTTATTTGCCTGATCTCACTTTAATAATTTCTCTAAAGTATTATGATATGCAAAACTATGTGTAAATTTACAGGATTTGAAATCACAGAGAAAAACAATTGTGAGATATGTAGAGAAAAGTAATAGCAGAGAGAGAACGTTCTAAACCTCGATACATACGTTCTCATTTGTTTGTATGGGAAATCATTTTAGTTGCCTACCCCACAATCTGATCTCCCTTTTTACCTCATTCAGTGAAAATACAACATTTTTCAGTTTCATTTGCAGCAGGATGGAGACATGTTAATCATTTTTAGACAATGATTTAAATATAAATATAGATGTATGATTTCCTTCCTCTGTGGGAACACTCTAGCTGGCACATTGAACCTTAAGGACAAGAGTTATGTCTTAAAAATGGTAGCAGACAGAAGAAAGAGTCAGGAAAATGAAAGCAGAATGGACTTGCCATAACAAACCCAGACTGACAATTGTGTGTATCAGAGAAAGAAATTGTCTTCTTATTTAAAATTCAAGCTAATTGGATTATTTTCTGTAATGTGCTGTTGAACAACCTTACAGATACCTATTTTTTTAAAAATGCATTTGAATATTCCAAAGGTACAATTTGATATCTGATAATTTGGGATAGAATGATCTCTTCTGCCTAACATATCATTATGGGAATAAATGAATGAAGAGTAAATATTATATAATAAACAGAATAGAAAACTGTTCCATTTCTAAGGAAATCCTTTAGCAATTGCCATTTGCCAAATTTACTCTAAGCCAGACAGGTGGTATAAAGAAGTCAAATAATGCATGTAAGATTGATGCTGATGATGTTGAATCTGCTTGCTGACAAATAGAAACATGTCTTTGCAATTTAATTGTATTGTTTTCTATTAATAGTATAATGCCCCTTTAATTAAATAATCCAAGAAGAAATACTGTGAAATCAAAGAAAAAATAACATATAAAGGTGAATCTTCATGAAGATTCACGTACATAGAAACATCATAAAATATGCATAAAATAGAAATAAAATAATTTCTACATGTAATTGTAGTGGCATTTTAGAAAAAGAAAACAGTCAAGAAAATATACCTCATAAGTAGAGATGAGGCTTCTATTATATACTCTGATCTCTTCTTAAATATGTGAGATGTTTGGAGCTGTATGACTGGAGAAAATGGTGTTGTCCTTTATAAGACAATAACCTTTGATCTTTGACCTTTTTAAGAAAAACACCATCTTAAATGTGGTTGAGAGTTTAGCTCCAAATGAAAACTGAAAACGAAGGTATATGTCTTTCAGGTTAGAAATAGTATCAGGTTTGAATTGAGGCTAAAATACCACTTAAAATAAAACAGACTCGCTGGAAGCTGCACAGTTTTTTAGTGACAAGCACGGTAAATTAAAGAAAGCTATCAATGTATTTTGCATGCTTTGTTTCATGAGTACCGTACATTTTTAAGTGCCACCAGTGTTACACATCAAACATACCCCTTAGTTCTCATTAAGACTTGCAGGCATATGTGCATTCACTATCTCTCAGAAGTGTTTGAGGTAGTAAGTAACTTGACATTGGAACTTTAATATGGTTTCTTTTCAAGAAATATCTGACTCAAATGTGTTTCCTTGAGAGGTTGCAGAAGATGATGCTCAAATGTAGATATCAGAGCTTGGTGCAAAAACCAAGATGCAGCCACAGTAGATAATGAAGATGAACCCACCTGCGTCTGTATTCATGGACCTCCAGGTGAACCAGTGGCAAAGAAGGAATTGGTGCCAGTGAGTATTCAAGAAATCTGCTTACCTGCTGAGAAAAGCCTGGAGATACCATTATACTTCTCTACTTCCAACTGATATATCTACAGAAATGTGGCTCATAAAGGGCGAAGAGACTTAAACTGTTTTATGAGCAGTGGTTTGAATTTTAATAGCATCATTAGGCCATGGTATGTGACTTACTGTCACTCTCAAATGCACATTCTAAAAAAAATAAAAGCTAATAAAAGAGTTAGGAGATAACTTCATCCATAGAAGGTCAAATGTAACAGTATAGCAAATTGAGTGCTTAATTGTTCTCATTAAGCACACAGGTTATCTTAAATTTGTATTATTAATATGACCTTCAGAAAAATGTCCTGAACATCTTAACAGCAGCCCACTTCTTCTGTTGTTTCAGTCCTTTACCTTGTCATGTAAAGAAACCAGGAAGATAACATGTTTTATGTTTTATTTAGTTGGTCTATAGTACAAAATAATTGCAAGTGCTTTAAAACACATGCCAAAGTAATGTTAACCTAGCCAAGGATTTATGTAAAAAACACAAAATGCTTAGGAACTCTAGTATTGAGAAGCAAGGATGAATAAAAAATAATGGTTAAGAGCAATAAAATTAACATAAAAGATTGCTATTTATTGGAAGAAAAAATCATAAGAATATGAATGTAACAAAAGATTTTTTTTGGTATATGTAATAAGGGCATCAAGGAGATATAATAAAAAAATGTCTATTTGAATGATGGGTGCCAGATCTAAATTAAATCTCGGTAGAAAAATTGCTCTATTTTCAAATTGGTGCTGAAATGACAGAGCCCAGTACTGGCACTAGATTATTCTTATGTTTTATGGAGTCTGTTTCCTATTTTTATAGAACAGATGAGTTGTTAGTTGTTCTTGTGAATAGTGCCTGTGGGTTCTGATTAAGCTAGCTCATCTGACTTGAGTTAGCATCCATCTGGCTAACCTACAATGCTTGGGTTAATTGTTCAAAGAAATCTGGAAATATCACAGATGGTAATAGAAAGAAATAAAATTATTTTTTCTCATAACTTTCTTGTTAGTAGAATCTAGACATTGAATTACACCTTTCTTATAAGCTGTTTTATTGTCTTGTGGCACAAAAAAGTCATACATAAATAAGTACATACATGAGACTGAATGGGATCATACTAGAGGTTTAAAAAAAGTCTGAGCATATCCAGGTATATACACAATGAGAAGGTGTTAAGTATGAGTGTTAAATATATATATTCAAGGAAGGCATTAAAATATATTTTAAGGGATACAAATAAAAGTGTCCCAAATATATAAATGAGGTCTTAGGCCTGAGATATAAAACTAAAAGTTTGACTGCTACAAGTAATCAGTGAAATTAAAAATTCATGAACATTTTTTTAATAAATGATGGTAGTTTTATATAAAATATAAATATGTATGTTAGTATTTCTGGTTAGTTCTTACATTTTTTTTCAGAGCACCTTTACATATAAGAATAGGAGTTTAATGGAAAGTTAAATAGGTTTAGATGATCTAGTTAAAATAGCAGTATTTTACTCCTATAGTTAAAGTAAATAGAGTTTTTTTCCTTGTTCATTTTATGTGCAATAAAGTTGAAATCATAAAGTTTTATTAGAGGAATACTGGGAAATGAATTAGGAGGTAAGGGGGTTAGCCCCAGGGCATCAGTTAAATATTTTTGATAATGTACATTTAGTCAAGTTAAGTCTCTGATCTTGTTCCTACATTTGCAAAATAAAGCAGTAAAGAAATGGAGACCTACTGACTACATGTAATGTTCAAGACATATCATTCAATTCCATTATTAAATATAATTTTTAGTCAATATTATGAGTTGAGTCATGCTGTTTCATTCTAAATGAGGCAAAAGTTAGATTCAAAAAAGTTAAATAGTTTGTGTGTAAACTTCAGGTCTAACTTCAGTCTCACTTCAAATAATACTTTTTTATTCTGAATAACATGGATTCATGCTAATATTTTTTATGTCTGCAGAAGGATTATGTTAAAAATATTTCAAGATACCCAAATTTTAAAATATCTAACTAGGCTCAATTTTGATTGATGCCTATATATGATTTATTAGTGAGTCTGGGATCCTTTTAACTTACTTAATATAACATGTTAAATGCAAAAGATATTTTGTGTTAATGGGAACGTTTAGATTTGATAAATGCTACAATCAACATAGTTAGAAAATGACTGTCAAGACCAAGATGTGGGTAGGATAGGGAATAACTAGAACTCTGAAACACTGATGACATTGCTTAACCAAGTTTCATATGTATAATTTGCCACCCAGCATCTCTATGTACATCAAGGGATATTACCAAGAAAATTTAATGCAGTATTATCTATAATTTGTACAAAATTATATGCACAAAAATTTATTCAAGATAGAATGTAGATCTAAATGTAGAGATATAACAAAAGAACAATTCTAAAACACACAAAGATTATTTTCAGCATAAAATGAACCAAGTTTATACATCCATCAGAAATAAAATGGATTAATAAATTAGATTAAAGTCACAACATTGGATACTATAATTCATTAAATTTATTAACTACAGCTATATGGAACAGTAAGAATTAGTCTCCTATTTAATGTTGGACGCAAGAAATTATATCATATATAAAGAAATCTATACTAAATGATTCTACTTAAGTAAAATATAAGGCAGTTCTGAAATATAGTTTTAGGATAGTAGGTATCCATGGGGGCTAGGAAATAGATATTGATTGGAAGGTAAAAGAAGGAGGCTTGTTGGTTCCTCACAATATGCTAAATTTTTCTTGTTTAACGGTTAAATATGTGTTCACTTCATAATCCATTGAAATCAATATGTGTGAATCATTTATTTTTGTATACAAATCATAATTTAAAAATAAATCATTAAGTAAAAATAAGTCAAAAATAGAAATTGAATGAAACAATGACAGTTACTTAACAAACCTAGAATATAGGTTATCAAACTATTAATTAGCACCAAAATCCTACTTGAGTTACTTGATTCTTTTATACACCTGACTTATCTGGAGTAATTTTGGCAAATGCCAATTACTCATGGCTCCCTGCAGGCAATGGCTCATCGAGGTTTAATTAAGTGGAGAGCTTTTATTTACTTCATAAATCTAAGCTATTTTGATA
Source organism: Saccopteryx leptura (assembly GCF_036850995.1). NCBI lineage: Eukaryota > Metazoa > Chordata > Mammalia > Chiroptera > Emballonuridae > Saccopteryx > Saccopteryx leptura. The sequence continues at coordinate 61,502,848 of NC_089506.1, read as the reverse complement.
ATGAGTACCTGAAATTCAGGTCAAAAAACATATATCCTCTTATTAAGTATGCATTTTTCCTATAAGTCCTGTGGGGACCTTTTATTTATTTTATTGTACCTTGAAGAGAGTTTAGTTCAGATTTCTGTGATTGCAGGTCACGACATCATTGCTTTCATTTTAAAGGAAAAAAATGTTTTTCAATTTTACCTTCTTTATAGTTTTGTTTTAAATATTAAGCTCTCTGCCTTTTTATGGTTTTTGAATCACTAGTTTTATTTTTATTTTTTAACTGAATTTATTGTAATGACATTGGTTAATGAAATCATATAGGCTTCAAATGTACAATTCTGTAATACATTATCTGTATATTGCATTGTGACCCAAAGTCAAATTTTTTCCTGTCAATAATTAGTTTTCTATCTTCACTAATCTCTCTCCAGTTTCTTTTTTACAATCCCTTTATCAACAACTTCAGTATTTCCCCATTGCTTTTCTCTGTCATTCATCTACTCAATTAGCCTCTCCTAACTCCCAGTGACCTCTTCAATCTGCCAGAATTTGACCCCTGTTTACACATGCCACAGAAATGATTAGTGTGCTGGAAACAATGGACAATTTTAGCTATTGAAATATTTAACATTTCTGAAATCATTGGTATTGTGATTACATTTCACTTTCTGTGCCTCCTTTTAGCTCATTGATAGCAAATTCCCACAATTCTTCTACTGTTTTTCTAATTGTTTTTTCCTAGAACCACTGTAGGCATTTTTCTTCATCTCTTCCTCAAATATTGGTGATTCTTATGAAACTCTCTTTGAACCTTTATGATTTTCCAACTCTACATACACAATTTCTTCTAACATCATGAACAAATGTAATCATTGCTGTAGGCTTCCATTTTAGAGTTTTCAGATACGATTTGAATGCCAGTAGTTTACATGTGAAAGGGATCTTAGGAAAGAGTGGTAGGTGAGTGTGAGATAAGGATGGTAAGGAAGGCAAAAAAAAGTGCATTATCAGATAAGTTATTACTATGAACAACTGGACATAAATTCTTCAGGATAATTCTTAAAGCCATGGTAGAGTATATGACACAGAGGTGCAAAAGAGTAGGTATATTTATTCATTGCTTTATAAAGGACTACTCTTAAAGTTGTTAATTCCATAATACTTTTGGCCTATTTGCGGATATATTTACAGTGCAGAGAAAAATTTCAGGCAAAGACACATACATGCTGATAGCTAGAATTCGGACCAGCACATGTAAAAATGAAAAGGATAGAGAGGATGTGGATGGGTCAAACTCTGGGTCTGCTACAGTCCGTCTTTGCACCGCTTAAAGCCTGTCTTATACACTGCATAAAGTTTATTCTTCACTATCATTGATTTCGTAAGACAGTGAGTGTAACTTTTTTAAGAGATAACAGAAACTTTATTGAGTCGATCAGAATTCCCTGTTGATTGATGCAATTGATCTCAAGTCTGTAATTTGAATCCATCATCTATCACTTATTCTAAAATTCCTTACTCCCATCATCATATCTGCTAGTCTTATTCTCTTGTTCATTGGGTGTCCTAGATTTTTATCCTTGGGGGTTTTAAACCCTGATTATATTGTTTTGTCAGGCCATTATTGCTAAAATCGCACACTTATGGAATACACAAAATTTAAAAAGTAGTCTCACTGTTCACATTCTATGGCAAAAATATTTGCATCCTTATAATAATAAAGGCTATTTTTCATGTCTGGAAAGCAATGCCTTACTTTACCTATAAAACAAGTATTATCAGCAATAGCTTTAGTTTTAGTGGACTACATACTTTGTCCAGTAGTATGTGTTCTGTCCTAGTTCCAAAATCAGTATGTCTATAACTGCAGAATGTGTTGTTAACAGAGACAAGAAATATTAATCTCTCAAGTGAGTGTAAATGATGGTGAGAGGGTCTACCCTTAATTCTGTCTTTTGTTTCAAATGACCACCTAGATCAGCTGGATCATGAGAAAATTCTGCCCACAATTCAGTAGGTTTAGGTAGGACCCATGACTCTGAAATTTGAATAAACCAGGTGAAACCAGTACTGCTGGTCCACGAACTATCCTTTGAGTAGCAAAGCTATAACATACCCATAGTTCTTACTTCTTATTTCCTGCAATATGATACTGGCTATTAGTATGGCAAGTGATGTAAATAATTCCAGAATGCCATACTAAAAATTTGATTATGGGACCATCATAAAATTCTTCCCAATTTTCTATTCCCAGTCAGTTACCAAGACTATGGATCCATGCCTTTTATCTCTACTCCATTTTTTAGTTTTGGAGGTTCTCATTTCTTTTTTGGATTTTGCCACACACAGCCACTAAATTTGCCTCTTGACTCAGAATTCTAATGATACAATCTCTTAGGTTTCATTTCTTTAACCCTGCCAGTAAGTACCCTTTCAGGGCTTGCAGCAAATGACTAATCGTAAAGGAATGTCTGATGTCACAAGCCAAAAAGTCCTGGCAAACTTCCATAAAAGACCCTCCTTGGTCCAGCAGCCAATGGGCTAATGCCCCATGACCCTTCTCACTCCCTCTCCCCTAAACCCTTAAAACCCAGTCCCAGGCTGTGTTTTCCCTTGTGAGTCAGCCCGGCAAGGTTCCTTTCTTCCTTTCAATAAAGCCTGTTACATTGGTCTTTTCAGATTCCCATGGATTCCAACACAATCTATTTTCTACAGTACATAGCATATAGATAAATCTTTCTCAATTGTAATTCTCATCATATCACTGATTAATACACACTCAAAAGGACCCACTTGCCCTCTGGAAAATGTCCAAACTGTTCTTCATAGCCAATCAAACCTTGCTTAGCTACTTAACTCCTCCATCTCCTTGTATGTCACAAACTCTAAAACTCTGGTTTTCAGTCATAGTTTTTAACTATTGATTAACAGGAAGATGTGTATTTGTGAATGATAATACAGAATCTTTAAGAAAACATAGATGGTGTACATTTGCATTTTATGCAAATTTATATTGTTAAAATTAATAGGAATATTTAAAATTGACATTTAGCTAACATACATTCTGTGATATTTTTGAGTAAAATATAAATGTTATTTCTGTTTTATAGAAAAAGGGGAAACTAATATTTAATGAACTTAAACTATTTTTGTACTTTTGTGGTTTAGAAAATATGATTAAAGTAGTTAAATAATTTGTTAACATTTTATATCCAGTGAATGATAGAGATTATTAAAAAATCTGTCACACTCCACATTAATCACTTTCTTTTACAACTTTATGCTCCCTTCTGATGTTGGTAATATAGTTAAGAAAGTATTTTTACATTTATATAGTCATAATACTAGATTGTGTCTGAACCAATACAATAATCAGAGGTTTAAACTTCTAATCAGGTATTCTTCCTTTTTCTATTTTAAAATTTTTTTATTTATTTTAGAGAGAAGACAGAACAGTGGGGAGTGGGGAGGAACAGGAAGCATCAATTCCCATACCTACCTTGACCAGGCAAGCCCAGGGTTTTGAACCATTGACTTCAGTGTTTTAGGTTGGAACTTTATCCACTGCTCCACCACAGGTCAGGCAAATATTCTTTCTCTTGTACATTGCAGCCCTAATTTTTCCACCACCTAGTTTATTACACCTTTGTTCTATTTAGTATATATAGTGAATTCTAAATTTTCATAAAAATACTGTGGCCCCTCCTCTATCACAGGGGTTAGGTTCCAGGACCCCCCCCCCACCACCACGAAAGGCAAAAATCCGCGAAGCAGCAACTTTATATTTATATTTATTTCATTATTTATATATATTTTAAGGCTTTATAAACCCTTCCTACACTCTTATAAACCTTTCCCACATTGTTACTAACCTTTCCCACACTCTTATAAGCACTTCCTATGTTCTAAAACACTTTCTACACTCTTAAACCTACATAATTTTATCAACATGTAAAATTCTATATGGATATTCACCAGTGAATACTAATATGTTTTAATTAATATTTTTATATTGTTTTCAATATTTTAGGCTTGAAAAGACTTACTTTACTGCAAAAATAATTAAAATAATAAATATATAAAAACAATTTTATACTGCAAAATCCCGCAATATAGCAAAAAAATCTGCGATACAGAATTAGATATGTACAATTTTAAAATCCATGATACAGTGACACTACAAAAAGTGAACCACTATATGGCCAGGGATGACTGCATTGCATTAGCTTTATGTGATGTATGCCTTTGTAATCTTTTAAAACCTTTATAATTCTAGTTCTTACATTTATTTATTAATTCATTTTGAATGAATTTTGTATATTGTGTGTATAGGGGTGTCTAAAATTTTATTCTTTTTGCATGTGAGTTTCAATTTATTTAGCACTATCTTTTGAAAAGACTATTACTTGTCATTGAATTGTTTGGGTGCCTTGTTGAAAATCAGTTGATCCTAAATGTGAGGGTTGATACTGGGACTCTCAATTCTATTTCACAGGTCTAGTATTTTCCTGTTTGGTTATGGTACACTTGTAACACATTCTGAAATTAAGTAGTGTGAGTTCTGCAACTTTGTTGTGCTTTTTCAAAATTATTGTGGTTCTTCGAAGTCCCTTGAAGTCCCATATGAATTTATGGATCACTGTTGGGCAAATGAGTTTGTAAAATTTGTGTTTTTTGACTTCACTCACTTTTATTGTTAAAAATGGAGCTGGGCAGCACCAGGTATGTGATCTGTGAAATTGCAAATGACCTTCCTGCTTGGGAAGGGCTATTGTTATGCTAATGTTTTCCAGAATGAGAGAGAAGCCAGGATGGCAAGGAAAGAGAAAGCAGCCAGTTTGTGCAGAGAGAAGCTAGTTTTACAGAGAGTAAGAAACCGTGTTGGCAGATGGGGAACCAGATGTGAGGGGTTTTTGTGAGTTCTGTTGAGACTGGCAGGGCCTTTGATTCTAGGAAAACCAGAGAAGATTCTCCTAGTTGTGGAACTGGAGAATGTGTCAGTAGTTTTGTAAGCTCTTAGTGAAAGGGAAGTGTTTTTCCTGTTTGTTTGCTCATTGGCCGGTATGAGACTTAAGTAAAGGAATGGCCCACCATTTTTTGGCTCCACTGTTTCTTTACTGTCTGTCTGAATCTAATAGGAACCTGCATGTGAATGCCCACTATGGCAGTGGCTACTGGCCATACAATCACCTTGTCAATTTAAAGAGTATTGCATCTGAATAATATTAAATCTTTGATTCATGCCTTTTTCATTTATTTCGGCCATCTTCAAATTCTTGCAATCTTTTTTAGTTTTTGAAGTGTAAGTTTTTAACTTCTTTAGCTATATGGATCTACCGTGTTTTATTATTTTTGATGTTATTTAAAATTGAATTATGTTCTTAATTTTATTTTGGTTTGTTCATTGCAAGTGTATAAAAATACACTTTATTTTTGTATTGTGAAATATCCTGCAACCTTGCTGACCTTGTTTTCCAGTTATAATTAGTTCTTAGGGGATTCCTCAGAGTTTTCTGTATACAAAATCATGTAAGCTGCAATTAGAGACAGTGTTACTTCTTCTTCAATCTGAAATACTTTTATATATTTTCTTTCCTGATTTTCCTTGCTAGTATCTTCAATACAATGTTGAAGAAAATTGCACAAGCAGGCATCTTTAAGTTTTTCTTAATTTTAAGGGGAAAGCATTTGATCTTGACCGTTTTGTTGTTAGCTGTGGGATATATGTGTGTGTGTGTGTGTATGTGTGTGTGTGTGTATGTGTGTGTGTGTGTGTGTCTTACATCAAGTTGAGAATATCCCCTTTTATTCCTAACTTATTGAATGTTTTTGTCATGAAGAGCTGTTTTATTTGCTTTTCTTGCACCTATTGAGGTGAACATGCATTTATATTCCTCTATTCTATTAAAATGATAATTGTTATGATTTTCAGATGTTAAACTAATCTTGCCTTTTGAATAAATCTCATTTTTTATACTGTATATTATTTTTTATATATTTCTAGATTAAGTTTGCTAGTATTTTGTTGAAGTTAGTTGCATATATATTTTAAAAAGTATTGGTCTGCAGTTTTGTTTTTTGTTTTGTTTTGTTTTAACCTTATGATGTCTGTGTCTAGTTTTGATGTCATTTAGTATTTCTCGTTCTATTTTTTGGATAAATCAATGAAATTAATTCTTTAAATAGGTTCAGAATTTACTAGTGAAGTAATATATGACTTGGTTTTCCTTGTAAGTAGTTCCTTTTTTAACTTACTAACTCAATTTATTTTACTTTCTATAAGTCTGTTTAGATTTTATGTTTCTTCTGGAATCAATTTATATAGTTTCATTTGACCAGGTGGTGGCACAGTGGATAGGGTGTTGTCCTAGAACATAGAAGTCCCAGGTTCAAAACTCCAAGGTTGCTGGCTTGAGCGTAGGCTCATCAGCTTGTGCGCATGGTCACTGGTGTGATTGTGGGATCATACACATGATGCCATTGTCACTGGCTTGAGCCCAAGTTTGCTGGCCTCAGCAAGGCATCACTGGCTCAACTGGAGTGCCTCTCCTCCCTATCAAGGCACATATGAGGAAGCAATCAATGAAGAACTAAGGTGCCACAATGAAGAATTGATGCTTCTCACCTCTCTCTCTTTCTGTCTCTTTGTCCCTATCTGTCCTTTTCCATGTTACTTTCTCTGTCTCAATCATTAAAAAAAGAAAAAAAATTATATAGTTTCTGTTCTTCTGGGTTTTTGTTTATATTATCTGAGTTATCTATTTTTTATTCAAAGTGCTAATAGGATCTTCATAGTATTTATCAGAATCCTTTTTTTTATTAGAATCCTTTTTATTTCTGTAAGGTTTGTAGTAAATTTTCTCTCAATATATTTCGAATTTTAGTAATTTGAATCTTTTCTCTTGTTTATTTTAGTGGAGATTTGTCAATTTTGTTAATATTTTTAAAGAACCAACTTAATTTTGTTGATTTTCACTATCATTAATTTTTGCTGCCAAAACCACACTACTCAAATAAAGAAACTGCTTTATTTAGGCTGTTGCAATGGGATGAACGCTCCTGATCTGACCATCAATGTGTTTCAGCAGGGTGGTTTTGCTTTATACTTTATAGAAAGAAGTAAACAAGTTCTAACTGGGTAATTTACATTTGGGATTTTTCTGTAATCATGGAAAGTCTCAATCAGTTGAGTAGGAAATGTTTATCTGTTTTATTAGTTTCACAGGTGCAGATAGTTCAGCTAATCATTCTTAGGGAAGAAAGGGGGGTAATTGGGGGTTCTATGTCATGCCCTGTCAGCACGTTCAGGTAAAGGGATATGTCTGCTGCCATATCACAAGTAAATGAATGAATCATCCCTGAGGCTAATGGAAATCCTGAGAACAGTAGACAGCAATCCTATGTAAATTTTATAGAATAAGTTACTTCTTTATCATAAGCCATTAGCCGGACACAAAAGACTGGAAGTGTTTTTTAATCTTTACTGTTTTTCAGGACCACAGAATTCAGGTAAAGTGCAACATTGTCACCACTCTGATATTTATTATTACCTTCTTTCTACTTGCTTTAGTTTAGTTTGCTCAAAAGGAGTCGTAAACCTCCTGCGAAGGGTTAATATGGGTGTAAAAAATAGTTGAATCTTTTTGAGGCATGATAGTAAACATCAGTCAATTTGAAGTGCTGGAAATCAGTGTTCTTAAAAGAGGGATGCCTGAAATGAAAAAGATAAATATTCACATAATAGCTGTGTTAAATAAAGTACCAGGGGTTGAATATGGAGACTCCCCAGTCCAGCAGCTAACAGGAGATTGGTGTGGATGCAATATTTCTATTGCGCCACACTACTCATTATGTCATTTAAAAATAAGGTGGCAGTGATCTTGATGATGTTGTCCACAGTACTGAGGCTTTTTTTGTATAGAAGCATGCATCACCCAAGCATTCTACTAGACTGACTCAGAGGTTTAGACATTTACTTTCTCAGGGAGAAATCCAACCCATGCTTGGTCTGCTGTAGTGACAAAGACTATAAGTGAATATGTAAATTTGTTAGGATTTTGCAGACAGTACTTCTTCAGATCATGGGGGAAGTGGGGAGAAAAAATATGAGTCATTTTAGCACCTTGAAAACAATCTGGGTTTTCGGGTGTTAGTTTTGAGGATTAAACTGGAAATGTTAATTTGGAGGGTTGGAGTTGATATTGAAAGAAACTGTAAGAATTAAAAATTTGCATTACTAGTGTTTCCAATAAATTCCATGTTAACAGGTCAAACATTTGATGAACCTATACAATTAATTACATTATTATGAGGATAAGGCTACTCAATAAAATTTTCCAAATTGTGGAGAGTTCCAGAGGGATTAAAAAATAAATGTCTCACTTCTGTTTATAAAAGCATAGTCTACTAAATTGTTTTTGACTTATAGATAGTTTTAAAAAAGAAAAAGTGGTTCCATATATCCAGAAAATAAAATATTAAAACATCTAGAATATTGCAAACAAAACTCACCCTTTATCAATTGATTTAGTCTCATTTGCTTAATTCTTGTTCTTTTTATCTTGGTTTAGCAATTTTATGAGCACATCTTCTTCTCTACTGAGATTTTGGAAATATTGATTTAGTCTTTTGTGTGGTCTTAAAGTTATTTATGAAATGCCATCAGAGAGACATGCCCAAAAGTACCCGATTGACATACTTATATTTTAAGGGTGTTGGAGATAACCACGTTTTGCTACAGAAAAAGCAATTCTGCTATAGTTGATTTTCAAGTGTTTTTAGGAAAGCATCAGAGTATAACAAACAGCTATCTGTAGATGACAAATAACTAAAGTCACTGTGGTTGACTTCCTAATTACAAATTTCAAAATTGACAGATGTGATGAGAGTCAATGCAGGAATAATGTAACTGACAAGAAAATTCTGTTTTTTTCTGTAACATGCAAAACAAATTAAAGTCAATCAAAGAAGTTTTAGATAACATGCCTATTAACATAAAGAATATCTCTATTTTCTTTCTTTTTTTTTTTTTAATAAGTGAGAGGCAGGGAGTCTGAGACAGACTCCCACATGCGCCCTGACCAAGATCTTCCTGGCTAGCCTTCTACCAGGCAATGCTCTCTCCATCTGTGCTGCTGCTACGTTGCTTGGTAACTGAGCTATTTTAGCGCCTGAGGTAAGGCCATGGAGGCATCCTCAGCACCCAAGGCCAACTTAGCCTGAACCATATGAGCCACGGCTGTGAGAGAGAAAGAGAAAGAGATAAAGAGGGGATGTGAAGGATGGAGAAGCAGATGGTCACTTCTTCTGTGTTCCCTGACAGGGAATTGAACCTGGGACTTTAACATGCCAGGCTGATGCTCTACCACTGAGCCAAATAGCCACGGCCAAATATCTCTACTTTCAAAGAACAGTTGATATTATATCTAATTTGTAAAAATACATGAACATAAGTTTTTTTCTCTTAGTTAAACTGATGATAACTATATATTTTTTTCTTAATTAAATTCATTAGGGTGACAAAATCTCTTCACAGAAGAAAAATATAATGCATTATGACTATGACAATTATATACCAAGATTATACCAAGGTCATTAAGAATATATCAAGATTATCAAGTAAAATAATAAGTCTGAAGAGGCTCTAAATATCTTCATATTAAAACTTCATTAAAAGTGATATGAATTCCCAATTGAAGAGCAATACAATGAACTGATTTCAATTAAATAAGTAAAACTGTGACCGAATTAATATTTTAAATGCAACTGAAATTATGACTGTGACAGTAAGCTATTGTTTAATATCAGGTAAATAAGCAATAGTACTTTATAAATAGAAACATGTCATAAACACCCAGTATAGGGACAAATCTCTAGAAATCTCAGATGACTTTTGCAAAATTTATATTAATAACATTTTGTTCATACACATTTAACCCAGGTAAGGGTAATATCCTCTTCTGACTTGACAACACTTCCCCTACAACTCATCTGCAATAACCTAATTATTTCTAGCATTTCTCTTTTAACAAGATGAAAGAATAGATCCTCTGTGATATTCTCAGGAGCACCTGGGGAATCTGAAAGTGCAAAATCTATCTTTCAGGATTTGATTTGGAGAAAGCAAAATATTAAAAGTTGTCATGAGGTTTCAACATTTGATTAAATAGGATTATGTGTTAATGAGAAACAATACTTGGCTACCTATTTAAACAAGTAACAAAAGAATTTAGAAATAGACATAGGAGATAACATGATTTTAAAAGAACAGTAGCTCTTTCAAAAGTGAGACTTTGCTCTTTAAAAAGACATTGACAATAATTCTTATAAGACAAAGATTTTTATCTACTAGACCTATTAATTAGAAGGTAAAGAAAAATCTTTTATAGCCTCTCATTAAGAGCACAGTAATTATCTGAACAAAAAAATTGTTTTGGTTTTCAACAGAAGAAAAACCATATTTTATTTTTGCATCATTACAATATTTAAAACATAAAGATATTTTAAAACATTATAAATAAATTTTAGCTAGCTTTGACCATTACAAATAAGAATTTTTTGTGTGTGAACTTTCTACAACTTTTTATATCTATTCAGGTTTTGTTCTACAAATTTCTAGTTCTCATTCTGAAATTAACCAGTAATTTTACTTCAGTACAAAAGTATTTTTTATATTTCCTTAAGAAAACACATTCTGTACAACTTACATGAAAAACTTTTCTACCACTATTACTTCTAGAAAAGTCTTATTCACATATTTAATTATAACTTTTAACTATATTAGCTTCAAATTCATGTAGAAAACAAAGATGCAAATGATTTTAACTGATTGCCATACACTAGCACTTTGCACAGACTAGCAGGGCTTATGAACATGAATATCACAACTATTTAAAGCCATATAAATAGAGTACTTCCATAGAGTACAACTTGTCAGTTGGACAAAAATAGTCACATTTATTAACAGACTCAAACATGAATGTGGCATTAGTGTATTGTATAAGAATGAAAGGTAATAACATATAAACTTAATATGCTTGGTAATTAATATTTCAGTATTATATCTTATAAATTATCTTCATACTTAATAAATATCCATTTATAAATTTAATTTAGCCTAAGTATAAGGTTTTAAATTATCTAAAAATTTTTGAGCCTGACCAGGTGGTGGCGCAGTTCATAGGGCATTGGACTCGGATGCAGAGGACCCAGGTTTGAAACCCTGCTTGAGTGTAGGATCTTCTGGCTTGAGCATGGGCTCACCAGCTTGAGTGCGGGATCACTGTCTTGAACGTGGGATCATAAATATGACCCCATAGTTGCTGGCGTAAGTCCAAAGGTTGTTGGCTTGAAGCCCAATGTCAGTGGCTTGAGCCCAAGGTCACTGGTTTACCACGCAAGGGTTCACTCGCTCTGCTGTAGCCCCCCCACCCCACCCCCATCAAGGCACATATGAGAAAGCAATCAAAGAACAACTAATGCACCACAATGAAAAACTGATGCTTCTCATCTCCCTCCCTTCCTGTCTGTCTGTGCCTATCTGTTCCCTCTCTCTGACTCTCTGTCTCTGAAAAAAATTTTTTTTAAACTGTCTTCAAGCTGGCTTATTACAAAACTTAATTACTTTTGAAATAAAGTCTGTCACAATAATTCAATTTCAACACAAACTTAAGTCCTGGCTAGGTAGCTCAGTTGGTTAAATCATGCATTCATATGCCAAGGTTGCAAGTTCAACCCCCAGTCAGAGTACATACAAGAATCAACCAATGGATGTATAAATAAGTGAAACAACAAATCAATGTTTCTCTCTTTCTCCCTCGTCTCTATAATATCCATAAATAGGTTAAAACCAAAAATAATTAATAAAAATTTACATTTTACATAATCTTATACATTTAGTGGATGTGATGCAACTTTTTCAATCAGCAAATTGGTATAAATTGAGAAAGAACATGGATAGAATGAAAATCTATGCTTATATTATATTTAACACTGTTAACTCAAAAAACATAGCTATTGAACTAGTCTTGTTTGGCAAAGATTTGTTAAAATTGTGTGAAAATAAATTCTTAAACCTTTTTGGTTCTTTTCTATAAAAACAGATTGTATTTGTTGGCACATCGAAAGTGTTAGAAGCTGAATTTTCTGGAAATTTTAAAAATATTCACCTTATATAATCACTTATTTATCTTGTAATCTGCTGAACCTCTCTAGTGAATCCTTTTTATATCAGTTGCTTACCTTAAAACCAAAATATCCATTTGGCTTTTTTGTTAAGTGTTATTGCTTTATTGATTTTTTTATTTGATGAGGCATTGTCATCATACATTTCTTTACTTTTATAACCATATTTTTCCTTTAGTTCTTTGATCAAATTTTTAATGACTGCTTTGATGGCTTTCTGTCTCTTTTCTAGAGAAAGGATAGAGAGAGAGAAGGTGGGGGGTGGAGTGAGAAGCATGAACTCATAATAGTTGCTTCTTCTCTATATGCTTTTGACCAGGCAAGACTAGGGTTTCAAATTGGTGACTTTCAGGTCAACACTTTTATCCACTGTGCAACCATAGGTCAGCCATGATGGCTTTGTCTCTTAAATCTAACATCTGACTTATTATAATCCAGAAAGAGTCCCTTCACACTGTATTGGCAGAATCAAGAATTGCAATGGAGAAAGATTGGCTATTTTACTAATAATGGTGCTACCCAGGAAATGAAAACTAATGCTCAAAAGTTCAAACTCTGCAATGGCATGTAGGTTACAGGTTATATAGGGCAAAATCACAAGACACCTTGGGTTAGAGCTTTGGGATTGTATTGGGAGCTGATGGATTGGAGATTAAGTAAAAGTAATAAATTATTTCTTCAGGTTTTGAGAAAAGTTCTCAGGTTTGCTCTGGCATCCTCTTGTTTAATGAAAAAGTAGTCATGGGCTCATTCCACCGTAGAGCTCCAGAGCTGAAATATTATAAATTAGGTCAAGGTATTGTCTTTGGTTTAACAGAAACTTGCATCTTGTGGCCTTTAGTTCTGGCTGCCTCATAGTGGTAATGACTAACAAGAAAAATGGCTAAGGCTTACAGGCCATGCTGTGCAGAAATAAACAGTGTTGGGGCTACATATGAAATCAAAATCATACGTTAAATCAGGATTCTCTGTTTCTCACATGCAGTTTCGCAAACATGATTTCTTTGTATGATAACGTATCTAACTATGTATTTAGGATCCTGATTCCCACCTGTACTCCAGTTCTTGGTTGTCTTTATTTGGTTAATTCCATTTTGGGACAACTTAACCTAAATGTTTCTTAAGGTTTAATTTTTTTTTTCTTAAACTCAGAATATAGGGATTATTAGTTAAACTAAAATTATTGGATTAATCGTAGCATTTTTATTAAGTTAGTTAACATTTGCAAATTTAAGAGTAGTAACATTTGCAAATTTAAGAGTAGTAACATTTGCAAATTTAAGAGAGCATAATTCCACACCGTGGGGCACCTCCTATCTTCAAAAGACAATTGTTATGTATTTTTAGGTGGTTTGATGTTGATTAACATAAAGTGAGAGAAGCTGCTTTCTCTAGAGTAGATGCCCATGAAATTCCAAGAAATCACCTCTGTGACAGATTCACAGTGGTCTGTTGTAATTTATATGAACTCATGTCTAGTTTTATCTTTTTAATTTTTTATCCACTATGCAGTAATGATACCAGGTCCAAGAATATTCAGGGCAAAATCTAGGCCTTGGTGAAAATAGTAGTCTATGTATTTTATTTATATTTGACTAGACATTTAGAAGCCTTGAAATTTTGTCTTTGCCTGTCCTTGTCTCATAAGCCCTAACTTTGAAGATAAACAATAACATGGATGATAAATCAAGATAATTTTAAAACCTCCTGTGAGACATATCCATTGCCTAATCACCATTCTCATGTTCTTTTATTTTTTTCTGTGCATAAAATACTACTTATGAAACCGTCTACTTCAATTCTTAATGATATAGTTTTGTAATGGAGGATAGCTCTTTATTGTTTGGTGAGAAAAATTTCATATACTTTTCATAACTTCATATTAATGCCTTACCATTTATCTTCTCTTTTCCGAGTATATTTTAGTTCATCAGTACATAGTATGTCATATACGTGTGTGTGTGTGTGTATGATATATTATAGTGACATAGTGCTCAAACATTTGGTGCCTAATCATCAAATTCACTTTCATTTGTTTCCAAAGCCATGGGTAATATTGTTACTAACAACTTTTTGAATAACAGAATTTTAAAAACAACATCAAAATTCCATCAGCAAGAGAACATATAAATGTATCATTTAATATCAACACATGAACTAGTATTTAATCATGAAAAAGTTTCAACCACAGCTAAGATCTGAACTGGTTAGTATTACAAATCTGAAATCTTGACTATAATGGGATTGTAAAGACAAGTTTCAGAAAAATACACATAGTATGATTATATTTATATAAAAATGTTTATATTTTTGTTTTTAAAAAAGAAAGGATGTACAAATAACTAGAAATTTGGGATTAGAGGTATCTCTTTGGGGAAATGGATAATCTGAAATGAAAAATGTGCACACAGGGATTAAAAGGCTAGGTAGGAATGGTCTTATTTCTTTTTTTTTTCTTTTCTTTTTTTTTTTTTTTTATGAAGCTGGAAACGGGGAGAGACAGTCAGACAGACTCCCGCATGCGCCCGACCGGGATCCACCCGGCACACCCACCAGGGGCGACGCTCTGCCCACCAGGGGGCGATGCTCTGCCTCTCCGGGGCATCGCTCTGCCATGACCAGAGCCACTCTAGCGCCTGGGGCAGAGGCCAAGGAGCCATCCCCAGCGACTGGGCCATCTTTGCTCCAATGGAGCCTTGGCTGTGGGAGGGGAAGAGAGAGACAAAGAGAAAGGAGAGGGGGGGGTGGAGAAGCAAATGGGCGCTTCTCCTATGTGCCCTGGCCGGGAATCGAACCCGGGTCCCCTGCACTCCAGGCCGATGCTCTACCGTTGAGCCAACCAGCCAGGGCCTTATTTCTTAACCTAATTTGAGAATAGGCATATTCATTTTCATCTTAGTTGTAGACCACACATAATAAATATTACATGTATTATTTTCTATATTTGGTCTATTTCATAATAATGTTAGAAGAGTATGATATATGATACCTTTGAGTAGAAATGTAATTGATAATATTAGAAGCTGATAGAAATTTGGTGAAATGTAAGTATTTATGTACTTTTAGTATAAAAGTAAATTCATTTTGGAGCATAATTTGGAATTTTAGTAAAAGTAAAAATATTCAATCACTTCTCTGAGTCTTCTTCCTTGTGTTTATGAAACTATTCATATATACTGCTCACAAAAATTAGGGGATATTTTATAGCTTTATATTAATTTAAAAATATTTCCTAATTTTTGTGAGCAGTTATAGGTTACTTCAAACACTTTTGTGTTATTTACTAAACAAGTTGTCAGAAAAACAGATATTTTTAATATATTGAAAGTCATACTTAGACTTTGATAAATGATCTGAATTTTTCTCTGACTGGGGTAAATTAGGGTAAGACTCACTTTTTTTTTTTTTCTGAAGTAAGAAGCCAGGGACGGCAGGGGGAGGCAGACAGGCAGACTCAAGCATGCAACCGACCGGATCCACCCAGCATGCCCACCAGGGGGCAATGCTCAGCCCCTCAGGGGGATTGCTCCACTGCAATCAGAGCCATTCCAGTGCCTGAGGTGGAGGCCATGGAGCCATCTTTAGCTCCCAGGCCAGCTTTGTTCCAATGGAGCCTTAGCTGTGAAAGGGGAAGAGAGAGATTAAGAGAAAGGAGAAGGGGAAGGGTGGAGAAGCAGATGGACGCTTCTCCTGTGTGCCCTGGCTGGGAATCAAACCCAGGACTTTCACATGCTGGTTCAATGCTCTACCGCTGATCTAATAGGCCAGAGTCACTTTTGATCAAAATTTCTACATGTCTTTTTTCTTCTTCTTTCCTTTGAACAGTTTCTCTGTTTCCTGCTTTAGGTTTATACCTTATGTGAGATCTTGTTCTTTATGGGACACTGATAATTCTTCAGTGAATGGTACATTTTATTAGAGTAAGTTATAATATTATTAAGGGCCCTAGTGGCTTCCCAATATTCATTTAGAAAAACTTCACCTTTATACATATATCAGCTATAGTAGAGGTATTGTATTTTCATCTTAGAAATTTTGTTTGGAAATTTTAGAAGCATGTCAATGTTCCATAGATGTCTCACCTTTGTATTTGCAGTTATCAGTTATTAAAGATTTTATGAAATTATTTATTATATGTCACAGTCAATTTGTATTATAAACAGACATATATGAAATCACATTAAATTACAAATTTCAAAGATATTTGCTAGGCCAATGAACAACCGTTTGCCAAGACATTGAAAAGCTAGCTATTCCAATGTTTGGATTTCTGCTTCTAGAAGTTAACATCATCTCATGCTATGAAAAAAGTGAAGTAGACATTTCAACCAGTATGGTTTATATTTTAGCACAGGGGTAGTCAACCTTTTTATACCTACTGCCCACTTTTGTATCTCTGTTAGTAGTAAAATTTTCTAACTGCCCACCAGTTCCACAGTAATGGTGATTTATGAAGTAAGAAAGTAACTTTACTTTATAAAATTTATAAAGCAGAGTTATAGCAAGTTAAAGCATAGAATAATAAGTAATTTATGTCAGATTTTCGCTGTTTGGCAGAATAGATCTTTATAAAAAAACTTACTATAGTTAAATCTATCTTTTTATTTATACTTTGGTTGCTCTGCTACCTCCCACCATGAAAGCTGGAACGCCCACTAGTAGGCGATAGCAACCAGGTTGACTACCACTGTTTTAGCACATTGCTGAAATGTAACTACCGAGTAAAATGTAAAATGACAAGCAAAGTAATTAGGTTTTAGAAAGAAATGTAATATATGAAATAATTCAGTTGTTTTTCATAGAATGAGGTAGAGTAAAACAAAACAAAAACACTGAATTACTATGGAAAAATCAGTGTTTAACAAAACATTTGGAAAGTAAAAATATAGAGAAGACTATAGGCAGTTATCCAGATAATTAACAAAAAGCAAATTGTTTCTCTTAACGACCAAGAATTTATAAAGAATCTACCTACATTGATTAAGCTCCCTAGATAAATTCTCAACTGTCCATTTCACTTTGCTTGTGTAGACGGAACCTACAAATAGGTCATGCCATCTGGGTGAGGGGAATTGAGTTTGACAGAGGACAGGCAATGGGATCATTATATAGTAAATTACCTCTTCAAGTATAATTATCTATTCATGACATAAATCCAATACAATGCTACCAGTTCTTGATTTTATTCTATAGGCCTCTTCACTTTTTGATTGTCTTGTTGACAACATTTTACTTGCTTGTACCAAAATCTCCTTATGTTTAAACCTAGTAGATATTTTTATTGAAAACAAAAGTATTTTCTCTAGTAAGTAACTATTATCTGAATAACCACACTATTTTTTATGCAGTATCAACCTTTATACCACGAAACTTCTTGGAAAAGTAGAGTATATTGTAGTGTGTGTATATATATACACACACACACACACACACATAACTGAGAATTAATATTAATATTTAAATTACTTTAAAATTTATTCTTAGTAGCCACTTGAACAACCCCTTAAAAAAAAAGTCTACATTTTCAACTCCTTTCAAATTAAAGTTAGCTCCATTTCTCTAGCCCAAAGATAAACACACAAAAATGAAGCAAGTCAATTATTGTACTTGTAAAAAAGCCATGTTTCAATGTAACTATATAGACTGAAGTATAATTTTTTAGTAGTTATTTATTAACTGCAACAATTATTCCTACTTAAAAAAATCTTCCTGAGTTCTAACCATCAGAAACAGTATATATATTGTGTGTGACAGATGCAGAAAGACAGAGAGAGGACAGATAGGAACAGACAGACTGGAAGAGAGAAAGAGAGATGAGAACTACCAATTCTTTGTTGAGGCACCTTAGTTTCTTATTGATTGCTTTCTCATATGTGCCTTGACTAGGAGACTAAAGCAGACTGAGTGACCCCTTGCTCAAGCCAGCTATCTTGGGTTCAAGCTGGTGAGACTTGCTTAAACCAGATGAGCCCACACTCAAGCTGGTGACCTTGAGGTTTTGAACCTGGGTCCTCTGAGTCCCAGTCCATCACTCTATATACTGTGCCACTGCCTGATCAGGCTATAATTTTGATTATAGATACACAAATAGGACTAGTTGAAAAGGTACTTTTTATGTACCTCTTAATTTCAGTTTTGGAGGAAAATTCATATTTTCAATGATTTATCAAGGTTACTAAAACTACACAACTGTTTTAACATTGGTACAAATACACATGAAGGCAAGTGGAATAATAGAACTACTTCAACTTATATGTAATTGCAAGTTCATGAGCTGCTCCCTGTGTTTGCTTCATAAAAATAATTTTATCTCAAAACACTATGAGTAAGAGCCACTAGAAATCTTGTTATACTGTACTGATACTGTTGAAGTTTTGAAAAATTTAGAAATTTTCAAAGAACTTAAAATATCATGATAGCAGATGGTATCAGTGTTTCTTCCATGTGTGATTGCTTTTGATGTCTTTATAATGTTATGTACTTAGACCTCAGGTGTGCTTTTACTCTCAACAGTCAATAATGGTATCTCTTGATCAGAGAACTTCCCTAGTTTTCCAGAGATCATTGTGTAAATGTCTACTGAGAATCTTAAGAGACAGGAGATTCATGTTCCTCAGTAGATGTCCCTTAAACAATGACTGGTAAGATGTGGGATGTAAATATTCTAGCTTCCTACTCCTGATTAGTGTAAATTATATAGTATCTACATAGTCTCAAAAACTCCAATGTAGGGTTTAATCCAGTTTATCACCTGTAAAACCGCACCTACTACGGGAGCTTTGTTTCTGTTACTTAGCTTTTAAGTCTCACTTTCCTTCTCTCATAGTACCTTAGACTTCTCATAGAACATTATCTATGCATTGTCACATGAATCCTGGTTTCAGCATTTGTTTCTGGCCATACTACAAAAGGTCCATGTTGTCCACAGTAAATCAAGTATTCTATACCCTTGCTGTGTTGTAGAATTAAACCATGTTGCTACAACTGCTTATAGATATTCTGAATGGGATTCATATTAAAGAGGATATTTTAACTTGTGAAAAATCCCTAGCATTAGATAAATATGAGAAAATAATAATTAAAAAGATGGAATTTGTTGACTTTTGACAAATTCAATTGGTGACCTGAATAAGGCAAACTAGGAATTCAAGTCAAGTGGGCTGATTACCAACACAGCACATAATGAGCATGTCAGAATGCTTCCATGAAAGTATTAAAAAGAACTTTATCTTTAGCAACAGGATACCTTTAGCACAAATCTAGAAATCTAGAGAGAAGACTGACTTGGAAGTTTTATCAAATCATTTGTGCCGAGTTCAGGCCTCTTAGACCATACAAGAGGTTAGGAGATGCTTCTGTGTGCCTGGACTCTTTGTCAGTGAGCAGGCTAGAATTCTGGCAGAGTGGAAGTCAGGTGGCAGTATTTAACCTCTGGAGGCAAAACAGACATAATTACCATAACAGACTCTGCAATCAGATGGAAATCAAGGGCTATGACCCATAAATATCTATACCAAAAGCCCATTGATCATACTATTCTTTGGGAAAATATGAATTGACAGCCAAAACTATCAATTGATACATTTGATTTTAAAATGTGGATGATCAAGAAAGTTCATAGCATCTATTCCAATAGAAAATCACAATCTTTCACACATTGCCATGTCTGAGCTATTTCTCATACCAGAGACAATCGATTGAAGAGCTTAATATTCCTTAAAGGATCATGACATGGTGCAAAGTGTTTGCAGCAGTAATCTCTCTAATTCTCCAAAGGATATGTGGTCATTTATCTGAATAATTGTACACTGGGGAGAAAGGAACACCCAGATTTTACAAGTGATTTTTACCGCTGTGAATAGGTGAACATTGATTCCAGGGACCACCATTTGCATGGAGATATATGAAAGCCAGATAGTAAATAGAGGGATGGCAAAGTATATCTGTCAGAGGTTACAATACAACCAGGGTAGCCATTTCCCAGTTCCTGATTGTGTGTTTAAAATTAATAAATGTTGCACCAGGAAAAAACCTCAATTATGTCCTTGCACACTGGAGTAAAGCCTCATTTAAGTCACTCCTCTGCCCAGGATTGTAAATCAGTAGTAGTACTATGTATGGAGTAAAAAATTAGAGATTTCTGTCCCTTTTGAATTTGTAAAAGATGAAGAGGTGGTTAACCCTGCTATGTCCCATTTATTTCACACTTTAGTCTCTGGAAAAAAATGTTTGTGGTAGATAATGGCTCATCACTACTAACAAACAAATGTTTAAGCACTCTGTGATTGGTGTGGTCTCTTTACCTGAGGAGAACAATAATACGTCTGCCTCAGCACACTATATGTTCTATGGATCTAGCATACGTGTTCTTTTCAAAATGCATTAGGACAAAAAAATATTCAATCAGAATGGACAATATTACAAAGGTATGGTCTTCCTCCATGCCTATCCTAACTCTTCTGCCCCCTGTTACAGTATGTTCAGTGGTGAGGAGCATGATGAAGTGTAGTCTCCAAGTCAAAGTAGGAGGTTTTGTACTTTTCAATTCTTACTACTACCACTTTGTGTTTGGCAGGCCACTTTGGATTTTTGACCTATTTGGGAGCAGTGCTCAGAAAATGTATTAGGTAATTTTTAGGGCTATCTGTTGTGAGTACAATCACACTCTCCCTTTTGCCATGAGAGCTAATATATTCACTGGTGCTTCCATTGGTTATAAATAACATGCCATTTGAAAACTATAAAGGTCCTAATAGGGAGTTGTAGTAGCTAAGATTGAAGATCAATGCCCTGCTGTCTGCTACAAGTAACTATACAACATTTGTAAAGTTTGAGTGGACATGGTAGTTTTCTTCCTGGTAATAGTCGGGTCAAACTGGAATAGCAACCATCTGGACCAGATGGAAAATGAATTTATGTATGTAAGTAGTCAAGGTTTTGAGTCAACTGTCGGAAGCCGATCAACAGCTGCTGGTTGACAAAGTCACAGCAGTGAAGATCAATAACTGCTGGTTGACAAAGTCACAGCAGAGAAAAGGCGCAACAATACTTCTCCCTTTAACTTTTTGAATTAATTTGGCCTTTTATCCCCCCTTTTCTGGGTGTGTGTGCTATCATTTATGGCACAGGGATAATAGCACCATGTTTTCTCTGCAGATTTGTAGTGATTTCTTTGGAAATGAGAGAGAGTGTGAGTTCCACAGAAAAGCCTGTAAGCCCCTTTGCCTGGGCTCATAGACATAAGAGGCTGGCTATGATATCCCTCGAAAAGGGTTAAGTTTGTAGGAGAATTCCTTCCTATTAATCATGTTAGAGAAAATAGATTGTGACTTATGAAAAGGTAAGAAACAGTAACTATACACAGAAGCACCTTTCAGCCTTCCCTTAAGTCATTACTTTACCTCCCTAGCCTTTTCATGTGGTAGAGTAGAGAAACTTTCCTTTCTTCTTACATACCTGACCTGCAGGTGGTGGAACACTCTGAGAAAAATAAAGTTAGAACTTAACTAGTATATGAATATAGTAGATAAATAAAATTTGACTAGACAATAGGACATTAGGTAAGGTAGAGTTATTAATCAATACTGACCTTTTAGAAGTTTGCACCAATATTGTTGTTGCTACTCAAGTTATTGTATATCTATACTTAGAATGACTTACCACCTGATTTATAGCTTATAGAAATGAATTAAATGTTGCCTAGAAATATGTAACCATAGTGAAACAAAAATAATTATTAATCAATGTATTCTGATACCATGTGATTGTAACTTAGTGTGTGTGTATAAAAATAAAGCTAGACTAGCCATTGGCAGAGATGCCTGGCAGTGAATGCTAAAAAAGAATTCGGCTCTCTCCCTCGATTTGCGCCAACGCCGTCTCTTCCTGTGGGACCCCTGGATTCCCCCCGGGGCTGGACCCCAGCAGTCACCTACATTTGTTAGACTAATAATGTTCCCTCAGTGTCCTAACGGACTTTTTTTAGGACCCACTGATGGAGGTCAAATCAGTGGGTCCTGGTTTGTGGATAGTTTGGCTTAATATGTTTTTGTGAGCTGTAAATGCTAGCTCAAGATGGCTTTGTGAGCTGAACATGCTCCTGATAGTGGCAATGCAAAGTGTGAAGGTCCCTGAAAGATAGGGGTAAATAAAAGTCTTCCCAATAGTGGACATTTGGAGATACAATTGGCCATCCACTGTTGGTAAAGAGAGAAATGAGCTGAGGTAGGCTATCTGGGAACATCAAGGCAGTGGCTAATGACTTAACTTGTTTGTTAGAGATCTGGAAGGGGCAGTCCTGGAAGAATGGGACAAAGTCTGGGGAAAAGGCATGTGGATGGACCAATCACAGTGAAACGATAGAAAGACCAAGGCTGGATGTCAGGATAAGGCATACCATAGGTCATCTACTGCAAAGGAGTCACTAATACCAGGAGACAGAAATATTCATCACATAGATTTCAAGCAACTTCTAGTCTCAGTGATTGAGCAATAGGCCCACACATTGAATACAAGCTTTACAACATAATTTTCCTCTCACCGAAACTAATCTGGTCAGAGCTATTACTGAAAATCCAAATTATGAGCTGTAGACTTCAACCCAGTATGTCACTATGAACCTCAAAAGTATCTACTAGAAATTGCCAAGTTGATTATATTAGAACTCTGCAAACATTGAAAGGTTAGTTGTTCTGAACAGGGCCAACATGTAATTTTTGTAAGAATTTGCCTTTTTCACTACAGTGCCTTGCAATAGAACTGATATCAAGGACTAAGAGAGTATCTGATTTACTGACACAGGATCCCACATAACATTGCCAATGTATTGTAGAAGAAATCTGCTTTTTAACAGAGTGACAGTGAGCATGATCATGAGAAAGACTGGTCACATTTTATAGTGAATTACTTAGACATGCCATTTTAATGGAACATTGGAAAAACCTCTTAAAAGTACACCTTAACTATCAACTTGGAGATGGAACACAATTAGATTAGGATACTGTTTTTTAAGGTGCACTGCATGCCAGGATTCAATTGCCATCATGTGATTCTATGTCTGGGAGAGAAGAAATATTATAATAAAATTGTCTGGAAATCCAAGAGTTGAGATAAGAGTGTCTTCTTTCATCTTCAAGCCATGGAGAATGTGTGCTTCTTGTCCTTGCAACTTTGATTTCAGTATGTCTAGATATCCTATGAAACATCAGGTGAAAATTTAGGATTTCCATTGAAAATAAATGTATTAGCTCTGGGCAGTTGGCTCAGTTGATAGAGTGTCGGCCCCGTGTGCTGATGTCCTGGGTTTGATCCCCAGTCAGGGTAACTATCTGCTTCTTTTACCTTCTCACTCCCCCTTCTCTTTCTCTCTTCCCTTCTTGCATACAGTGGCTCAGTTGTTTCAAGGGTGAGCCTCGGTACTGAGGATAGCTTGGTTGGTCCAAGCGTTGGCCTCAGACATTGTGGATAGCTTGGTTGATATAAGCATTGGCCCCAGATGGGGGTTGCCAGATAACTTGGGTGGAAGAAATAAATCTGGAAAACCAGGGTATCCATTATTCCATATGGATATATTCATTCTGCCAGTTATAATTGAATTATGAACAGGCATTTCACAGACAAGCGAATGGTAAGCAAGGGATTCAAGGATGGGAGCAGTGAAGATTGCTCAGAAGACTATCTTGGGCTTCAAGCCAGAAATCTTTGGGCTCAAGGCAGTGACTATAGGGTCATGTCTATGATCCCATGCTCAAGCCTGTAACCCTGTGCTCAAGTTGGTGAGCACATGCTCAAGACAGCGACCTCGAGGTTTCAAACTTGGATCCTCAGCATCCCAAAGATAGCCGACAATCTATCCCACTGTGCCACTGCCTGGTCAGGCAGATATATAATCTCTTGAAGGCTTCTTTCCTTCAAGGTGATTTTAAGATTCATCTATATAGATTGGTGTAACAATAATCATAGTTATTTACTCTGGAGTCATGTAAATGTTTTACCCAGAGGTAATAACTTATATAACTGTAGCAGGATATCAAAACCATGTCATGATATATTTAATTTCCATCATTTCTTTACATGAATTTGTATAATTGGTGGGCATAGATCTATGCAATTTTATTGTGTATAAATTTGTGTAACCACTTATAAAGTCAAGATACAGAATTATTCTGTCACCACAAAGAAATCCTTCATGCTATACTTTTATGTTCTCATTTCCCCTATTTTTATACCTCTTTTGGCAACCAGTGTTTTGTTCTTCTCAATAATTTTGTCATTTTAGTAACATTACAGAAATAGAATCATAAAGTATATAATCTTTTGAAATGGACTCTTTTTCACTTTTGAGATCTATGCTGGTGCTTGCATGTAGCAACAATCTGTTTGCTTTTACTATTGACTAGTGTCTCATGTATAAATACAGTATGCATTGTTTACCTGTTTACTTATTGACAAATATTTCTGTTATTTGAAAATTTTATTATTATTAAAGCTTTATGAATATCCATTGTACAAATAATTGAATAGTTTATATGGGGGGTTCTTGGGTTACGACACAGTTTCATTTCTATGATGATGACATACCCGAATTTTGGTGTAAGTCAAAACACACCTTAGCCTAAGTTACTTACCTATCTTAAAACAGTTGTAAAATCATAATCTAGGACATAAAAACACAACTAAGGCAAAGGAAAAAGAAAAGTACATAAATATACTTTACTGTACACGGTACTATAGTAACAGAAAAAAAAGGCAAAAAATAAATGTAAAAAGAAAATTCTTACCTTTATTCCTGTGACTGTCTTGCACATTAGAAGGGGCATTGCAAGGTGGGAGAGAGATTTTAGTTTTAGCTTTCACCTTTAGGGTTATGATCATATCTAAAAATGTGGTTATGTCCTTGTTCTAAGTGTTGATGTTCTCTTGTTTTCATACATACTTTTTAGAAAGACTTTTCTCATGTGGCAAAAGCAAGGTAATGTTATTCAAAAAGCAACTGAGCAAACATACATGGCTCTATTTCTGGACTCTTAACAGTTCTATAGTTTTAAAAATTTTTTGTTGCTTTATATGTCTTGAAATTATTTAGAATAAGTACTTATATTTTGTTTTAATTTCTTATATTTGCTTTAGAAGTTATATTTTAATATGAACTTCAACTTCTCAATTTAACCCAAAATGCCTGCTGCATTTATATGTACTTTAGCTGCAGGTATTAGTCATTTTGTAAAATTAAAATCTTAACAATATTCTAAATCATGGATGTTATGACTCTTAATTATTTAGGTCTTTAATGTATCTCAGCATTCTGTAGTTTTCAGTGTGTGTTTGTGTGTATATTTAAAAAGTTATTCAGACGTATTTCATGTTTGATACTCATGTAAATCAAATTCCTTTTCATTTCATTTACCTAATTTTTGATGATTGTGCATATCAAGAAAATCAAATTTGTATGTGTACTTTGTAATGTTTGACTTTTAAATTTGTTTTTTAAGTTTGTTAGTTGTTTTGTAGAATCTTAAGAATTTTATTCAAAAGCATCCACAATAGATAGAAATAGAAAACTTTACATTTTGTTTTTCTATCAGTACAGCCCCTTCTTTTTTTCCCTTCCTTCTACTTTATTAAAAAGGCTAAGAACTGTGATACAGTGTTGCATAAAAGTATCGAATGCAAACATTCTAGCATTACACACAGTCAAAATAGAAGATCATTGAGGTAGATTCTGTTAGTTGTGGTTTGTTTGTTTGTTTGTTTGTTTGTTTCAGATATGGTGTTTATTAGAGGAAGGGAATTCTACACTAGGCCTAGTTGTGTGATTTTTTTTTTTTTTATCATGAATGTGTGTTAAATTGTGTCAAATTCTTTTCTGTACCCTAAGAGATGCTAATATGATTTATCTCTTTTTCTATTAAAAGTCTGTCTGTATTCCATGATGTGATTTTGGCATGTTAAATCAACTTTGCATTCCTGAGATAATCCCAACTCATTCATTTTTTATATGTTGCTTTATTCTAATAGATAAATTTTGTTAAAGATTATTGTTTATGATCTTGAGGGATATTGGTATGAAGCTTTGTTGTCTTATGCTTTTCCAGCAATCTCTTTGATTATGGAAACAGCGTAATGCTGGTTTTATAAAATAATATTCTAAAACACATTGGTTTTATACAGCTACCATAACAAATTAGCACAAAATTAGTCACTTATTTAAACAAACAAAAATCACATGAATTTATTATCTTGAAGGTAGGTAGATGTCTGACACAGGTCCTGCCAGATAAAATTAAGGTTTTGACAGGGTTGTGTTTCTTTCTGGAGGTTCTAGAGGAGAATCTGTTTTCTAATATTCTCTATTTTCTAAAGACCACACACATATCCCTATCCTTGCATCTTAAAGCCAGCCATGTTACATCGGTGGCCCTTCTTTCTTTACAATCTCTCTCCTCACTCTGAACTCAAGAGTAAAAGGTTCTCTCATTTTAAGCACCCATGTGATCAGATTGTTTCCACCTGTAAAGCCAAGAATACTCTCCCATCTCAAGGTCCTTAACTTAATCCCATTTGCAAAATTCCTTATGGCATGTAAAGTATCATATTACAAATTCCAAGGGATTGGGACACTGACATATTGGGGGTATATGCTGCCCTGCCCTCCACAGGAAGTGTTCTATCTTCTATTTTCTGAGAGAGCTAGTTTAAGATTTATAATTTTTTTGTTTGTTTTTTTTGTTTGTTTGTTTTTTGTTTTTTGTTTTTGTTTTTTCTGAAGCTGGAAACAGGGAGAGACAGTCAGACAGACTCCCGCATGTGACCCACCGGGATCCACCCGGCACGCCCACCAGGGGCCACGCTCTGCCCACCAGGGGGCTACGCTCTGCCCACCAGGGGGCGATGCTCTGCCCCTCCGGGCGTCGCTCTGCCTCGACCAGAGCCACTCTAGCACCTGGGGCAGAGGCCAAGGAGCCATCCCCAGCGCCCGGGCCATTTTTGCTCCAATGGAGCCTTGGCTGCGGGAGGGGAAGAGAGAGACAGAGAGGAGGGAGGGGGCGGGGGTGGAGAAGCAAATGGGCGCTTCTCCTATGTGCCCTGGCCGGGAATCAAACCCGGGTCCCCCGCACACCAGGCCGACGCTCTACCGCTGAGCCAACCGGCCAGAGCCAGATTTTTAATATTTTTAAGTGTTCTGTACAATTTAGCAGTGAAGTCTTCTGGGCCAAAACTTTGTCCAGAAGTTTTTAACTACATATTCATTTTACTTACTACATACAGAATGTCAAGGCTCTCTCTACTTGGGTGAGTGTCTCGTTAAGAACTATCCCCCCTGTTTTTTCTAATTTTCAAATTGTTGGAGAGATAACATGAGATTGTTACTACACTGCTTGCAAAAATTAGGGGATCAAGGAACGTACTCTAGTACTTTCAGCCCTTTGTACATTTTCACCAATGACATAAAAGTAGTTTTTTTTATCTCATTTGCATAATCAAACAACTTTCTTTGACTTGTCATTTGCTTTGCTAATGTACTTGTTTAATAATAAAAAAATAAAATGCTTTTTTTTTCACCACTTATATTCATTTTGAAATATTCTCTAATTTTTCTGACCAGTATAGCATTCTCATATTATCTTCTTATTTCTGGAATCTGTGATAATAACCATGTTTTCATTTCTGATAATTTGTATTTTGTGTTTTCATTTTCTGTTTTTCTCTCTTTCTCTGTTATACACATTAATTTTGTTAAAATTTCAAAGATTTAGTGTTTTTTTCTCTTGCCAGTTTGTTTTATTAATTTCTAACTTTATTTTTCTTGTGTACTTTCTTCTAATATAGTTAACATTACTCTTCTTTTTCTGTTTTATGGAGGTATCTTATTGCCCTGGACTTTTCTCCTCTAGAATTGTAAGACAATAAATTATTTACTTTTTGTTGAATTTACTGGAGTGACATTGGTTCCTAAAGCCATACAGGTTTCAAGTGTACAGCTAAACATAACATCATCTGCACACTGCATCATGAGCCTGTCACCCAAAGCAAAGTCTGTTTCTGTCTCCGTTTATCCTCCCTTTGCCTGCCTACCCCAACCCTCTTTCCTTTTGTCTGTCACTACACTGTTGTCTATATTTGTGTCATATATATATATTTTTCACTTAATTCATTCACCTTCCTTCATCCAATCCCACAACATCCCATCGCAGCTGTCAGTCTGTTCCATGTATTGATGCTTCTGTTTATAAACATTTAAAGCTATAAATTCCCTCTAAATACTTTAGCTGTCTTCCCACATTTTTAATTATTGTGTTTGAAATATTTTGTAAATTTTTGAAGTTAGAGATAATTGGTGTTTAGAATTAATGAGGAAGGATTTCATAAAGTTATAGGGATACCACAGTTGCACTTCCAGAAAGGAAGCCAAACTACTCTTCTCTAACCAGTGAATGTGACAATGGATCAAACACTCCCTGGAAATTGTTTCTTTTTTTTTTCTTTTATTTTTTATTTTTCTGAAGCTGGAAACGGGGAGAGACAGTCAGACAGACTCCCGCATGCTCCCGACCGGGATGCACCCGGCACAACAACCAGTGGCGACGCTCTGCCCACCAGGGGGCGATGCTCTGCCCCTCCGGGCGTCGCTCTGCCGCGACCAGAGCCACTCTAGCGCCTGGGGCAGAGGCCAAGGAGCCATCCCCAGCGCCCGGGCCATCTTTGCTCCAATGGAGCCTTGGCTGCGGGAGGGGAAGAGAGAGACAGAGAGGAAGGAGGGGGTGGGGGTGGAGAAGCAAATGGGCGCTTCTCCTATGTGCCCTGGCCGGGAATCAAACCCAGGTCCCCCGCACGCCAGGCCGACGCTCTACCGCTGAGCCAACCGGCCAGGGCTGGAAATTGTTTCTTTGACCTATACATTATTTCAAATTATGAGGAATAATTTTTAAATATTTGAATTTTTGCTAGATTTCTGATTGTTATTGATTTACTACTTGTGCGTAATATTGAACATTTTATACTTTTGAACTCTTTTTCTGATGGTCTAGCGTGTTGTTTATCTTGGTGAGTGTACTGTGAGCACCTTATAAGAATATACTGCCGTTGTTGTTTATAAGGTCTTATCTGTATCAATTAGACCAACACAGTTGACAGTGTTGCTTAAATCCTCCATATTTTATAATTCTTTGACTAGTTTTGCTTTTAATTGCTGAGTGAGAAATGTTAAAATTTCCACTATAATTGTATATTTATTTATTACTTTTATTGGTTCTGTCAGTTTTACCTTTTTTAAATGATCATGCTCTCTAATTAGGTGCATATGTTGCAGGAATTAAAAGAGGACAAAGACACTTGAAGTGCTGGAAAAAGGGGGATTTATTTTAGCCCACGGAGCAGCATGACCCCAAAAAAGGCAACAGACACAAGCTCTCCAAAGTTATTTTTTCTGAGTATTATATACTTTTGCAGTTTTTGCTTTCACATGAAATGTGCCTGATTTTTTTTACCTCTTTGTGTGTAGACCTATGTGACTTTCGAGTCTCCAGGAGGGGAAGGGGTATGAGGGGAGGTTTGGACTGTCTGTCCTTGACTATCCACATCTCTCCTTTTTCTTGCTGGTGCTGCAAGTTCATTTCAGGGAGCTGATAAAGGGGCTACAGCTGTCGTTTATTCCTTTCAAACTAACTTAGCCTTTCCTCTCTTACATACACACATAAGATACTTCAGTTTTGGTGAGAGTAATCCTTTTATCAATATGACATTGTTCTCTTTATTTCTTTTTAATACTCTTAGTTTTCAAGTTTATTTCATCTGATGTTACTACAGTCACTCAAGCTTTTCTGTGCTTATGGTTTTTGTTGTATCTGCACATTTTTTTATTATATTATTTTTAACTTCTATGTTTATAATTAAAATAAACTTCTTATAAATAGTTTATAATTGGATCTTATGGGTTTCTTTTTTTGCTTGTTTTTTTGTTTGTTTGTTTCTTTCAGTGAGAGAAGGGGAGGCAGAGAGACAGACTCCTGCATGCACCCTAACTGAGATCCACCCGGCAAGACCTCTAGGGGGTGATGCTCTGCCCATCTAGGGTGTTGCTCCATTGCTCAGCAACCAAGCTCTTCTTAGCACCTGAGGCAAAGACATGGAGCTATTCTTAGCACCCAGAGCCAACTTGTTCCAATCAAGCCATGGCTGTAGTAGAAGAAGAGAGAGAGAGATATGCAAGAGGGGGAGGAGTGGAGAAGTAGATAGTCTTTTCTCCTGTGTGCCCTGACCAGGAATCAAACCCAGGATATCCACACATCGGGCCAATGCTTATGCTTTTATCTATTTTATATCTACCTTTTAATTGTAGTGTTTAGTTCATAAACATTTAATGTAAGTATTGCCATGACTGAATTTATATTACCCATTTAATATGTGTTTACTGTTTCCTCTGTTTTCAGATGTATTTAAATTTTAAATAATATATATTAATTTCAATTTAGTTTATATAACGGCATACTTAGCTACCCATACTTATTTTTGTATAACAACCCTAGGGAGTACAGTACTATACTTAAATTTAAACAGTCTTTGAAGAAATATGTCACATAAAATAAAGAAAACTTGCATAACTGTATAGGTTCATCCCCCATCATCCTCTATGATCTCTATGTCATATGCATTATATCTACATATATGTCATACTCAATAAACATTTTATAATTTTTGCTTTAGATAGTCATATTTTTAAATAAATTAAGAAAAGATGATGTTTGTTTTTACCCACATATTTACATTTCAAAAATTTTATTCAATCATAAAGATTAGTTTCCTTTGGCTTTATTTTACTTCAAACTGAAAAACTTTTAGCATTTCTTATGCTACTGATATAAGAACAACCCATGACCTTTTCTTTTATCTTAATACACTTTTTTATTGACATTATCTTGAAATACATTTTACTACATCTATACGAAGCATATACATATTTCTCTCCTTTCAGGATCTCCAATGTGTTGTTCCACAGGCTTTTGGTCTCCTTTTTTTCTGAGCAAAAGCTTAAGTGATATTTAGCATTTTATCATTTTTCTGTTGCTTCTGTCAAAGTCATCTTATGTTTGATTTCTAGTTTTTAACTCTTATGTATCTAGGTAATATCTTCTTCAAATTTATTTTATTAAGCATTGCTGAGCTCTTGAAAGTACAAAGGTATATTTTCCTAAACTTTGGGAAAGTTTATTCCCATTACTACACATTTTTTGTCTCACTTTCACTTTCTTGTCTTTCTAGGATTCATATTAACTGTATTAACATTATATTATTCTTGTCTTTATAGGATTCACATTAACTATATTAACATTATGTTAGATGTGACATTGTTTCAAAGTTAATGAGGCTATCTTTACTTTCCATCAATCTTTTTATAACATACTCAAATTGGAAAATTTATATGTTTCTTTACTTTTTGTGATTTTTTTATCGTTATTCTGCTAGTTTGTTTGTTCATATATTTTTCAGTTCTAAACTTTTCTTTTCATATCCTGGCCAGATAGTTTGGTTGTTTAGTGCATTATTTCAAAGTGCTGAGGTTGCCAGTTCAATCCCCAGTTAGGGCACAAACAGGAACAGATAGATGTTCTTGTCTCTCTTTCTTTTCCTTCCTTTCTTTCTAAAAATAAATAAATTTTAAAAAATAAAATAAAATTTTCTTCTTTATTACATCTTTCTTTGTAGAGATTTTTAGTTTTTTACTTACTAAAATTATACCTTACTACACTGAGCATAGTGACAATAGCTACTTTAAATATGTTTTTCTTATTTTTGTTATCACGAGATTGACATCTGTTGATTGTCTTGAAATTTAAGGATACATACTATTTCCTGAATCTTTATATCTTGAGTGTTGTAGTGCTATGTGATGGATATTACACATATTATATTGTAGAGATTCAGAATTTTCTTACTTGCTACAAATAGTATTATTTAACAAAATAATTGCGGTGAAAACTAACATGTTTAGACTTAAATTACAGACTATCATGCCTAAATTGAAAAGCAGCTCAGATTCACTTTAGTTGTTTCCATTTTATTTGTAAACTACTGAGTCTTCATCTCACACGATGCATATTTATTTATATTTTTCCATAATCTTAGCAATATTTAGTAGTTTTCAGATTACAAGTCTTTCCTACCATTATCAGATTTATCTCTTAATAATTTATATTTTGATATTGTTGTAAGTGGCATATTTAAAATTTCAATTTTCAATTGTCATTAGTATACAGAAATACAATTAGCTTTTTCATAGTTAATTTGTACCTCATATATGTTATAAATTCACTTCTTAGTGTTAGTAGCTTTTTTCATGTGGAGTCAATCAGATTTGGGGGGGGTACTTTTTTGAAGTGAGAAGCAGAGAGGAGGCAGACAGACGGACTCCCGCATGTGCCCGACCAGGACCCATCCAGCATGTTAACCCAGGGGCGATGTTCCGCTGCAATCGGAGCCATTCTAGCACCTGAGGTGAAGGCCATGGAGCCATCCTCAATGCCAGGGCCAACTATGCTCCGATGGAGCCTTGGCTGTCGGAGGGGAAGAGAGAAATAGAGAGAAAGGAGAGGAGGAAGGGTGGAGAAGCAGTGTACCTTGGCCAGGAATCAAACCCAAGACTTCCACACGCCGGGCTGATGCTCTAACGCTGAGCCAACCAGCCAGGGCTCAATCAGACTTTTAATATGGAAAATTAAAGGCAAAAACTATAGCTTTTCAACATTAAGTATAATGCCTGCTGTAGGACTTCTGTAGATTTTTTTTATATCAATTCTTGATATTTCCTTCTAGTCCTAGTTGGCTTAATGTTTTATCAGGAATGAATGTTAGATTCTTTCAGATAATTTTCATGCATCTATTGAGATGCAATGTTTTTGATTATTAATATGGTGAATTACACTGATTAATTTTTTACTGTTATACCTATCATTCATTTCTAGGATAAAATATGGTTGACTGTAATACATTTTTGCTTTTGTATGTTGTTAGATTTGGTTAGCTATTTTTTTAAATATGCTGAATGTGTATATAATATAAAGTCATAAAACCACAATAAATCTAAATGTGTTAGTGAAGAGGAAAAAGGAATAAAAAATAAAAGACCATTTAGAAGCAAAGACCAAATTGATGTATTTAATTAATAATAACAATAATTACATAATTTTTGTGAAGAGGTTTTGTATCTCTATTTATGAGAGAGATTCATCTGAAATTTTTTGTCCCTATAATGAATATTTCCATCTGGTTTTGGTAACAGATAACCCTGGCCTTGCAGAATGAGTTTGGACTTCTATAAGATCTGATAACAATTTGTCTTGTCTCTTTTTCCTGATATGTATCATTTTATTGATTTATTTGATATTTTTAGCACTTTTTGCTTTCCTTGGTTTTCTCTATTTTTTGTTTCTATTTTGATCTACATTATTTATTATTTCCTTTATCTTGTTTAATCTTTTTTGTTTTTTAGTATCATAAGATAGCAAGTGAAGTCAGTCAGCTGAAAAAGCAGATTTGAGACTTTTTTATTCTTATGTAGGCATTTAATGCTGTTAAGTTTATGCTACATGTAAGCTTAGTGGTATTCTTTAATATTTAATGTGTTATTTTTTGCTTTTTAGTAAATATTAAATAATTTATATATTTTTTGAGTTTTTCTATAATCCATCAGATATTTAGAATATGCTATTTAGTTTTCAAATGAATTCATCTTTCTGTCATTGAAATTTAATATTATGGTCAAAGGTCATGTTTAGTTTTGAATGAAATGATTCTTAATTCCATTGAACCTTGTTTTGTAGCTTAAACTATGGTCTAAACTTCAGAAATATTTTGTGTGTACTTGAAAACTATGTGTGTTCATTTCCTTTTGGGTGAAAGTTTTCTTTTTTTTTTTTTTTTTTTCATTTTTCTGAAGCTGGAAACGGGGAGAGACAGTCAGACAGACTCCTGCATGCGCCCGGCCGGGATCCACCCGGCACGCCCACCATGGGGCGACGCTCTGCCCACCAGGGGGTGATGCTCTGCCCATCCTGGGCATCGCCATGTTGCGACCAGAGCCACTCTAGCGCCTGAGGCAGAGGCCACAGAGCCATCCCCAGCGCCCGGGCCATCTTTGCTCCATTGGAGCCCTGGCTGCGGGAGGGGAAGAGAGAGACAGAGAGGAAAGCGCGGCGGAGGGGTGGAGAAGCAAATGGGCGCTTCTCCTGTGTGCCCTGGCCGGGAATCGAACCCGGGTCCTCCGCACGCTTGGGTGAAAGTTTTCTATAAAAGCTATTTAGTTGAGGTGATTGACAAGGTTCATCAAATCTTGTATATCCTTATTGATTTTTTTGTCTAATTCTATCAATTTTTGATATTGAACATAACCACGTTGATTTATTTGCTATCAAAATAATAGTTTAGTAAATTTAATCTTCCAACTAATTATTTGTTTTTGTGCAGTGTAACAATGTGTACATATATGATACTTACATGGAAAGGAGGTAAAATAACTGATTTAGAGTGTTGAGCCAAACAGCTTGAAGTCAACATTAGCTCTACTACATTTTAGCTCTGCAATCTCAAAAATTTACATTTTTATTTATTATATAGCAATTAAAAAGTATTATTATTTCAAAAAGTTTTGGGGAATAGAAAAAGAGATGAGTGTCTGATATACAGTATGATCTAAATAAATTTTAGCTTATATTTGTCCATCTTTCTTTATAATATACTAAAAAGTTTTATTATTTAATTGTATTCTATACTATCACAATGTCTTTTAAGTTGCTTAACATATAGGAGATATTATTTTATACCCGTAATTCAACTGACAAAATTGAAATAGAATAAAATTAAATGACTTGATTTAGGTAGGTTGTTCCTAAGAAATGATTAATAGAACTCACATTTCTAATATCAAAATATATTTTAGCAAAAGTAAAAACATTATATTTTTTAGTTAATAAAAATAAAATTAGTATATTTTGCGTTTTAAAAATTAACTATATGTATATTGAGACATAGGTACAAATGGTATCACACTGGAAGTCATGTTAAGTCACTATGAACAAATACAGTCATGTCAATTGTTAAATTATTAAAATTTATTTGTATACAACTTAGAAACTATATGCTGCTCAGATCCCATATTTCTATCATCTCACCTACTAGCACTTTTCTTAAGACACTGAGAAGTTCCTTGCTAATACTTGATACTGCAAATGACTTCCAAGAGACTATTTTAGTGTGTGGGTAAAAATGCACAACATTATCTCTTCTGTTCCTGCTGTTATCTATTGTTAAATACTTTGAATATTACTCAATTTACAAATGCCTATTGAAACAGGCAGATAGATATCTTTTTGTGTTATCATGCCAGAAATTTCTGCAAAATAAGCTGGTTCAGATGGAAGTTTTCCTAGCCATTATTGAGCAATTAACATGTGCCAGGCAAAAAACTAGGTGTTTTCATAGTACATGCATAGGGAAAGGACAAATCATTTTCCAGTGCCAGAGGGGGAATTTGTTAAACAGTAGTTTAAATAGTTTCTTAAGGATGTCGATTAACCCTGTCATTAAAATGTTTGATACAGAAAGTCATCTTGGGAAATATGTGCATAGTTGTACATTGCTATTTAATATAAAAATCAGAATTTCTAAATCTTACTTTTATAAATAACATTAGCTGATTCAGTAGTAAATACATTGGTTTTTCACAAAATGTATTGACAATAAAGGAAAACATATGCTCAAACTTGTTTTATTGCTAACTAGAGAAAACGGTACTTTATGCAAATGTAAATGTATGGAGAAAGAACGGTTTTCCCTACTTGTTTTTCTTCTTTTTAAAGATATTCACATAGGTGATCGCAAATATAGTTTTATTTAAGGAATAGGATCATGTAGGAGGTAGGAGTATGTCAATGTGGACTACATTCATTGCTGCTCTAGCTGAGATTGCTAACATACACCAACTCTCAGATTTTAGGCAAACTTAAATATATAAATAACTTTAGAAAAGTTGGACTTGATTAGTCAGGGATGATATCTATCTTTCTTATCTTCAACCACAAAGTCATTTGTGAAGTGAAAAAAGAAGTCTTAGTTTTATAGATAAAAAAATAGGACCCGAAGGAGAAGCCCTTAGAACCGTGATGGCGAGTCTTTTTATAAAAACCTCCCACTTTTGCAGTGCTGGTCAACCTGGTCCCTCCCACCCACTAGTGGGCGTTCCAGCTTTCATGGTGGGTGGTAGCAGAGCAACCAAACGGCACTGCAATTGGCCCACCATGAAAGCTGGAACACCCACTAGTGGGTGGAAGGGACCAGGTTGACCAGCACTGCAAAAGTGTGCAGTTTTTATAAAAAGGCTCGCCATCACAGCCTTAGAACAAAGATGAGTTGAACATCTATAAAAGTAATATTGGAGAAAATATACAAGCTATCTTTTTTCTCCCTCTCTCTCCAATTAAACACAGATTTTTTTTTCTGTCACTTATGAACTGTATCACGTATCACTGTTAACTTTACCAGTGATTTTTAAAAAGACCTTAAATGTTTCTACATGTCCATCATCTACTTCTGTTGCCAAATATTGTATTCTATTTAGCGTTAGTTTTTTAAATTTTATTTTTAACTAATCCAAGTTTTACTTGGATTAGTTCTTTATATAAAGTTCTTTATATAAAGAACTATATAATTATATATAACTTGAAATTTTCTCAGTTCTCTCAACAAAGAGAACAATATAAATTTTGAGAATAAATTACATGTCCACATCTCTGAGGAGTGCTTATAGGCAGGACTATATCTTGGATAGTACCTGAAGTTTTATGAATACAGGGTTGGGCAAAAGTAGGTTTACAGTTTATATGGAAGATAATACAATAATTAATAAGTAATACAAGAATAAACTCTGTTTAATGTGCTCACAACTATAAACTTACTTTTGACCCACTTGGTACATACCATTTAGATAATTCAAATTTGTACTTTACCTTTAGAATTTTTATCATCTACTTCTGTTGCCAAATATTGTATTCTATTTAGCGTTAGTTTTTTAAATTTTATTTTTAACTAATCCAAGTTTTACTATATTTTTTCCAATATTTTCTAACTTGAATAAATTTTCTAAATAAATATAATTATATTCTTATTGGATTTTTTTCCTCAACAACCCAGAATTAATTTCAGCAACCTTGCCTTTATTTTACTAACAAAAACTATCACTATCAAATGGTGTAGCCTTAATTTATAACAGAATTTATTTTTTAAAGTATGATAATAGGTTATCACCTTTAAATCTAAGAGTTTTTAGTTACCCAGAAAGCTGTGAGTTATATTACATAGTAAATATCAAATCAGTTTATAATGTAGAAAAATAAATTAAAATGTTAAAATTGGAGACTTAAAAAAAGGAATGTAAAAATGAGGATGTATAGAATAACTGACCATATTTTATGTTCTTTCCAAAATGTTTGTTGTGATTTTTTTTTTTTTTTTTTACAGAAGAGAGGGAACGATAAGGACAGATAGACAGGAAGGCAAAGAGATGAGAAGCATCAGTTCTTCATTGCAGCACTTCATTTGCTCATTGACTGCTTTCTCATATGTGCCTTGACTGGGGGTGGGGGCTACAGCAGAGTGAATGACCCCCTGCTCAAATCAGTGACCTTGGGCTCAAGCTAGTGACCTTCGGGATCAAGCCAGCAAACATCAGGTCAAGTCTATGATCCTACGCTCAAACCAGCAACACTGCGCTCAAGCTGGTAAACCCGTGTTCAAGATGGATGAGCTCACACTCAAGCAGGCAACCTTGGTTTTTGAACCTGAGTCCTCTGTGTCCTAGTCTGATGCTCTATCCACTGCGCCACCAACTGGTCAGGTTGTTGTAATTTTTGTCCATAATTTTTGGTTCATTTGAGGTTTGTGAGAATTAAAAGCAAAATTGGGACAGTAATTTTTAAAAATACAGGGGTATCTTGAGATATGAATTTAATTTGTGCTATAACCGAGCTCCTAAGTCAGTCAGCTCGTATATCAGACTGCCGATACTGGACCCATGCGCCAACACACCAACTAGCGGCAGCTTTCCAAATCACGACTCGTATCTTGGAATTTTGCTCAGATCTTGAAGAAAAATATGGACTGAATTGCAGCTCGTATCTTAAAAAAAGTATGTTGGTCTGTTCGTATCTCAAGGTACCACTGTACCTGAAGACTAAAATTCATAAAACTTTTCATAATTGAGTTATAGACGTGCCTGAATCAGGTAGACTCACATGAGCCATTGCGAGTAGGATTTTGTGCACATCATAATCTCAAAATTGTTCTATTAAATGTGTATAGCAACTCCATAACTACTGCTAGCAGAGGTTGTCTTTCATTATTAGTTTGTGAGAGCCTTTTGACAGGATGTGATCTAGGTGGCTGTGACACTTACAGTCTATCCCTGGTTCTGTAACTGCTATGAATCTGTTTCCTTCTCATGCCTTGTCAGACTAGGGATTTTTCTGAGAAAGCTTTAACTCTTATTATTTTTTACAAAATTAAATAAACAATGCCTGTTGTTAAGTTATTTATTCATGTATTTTGCAAACATAAAGTTAATAGAGGTTAGGAAAATTTTAAAGAAAATTAATATTTGCCTTGAAATACAATTTATTGCTGTTTACATACAATATTAAATTTTTAAAATCCATGATTTCATTTCTCAATTGTGTCTTTGTAAAATACAAATAGCAACATCATATTAAATATTAACTACAAACTCTCTTCTTTCTCTGTACACTTTGAATGACTGTCTTAATCACAGTTGTAGCTGCAAGGATGTAAGTTCCAAAAGTTTGCCTCATCCACATTGTATTTCTAGTACTATCTATAAGAATTACTAATATATTAATTACCTTCAATTATATATATATTTTAGACCCATTTCCTAAGTTTCATTCTCATATTTCCAAATGCATCAAATACTATTTAAATAAGTGTCTATATTTTTGCTTTCTAATCATTCACAGAAAAGATGTGATGAAATCCCCAGAAATACACAATTGCAATATATGTTACTTTTCATGTTAGAATTATGTTTGCCAGTTATGGCAGAACATATAATGGAACTGCAAACATTGTCAAAGCCTCTTAAAAAGGAATTTGAAGGTAGGAGACCTTTGTTCAGATTTTAAAAGAGGAACAAGAGTCAGCAAAAGTAGAAGGGAAAATTGAAGGTTAAAGAAAGGCCTGAGAAAAGAGTATAATAAGGTCTGATGGGATATGTCTCATTCGGTGTAGTTCACACAGGTTATAATGCCTAAAGCATTTTTTTGTTATTGTTGTTCACGGTATGAGACAAAACATGTAGAGTAGCACTGAATCATGGAATGCTAACAGACTTTCTAAGAAATTAAATTTTAGCCTGTGAGGTATGAGAAAATAAGCAATTTAAACAGGACAGTGACAGAATCAGATTTCTATTTACTAAAAGGGCCTTGACAGAATTGTGGAGGATTGACAAGAAAGTAGACAGACTGAAAGAGAGCTGAAAACCAGGAGTATGTCATCATAATTTGCACTAGAGATAGTATGGGTATAAGACAGTCTTAGTGCAATTGGAGAGAGTTGGTTGGAGCCAGGAAGGAGACTTATGTTTGAGAAAGAGAGAGAAAATATATAGAATGATTCTCCAAAAATTGCCTTGGGCAACTGGATGAGTGACAGTGTTATTAAGTAAGACAGAAAATATATTAGGTTTAAGTGAAAGAAGTCATGATTTAGATTTTGGACAAAATGAATTCAAGGTGCCTGTGGGTATCCAATGGATAATATCCAGTAGGCACTGGAAATATGGGAGTGAAACCTAGGAAATGGGTCTAAAATATGTACTTTGAAGTTCATTAATATATTAGTGATTCTTGTACAAACTACTAGAAATACAATGTTGATGAGACAGTCTTTTAAGGCTTGCATCTTTGAAACTATGACTGTATTTAAGACAGTAACCCCAAGTGTATAGAGAAAGAAGAGAGACTGTGGACTGAAATTTAGTAAACTCAGATAAAAGAAAAAGGTGAAAGAAATAAAGCTCCTCTTGGATTCAGATTGTCGTCAGTCTAACAATACACTCCAACCAAAATTAATTTCCAAATATCTCCTCCTTCGGCATGTGCATTATCCAAGAAATTTACAAATATTCATAAGACACTTAATATACCTCTGGCACTGAGTAAACTTTATGACATAGAGCATTGAGTTATAAAATTAAAAGTATGCTAACCAATATATAAAATCCTGTAAGAAGAGGCAACTCTGAGATCTCCTAACAGTTTA
Source organism: Saccopteryx leptura (assembly GCF_036850995.1). Taxonomy (NCBI): domain Eukaryota; kingdom Metazoa; phylum Chordata; class Mammalia; order Chiroptera; family Emballonuridae; genus Saccopteryx; species Saccopteryx leptura. Next base: position 61,462,351 of record NC_089506.1, on the reverse strand, counting down.
CTTTATAAAATATGTACATATACTACTGGATAGGAAAAGTCAAGAGGGGTTCAGAAGCTCATAAAAGAGGCAAGTTAGAAAGATCAGATCACCTAGCCTCAATGCTTTGTTCAAAGAACTTATTTTATTAGTTTTTTAAAAAATTCTTTAAGAGATCCAGTCAGGCAATGGTGCAGTGCGTAGAGCATTGGCCTGGGACATTGAGAATCTAGGTTCGAAACCCCAATGTCACTGGCTTGAGCACAGGCTCATTAGGCTTAAATGTGAGACCATAGACATGACTGCATGGTCACTGGCTTAAGACCAAGGTCACTGGTTTGAGCAATGGGTCATTGGCTGGGATGAAACCCCCCAGTCAAGGCATGTATGAGAAAGCAATTAATGAACAACTAATGTGCCACAACTATGAGTTGATGCTTCTCATCTCTCTCGCTTCCTGTCTGTCTCTGTCCGCCCCCCCCCCAAATCTTTAGGAAAGTCTTTCTAAGAAATTAAAGCAAAAAACTCATGTTCAAACTATTTAGAGTTTACTGTACATGAGGCATTGCTTATACAATATTAACTCATTCTATTCTCACAAAGATCCTGTGAGACAGGTACCATCATTATCCCTGATTTACAAAAATGAAAATGGAAACTATCTTGGAAATTAAAATAATATTCTTGATAATGGAGGAATTTAGTTTCTATTGCCTTATTTCCAGGCATGAAACATAGTCATGGTCTCAATGTCTGTTCATCTTAAGCTTAGGACTGAATTCTTTTTTTTTTTTTGTATTTTTCTGAAGCTGGAAACAGGGAGAGACAGTCAGACAGACTCCCGCATGCGCCCCACAGGGATCCACCTGGCCCGCCCACCAGGGGGCGATGCTCTGCCCCTCAGGGCGTCGCTCTGTTGCGACCAGAGCCACTCTAGCACCTGGGGCAGAGGCCAAGGAGCCATCCCCAGTGCCCCGGCCATCTTTGCTCCAATGGAGCCTCGCTGCGGGAGGGGAAGAGAGAGACAGAGAGGAAGGAGAGGGGGAGGGGTGGAGAAGCAGATGGGCGCTTCTCCTGTGTGCCCTGGCCGGGAATCGAACCCGGGACTTCTGCATGCCAGGCCGATGCTCTACCACTGAGCCAACCGGCCAGGGCCTAGGACTGAATTCTTTATTAAAATGCAAACATATCTAAGGCGTGCCTTTTTCATATTTTAATCCTCAGCAAACAGTTGCCTGATACACAGTAAATGCTAATAGCTACTAAGGGCACATATAAATGTAGACATCCTGAACAAGGTACAGGTATTCAGAATTCAGGAGGTAACCAGAAGTATGGCTCAGTCAGGAAAGAACTCATAAGTCAAGTTTGAATAGAATATGCTAACTAGACATATGGAAGAAAATCAACATTAATTAAGCAATTACCTTGTGCTAAACATTCTGTTAAGTGGCTTAGAGAAAACTCTCACCTAAGCTTTAGATGGGAAAGTATAACTAACACTAATTAATGAATAAAGAAAGAATGGCTCAAATTTGTTACATAAGTTATTTAATGTTAGAGATGTTCTAAAGCTCATTTTTTTTCTACTGTACTTTGACACATTGCCAAATATAACACATTCTGTTTGTTTCGGATATTCATTAGTAGTTAAAATCCATTGATAACACATATAAGATATATAATTTGACTTTCCTGATTAACAAAGTACTTTCTTAGTAATTA